>NC_037669.1:27120884-27432389 GCF_003255815.1 Theropithecus gelada | reverse complement strand
CGTTGCCCAGGCTGGAGTGCAGTGGCCGGATCTCAGCTCACTGCAAGCTCCGCCTCCCGGGTTTACGCCATTCTCCTGCCTCAGCCTCCCGAGTAGCTGGGACTACAGGCGCCCGCCACCTCGCCCGGCTAGTTTTTTGTATTTTTAGTAGAGACGGGGTTTCACCATGTTAGCCAGGATGGTCTCGATCTCCTGACCTTGTGATCCGCCCGTCTCGGCCTCCCAAAGTGCTGGGATTACAGGCTTGAGCCACCGCGCCCGGCGGATGGTGTGTCTTGTAACCAATGACCTCTTAGACTCCAGAAAATGTGGAAGTTACGTCTTGTTTCTGCTTTCCAAATAATTTCTGCATACTCCCTACCTCTTGTCATATAATCCAGCTATACTGAACAATTTTTACCTTTGTAAATAGACTATGCCTTCTCAACTTTTTGTACCTAATACACATCTTCTGCTTAGACTGATTTTTCCTTTTCCTCATCCTCAAATGCAATTTTCCTGGCTCACTCCTACTCACACTTCAAGACTCAGCTCAGACATCACTTCTTTAAAAAATCCTCCCTGACTGTGCACCACCTCCATATTGCATCCTGTGCTTATCTCTGGCACTGCACTTACAGTGCAATCTTATATTTTCACTTGCATTGATTTAACAACACACAAACAAAAGCAAACATATTTTTCATGCAGCATGGCCCCTAAATGAAAGCCAAATTCTTCATCTGGTGCTTAACTGGAGAAACTATGATCCATTTCCATACTGGGGGTGTGTGATCACACTGTGTGTGGTTGATTTGCTGAGCTATTACAGTTTGTTGTATACAGTTGCAAGGCTCAGTTTGGAAGAAAAAAAAAAAAAACAGAACTCATTCTATCTATTTTAAGCATGATGAATTATAATACCAAGAATCAGGCCTATATACATTCATCAGAATGCTAGAAGTTTAAGGCTGAATGTGTCCAGGATAAGTTCCAGAGATAGCAGTGCTGCTGCCTCTGTCAAAACAGGGAGGCCGACTTAAGAGTCCACTACTGACCTGTTTGGTTTTGAGTTCAAAAGCATGGTGTCATAGCTGTCATTCAGGGACCAGGACACCACTACTATCCCCACTGTACCTACCTCTGGATGCCCACAGAGCTGAAGACCAGACATTGGGACACAGTTGGAGAAAACCCAGAGTCTCCAGGACTGTGCCTCTGAGCAGCAAGCAGCAGGAAGATAGACTTTTCCTCACTTGTGGATTCAACCTTATGCAACAGAAACCTGGCAGCAAGGGATTCTGGGCAAGGTAGTTTTATCAGTCCCAACTGGTGCAGGTCAGGAAGGCACTCTAGGAAGATGACTTGGATGCTGAATACTAATTTACTATATCCACCATAGCAAGGTGTACTGTGAATTTCAAGCAAGGGTAGGACCGTTATTGGTTAATTTTGATTCCTCATTAAAACCTACACCTCACATAACTGCAAATCCACAATACATTCTAAGACTTTTGGGCTTTTTGTCCCTTTATAGACTTTCAGCTCCTAACACAAACTGTGTTGTACTCATATTTGAAACACCGTGCCTAGTATTGGGTCTGGTCAAATGAATGAATGAATAAATATATGAATCAAGAAATCAGTAAGTGATTGAAAACCTGTGTCCTTTTGCACTTTTGAATTGGGAAATTCATTTGACTTTTTCCAATTCAGTGGCTCTCGACCAGGGACAATTTTGCCCACTTACCCTCCCACCCCACCCTGGTACATTTGGCAATGTATGGGAAGCACTTTTGAGTGTTACTATTTGGGGATCGGTGGGTGGGTTTACTGTTGGCATGTACTGGGCAGAGACTTGGGATGCTGTTAAATATCCTACATTGCACAGGATTGCCTCCTGTAACAAAAAATTATCCAGCACAAAATATCAGTAGTGCTGCGGTTAAGAAATCTGCTCTAATTACTTCTTCCTCTTACTTTTTGTCTGCCATAATATTCTTATGCCGATAGATCAGAACTCTTGAGAATTTGGGCTTTCTCAGAATTCAAGTCTTCAATAGTCTTTGTTCTCTTTTGGGGGTTTTCCTCCCATAGTCTCTGATTATATGTTAACCATTCTATTCCCACATATATTCATAATGGACCTCAGAGGCACAGAGTGGCCTTTAGGTCCTTGTATTAAAACATTACTAGATAAAGTTTTTGGAGTGTCACTCTTCAACTTCTTTTCTTACTTAATCTCACAGCTCTAGATTTACTAGTAACATTTCGTTCAATTTAGAAAATACCTCAAGAAAGTGAGAGAGGTTATTCTATATTTTGAACCTTGATGGGCACCAATTGTACAGAATTGGTTGATTTTTGATTTTTTATCTTTTTTCTTTTTTTAAATACATGACAATTGACTGGCTAGTAGTCTTGGAGAAAAATGAAATGCTGTTCCTAAAATGGACTTCTTAGAAAAATCCAGAACTTCTTTTAGATTTTAGAAATTTATTCCTTTTCATAATTAAATACTTCTAAAGTATAAATATGTCATAATCAAATAATGATCACAATTAAAACATAAGTAGTCATAGTTAAATCAAGTATGTCTATGAACAGAACAGAAAGTCAATATAAATCTTAAAGATGGAAGTATATAAAATTCAGTTTGCACATCCAACAAATCTTACTGAGCTTTACCATTCCTCTCTGCTAACCATTGAGAATACCTTAGCGAGAAAATTATTCCTAGTCTCTACCCTCATGGAGCTTACATTACTTAGTTAGAGTCTTCCTACTGGATAATCACACAAGTAGGATTTAATTACTAAGGCGACAAGTTCTATAATTGAAAAATCACAGGGTGGCATGAAAGTAAATAGGGAACCTAACGTATTTCTAATCTAATCAGGAGAATTTTTTTTTAAACGAAAGTAGTAATTAAACTCATACCTGAAAGATGAGTAAGAGTTAGCTGTGCACAGTGTGGAGCAAACAGCATTCCTGGCAGAGGCACATGTAATGGCTGGAGGCAAGAATGAGCTTGTTTTTCTCAGGAAATACAAAGGATTTTGGATTTAATACTTAGTACTGAGGAGCCACTACATGGTTTTAGCAGAGGCATGATTTGATTAGATTTACATTTTAAACAATTACTCTCAGTGCCGTGTGAAAAATGGGATTGAGGCGAGAAAAAGTGGGTTAGAGATAACTAGCCAGAAAGTAATTGGAGTAGTCTGGTTGAGACAAGATGGTGACATTAACTGGAAAACAGATAGATTTAGAAGGTGGGGTAAACTAGATTTGGTGGCTGATTTTTTGGGGGTAGATAGCAAAGGGAGATATCGGTTATGGTTGGATCACAAGCTTCTGACTGGAGCATCTGGGAGGATGTGGGTACCACTTATTATGATAGGGAACTCTAGAGGAGAAGCAGTTTTGGGGCAAGTTGGTTAAATATAATACATTTATTTTGGGGCATGCTGTATTTGAAATTCTTCTAACACATCCAAGTATCCAAAATGGAAATACTATAAACATTTGGGCCTATAAGTCTCTCACTCAGAAGAGTGGTCTAGGCTGGAGATATAATTTTGAAAACCACTGACTTCAGATAATGTTTGAAGATGTGAGAATAGATAAGATCACCTTATTTCAGAAGATATGAGAGATAATGTTTGAAAATATGAGAGAGAAGAAGGTCCGAGGCTGAGTCATGATAAAAGGTCTACATGAAAAGTTTGGGTAGAGGAGAAGAATTCTCCAAAGAGGCCTAACAATAAATCAGGGAAAACAACAGAAGTAAACAGACATGGAAAAACAGAAAGCAAGGAAAGAGACTATTACTAGCAGGAAGGAGTGGAAATCTGTTACAAAGGATGCTGAGAGGTTAAATAGGAAAGACATGAATATTTTCACTGACTTGGCAACATGCACATCATTAGCGACTTAATGCTAGAAACTGAGAGGTAAGAACAGAAGCTAGTTTGGAGTGGGCTGAGAAGTCAGTAGTAGAAGGAAGTAGAAAGTGATAGCTATATATTTTGTTACTAGGAGAGTAGATAAGATTTTAGTTGGAAATCTGTAGTTCGGTAAAATTTGTGTATATATGTTTTAAGATAGGAGAGACAATAGTATGTATAGATGATAATGAAAAGTGTCTAGTAGAGAAAGAGAGGTTGAAGTTATATAGGGGACAATGGGTGTTGTCTAGAGGAGAAAGTTTCTGAGAAAGTGGGAGGAGATGGGATTAATAGCACATATCAAGAGATTTTCCTATGATAGAAAAACACTTTCATTTAGTAACAGAAGGAAATAAAGAGTTAATAACTGTGAAGTTTAGAATATTCATTTAAGGCCTGGTGGTGGCTCATGCCTGTAATCCTGGCACTTTGGGAGGCTGAGGTGGGTGGATCACTCGAGCTTAGGAGTTTGAGACCAGCCTGGTCAACATGGTGAAAGTCTATCTCTACTAAAAATAAAAAATTTAGCTGGGTGTGGTGGTACATGCCTGTAATCCCAGCTACTCAGGGGGCTGAGGCAGGAGAATCGCTTGAACCCAGGAGGTGGAGGTCGCAGTGAGCTGAGATTGTACCACTGCACTCTAGCCTAGGTGACAGAGACTCCATCTCAAAATATATATATATTTTGTGAATATATTATATATGAATATATATATTTATATATTTATGAATAGATTATATATGAATATATATTTATATATTTATGAATATATTATATATGAGTATATATATTCATTTAAATGTGATTCTCCTCTAGAATGAATGATCTTAGTGATCTGAGATTGTTTGCACATATACCTCCAGAGCTTGAAACTAATGTGCACATTCTTGGGAGTTAAAATGTAGAGGGGTATGTGCGGATGCCTTCCGTAAATACTAACCAAGTATTCAGTAGACAAGTTGCCATAACCCTATTGGAAGTGGATTGGCATATATGTTACTGCATTGGCCTGGGGACTGGGAGAGCTAAAGTGGCCATGTATGTAGTACTTACTGGTGGAGTATTTATACATGGTGCTGCTCTCACACTGCTGCACTCACTTTTCACACCCAGTTTCACAAGGCAATTTGGCTTAGGACTCTAAGCAAACAACCAAAATAAAAGTTGATGGGCTCCAAATAACCATAAGAATACTGACGTGCTTGTAGACTTCAACAGGACCGAGTAAGACTGTGAGGTCAGTTTCTCACCCATGTTCTGGGCAGCACAAAAATAGAAAGATTCGCTAAACCCCTAAGACGCAGAGGCAGTTTTGGCTCTGATCATGGCAATGGCAATACATTGGTAAGAATTGCGTTTGGCTGCAAGAAACAAAAAACCCAACTACATTGAGTTTTATGATAGGAGTTAAATAATAGGAGTTTTTTTTCTCACATCATAATAAGTCCTGAAGTACAGGTTGCTGGTGTCATTTCAGTGGCTCAGTGAGGTCAAGGTGAGCATCTTTGTGCTTCTGTTGTCTCCTTATGCTCACAAGTAAGTGCTGAAATTATAGCTGTTACTTCTGCTTTTGAGGCATGAAGAAGAAACTTGGAAGTGCTTACCAGTTGCAGGTGTCCCTTTTTAATCAAAGAGGCAAGCTTCCCCTGAATTCCCTCCAGTGAATCTCTGCTTACATCTGGGCTGGGAGGGTAAAAGGAAGCTAAGAAAGTATATATCTGACTCTATAGCCCCTGTGGTTGGAGGCATCATGATAGAAGAGGGTTGGAAATAGCTTTGGGTAGCCCAAGCAACAGTGTCACTTAACAACAGGAGCCACAGGATACCCAGGGGGAGACAGTAGTTCTCAAGGAGAGAAAAGCATTGAACTGCTTGGTAGTGTCAATGGCAAGCCATTGCCAGGGCCCAGGCAGAGGAGGCAAGAGTAACCCCATAAAAATAGCTATAAAGAGGTTGAAGACACCAGGTGGCATCTGCAAAAGCAAAAAGAAGAATTTGCAGGGAGACAAAAGCTCTGCAGGCTTCTACCCCATTCTCTAGGAAGCTCGGGATAGCTAATCATATCTATATTACTTACCAACATATTACCAAGAACTTAGCATGGTGACTGGTATATAGTAGATTCTCAATTATTGTTACATTAATTAATGAATAAATGAATCATCTAAGAAAATGGTGAGAATGGAAACAATCAATGGAGTGAAGATATCTCCCATTCCTATGGAATAGAGAAAATACTTGCAAACCAAGCATCTGATAAAAGGTAATTTCCAAAATAAGTGAAGAACTCAAACAACTCGATAGCAAGAAAATAGATAACCTGAATAAACAAATTGGCAAAGGACCTGAATAGGCATTTCACAAAAGAAGACATACAGATGGCAAACAGGTGTATGAAAAACTGTTCAACATTGCTAACCACCTGGTAAATGCAAAATTAAATGAGATATCACCTTATACCTGTTAAAATGGCTGTTGTCAAAAAGACAAACTATAAATGTTGGCAAGGATGGGGAGAAAAGAGAAGCTTATGGGTAGGAAGATAAATTAGGGCAGGCATTATGGAAAATAGTATGGAAGTTCTGCAAAAAATAAAAAACAAAACTACCATGAGAAAATGTGATTCAAAATAATTTAGAGTAAATTTCAAATGTCTTACTGCAAAAAAATGATAAGCAGGTGAGATGGTGGATATGTCAATTAGCTTAATTTAATATTCCACATTGTATACTGTGATGGTTAGTGTTAGATGTCAACTTGATTGGATTGAGGAATGCCTGGATGTCTGGTAAAGTATTGTTTCTGAGTGTCTGTGAGGGTGTTGCCAGAGGACACTGACATTTGAGACGGTGAACAAGGAGATGAAGACCCATCTTCAGTGTGGGTGGGCACCCACAAAGTAGGCAGGAGAAGGTGGGATAAGTTTGTTTGCTGAGTTTCTTCTTCCTGTGTGGTATGCTTGCTTCTGCTCCTCTCACCCTTGGACCTCAGACTTCAGATTCTTCAGCCTTTGGACCCTGGGACTTGCACCAGTGGTTTCCTTGAGGCTCACGGGCCTTGGGCTGCAGACTGAAGACTGCATTCTCGGCTTCCCCAATTTTGAGGCCTTTGGACTTGGACTGAGCCACTACCAGCTTCTCTCTTTCCCCAACTTGCACACAGCCTATCAAGGGACTTCACCTTGTAACAGTGTGAGCCAATTCTCTCTAATTAATTCCCTTTTATATATACACATGTTCTATTGGTTCTGTCCCTCTGGAGAACCCTAACACATATACATATATCAAAACCCTATATTGTACCCCAGCTGTATATAATTATGATTTGTCAATTAAAATAATATTATTTATTTATTTATCTATTTTGAGATGGAACCTCACTCTATTGCCCAGATTGGAATGCAGTAGAGTGATCTGAGCTTACTGCAACTGCTGCCTTCCAGGTTCAAGCAATTCTCCTGCCTCAGCCTCCCGAGTAGCTGGGATTACCGGTGTGTGCCAGCATGCCTGGCTAATTTTTGTATGTTTAATAGAGATGGGGTTTCACCATGTTGGTCAGGCTGGTCTCGAATTCCTGAACTCAGGTGATCTGCCTGCCTTGGCCTTCCAAAGTGCTGGGATTATAGCCGTGAGCCACTGTGCCTGGCCAAAATAATATTAATTTTTTTAAAAGAACATGGGGAGATAAATCCAAGATGATAGTAGTGGGAAACTATTGCTTCCTTGCTTAATTTGGGATTTATTTCATGGAGTTGGGGCTGATTTGGCAGATTAAAATGGTTAATTTTCAGATGGGAAGGAGGACATATCCTCTTCATGTTCTTTCCTAATATATGCCCTGGAAATAAGCCTGTTTAAAAGAAACACATAGAATTGAGGAGTTTGGGATGGAGATGCGTTTCAGGGCTTTGCCAACTGGGACCCTGACCCGCTGCAGGGACTGCAGAAGAACAAGCTGAGGCGGGGAATCCGGAGTAGCCCAGCGCATCATGTCCGTGCATGTCTTTCTTGTCCTTCAAAATATTCTGCACTTGCAGTTAATAAGGGACCGGAATACTTGGCTGGGGAAATTTCACTCCTGATTAAAAATTCCATTTGTCTGTAAGATGAGTTTGTTTTAATAAAGTGAAAGAGAAATGAGTTTAAGACTACCTAGTTCTTTGCCTCATTTAGATGAGTCAGAGTGAATTGAATCTTTATAATTTTTTCAGTCTTCTTTAGACTGCCTAGTCACGTAGTATTCTCAGAGTTATACATACTTAAAATTGATTTTGTAATTGTGGAAGTTCAAAACCTAATAAGTTTTTGTTTTAAACCAAGAGTTTAAAACAAACTAGGCAAGCAATCTCATCTCAAATCCAGAAATCTCAGATCTCAGATCCTAGAGAGCTAGGCAAGCAATCTCGTCTCAGATCCAAAAATTTCCAAAAATCTTAAATTTTTGTCTAATTATTTGTTTATGCTATTCTTGACTTCCTTACATTTCATTGTTGCAGGTGACAGACTCAGTGTTCCTTCAAAACATGCTTATTCTAAAACCCATTTTCAGTGAATTGAAAAACAACCAAAAATACCCCTATCTCTCCTTAGAAATGAAAACAAATTAATTTGCTTGAAACCACAAAGGGACCAGAATATAAGAGCAAATAAAGATAAGAAAATTGGATTAAAATCCTTTCGCATATATTTTCTCAGGGTGGATAACTTTTTTTTTTTTTGCAATTGAGAAGCTATAGGAAAAATAATAAGTAAAAGCAATTACAGCTAAAGTTACTTCCCTAGCTAAATTATAACTTGTTCTGTTCACTTGCTTTTGAAATTCAGACCAAGGAACATTCCATTGTCTTTATTACACAAAACACATTCTACGAATAAAATTTTATTCTGTATTACCATTGGTTCTATGGGAAAAAAGTAAGAATTGAAGTTAAAAAAAAAAAAAAGGTGTGACCCCCAAAATGGAGGAAGTAGTGCATATTTGAGAAATGTCTCGGGGGAATCCTCTGAAGAATGAGTCAGAATGGAGATACAGTCTAGGATCAGATGGGTACATTGAAGCAGCAATACCAAGAGGACAGTCAGAAGGTGAAGCATGGTTGCCAGCCTGAGTTGGACACAGAAATCAGGACCTAGGAAGTGGGATTTGGGAAACGGATGTAGCTGTAAGCAACCACAAGAGGAAGCTGGAGAAGGAAGCAGGGATAACAGGAGGTAGAATCAGGAAGAATAGGGAAGGTAAACACTGAAACTGAATGGGGGAAAGTGACCTTCGCTGGCAAGTGACTATATGTGTGACCCCATGGGCTGCTGCACCATCCTGAGAAAAACTGAGGTGGAAGGAGGAAGAAGGGAGAGACAGAAACAGACAGACAGAGAAAGAGGGAGAAGTCCACTGGTGGAAATAGTAACACATTATCAAAAACCCAGGAAAAGAGATAGGAAAAGAGAAATAATCCTGTTTTTTTTTTTTTTTTTTTTTTTCTAAAGAAGATGGCAAAAGGGAAGGGAAGACAGGCTGAGAGTGCTTTTCTAGTTTTTAGGTTTTACATTAATTGTATTAATACATGTTTCCTGTCAAACTCTGCTGTTCCCTTGAATGACAGCCTTCACAGTAAGTGATCATTGTCCTTTAAGACTCATATAAACTATATTATTCACAGCTCTTCAACTTTCTAAAAGTACATTAACATTTACAGGGACCATCTGAGTCTTCTATTACAAATATGTGTGTGTGGGTGCTTATTATCACTATTTTTTTCACCTGTAGCTATAGTAACTAGAACAATAGCACTGAAAATAGGTTAAAAAAATCGATCAAAGATTATAAATCTCTGGGATGTGTGTGTATCATACACACGTATTTGATACCACATATACATATGTGTATGCATATATC
The DNA here is from genome assembly GCF_003255815.1 of Theropithecus gelada. Lineage (NCBI taxonomy): Eukaryota > Metazoa > Chordata > Mammalia > Primates > Cercopithecidae > Theropithecus > Theropithecus gelada. The sequence goes on along the minus strand of NC_037669.1, from coordinate 27,422,564 downwards.
TAAATCTACATACGAATGTGTGTGTATGTACATACATTGCCATATAATATTCACACCTCATCCCTGATCAAATGCTCAATAATAGAAGACCACCCTGGCAAATTATGGGGTGAGAAAAGTCAAAGTTTCAAAGGTAATGGAACATGCCCTGTATGATCTGAAGAAAGGGGTTTGGTTGGATTGCAGTAATAGCAGATTTCTTATCCTCGATCAATGCACTTTGATGCTTTATAAAACATTAGGGAGACTGCACAGAGGGAGAGAAGCACAGCTAAGTTTTTCTTTGACTGCTAGGCCACTGCATTTCCCTGGTTATTTTCACTGATTTTTACTTAAGCTGTCAGAATCCAACGATTCAGTAAGGTCTAAAAATCACAACACCCACCATCTGTAGCCCTGGAATCTGGTTCACACCCCTATAGACTGGGTAACTTTAGGCAAGTCACTTCTGCCTCCGGATCTCAGGTTCCTCCTCAGTAAGTTGGACCAGTTTTCTGGTCCTCAAGTCTTTTTTCTGCCTCAACATACTGGACAGCAGCTGCCCTAGTAGTAGTAGTGGTAGAACTATATGGAACATTAATTGAGTATCTACTATGTGCCAGATGCTGAGCTAAGTGTTTTTCCTCATTTTTTTCCATAGCACATAATTTTACATTATATTTTATGATCTCTAATTCAGAAATAAGAAAGTTGACTCAGAGGATTTAAGAAACTCAGCAAGGTCACCCACCTAGTGAGTAACAGCCCTCCTGAATTCTAGCCTATCCAATATCTGGGTGCTTGTTCTTAGTCCCTTCATTATGCTGGTCCTGTTGTCATGATTCTTAAATGGGGTACAGACAATGTCATGTCCCCCAACCCAGAGATGTATCATGGTATTGGGAGGGATTACTCTGCAAACATCTGCTGGGAGATTTTTTAAAGACCCTTGGGGGCACCCCCACTTGAATATCACTGAACTAAGTAATCTTTAAGCTTATTTTCATAGTTAAATTTTTGTGACTTGGGATCCTGCTGTTGAGAAGGAAGAACATTTTTATGGCTACCACTCTCAACAAGATCGAATCTAGCAAAATCTGTTGTGTTTCATTGTTCTATAACAGCCTGCATAAATTTGCCAGTCACGAGTTCCTCTTTGTCTCCTTCAATAACTCATTGTCTGCAGAGCAGCCTCTGATCAGAAACTTCATTAAGTCAGCTCTGATTTGTCTTCTGATCATACCTCTTAGATAACATATTGAAAATGCCAGCTGGGTCGTGATGGTGCTCCTCTAATTAGGCTGCCATAGGCAAAATTTCATTAATATTGCTATAACAACAAATAATCATTTCACTGATGGCTGTGATCCAATTACAGCTTGTACATCAAGCAATTATTATCTTTATATATTTGGTAAATATAAGTCAACTGAGGGTCACTAAAAATGACAGCAGTATCCAAATTTAGATTTTCTGATATCTGAAATACATGTCACACCTTCCATCAGGATATTGGCCGATGAGAACACCCTTTCTGAAGCAACTGACATTAGGAATAAATCTTCAGAATCAGATGATCACCCGGCCACATTTTCATGTATTCTTTTCCTATGACAGCAGATGAGAGTGGGAGAGAAAGGTAGAATCTAAAAATAGGTGGGAAAAACATTGATGGGATCTTTGACTAAAGCAAAAATTGGAAGAGTCCTGTTGAGAACCATTCGTGGAAGCTTGTGCAGATTCCTTAGGGCTAAAATGTAACTAAGGGTAAAAAAAAAAAAAAAAAGGATGGTCATGTCATTAAATTACCTAAGGAAGCACTGCCTTTTTTTGCCTTTTTTAGCATTTTCAGAGCGCATGGTGTAGTACCTTTGCTCTGCGTGGGAGGAGTGGCCTTGTTGTCTGTAGGGCTGCACTAGAACATTAGTTGTTTCTTAATCCTATTGAAGTGTTTTTCTTCTTCTTGTTCTTCCCCCACTCCACCTCTGCCTCTATCTGGGATGTGTCTCCCCAAACCCCACATCCTTGCATCTCAAGCTTTAGGTGAAAAGAATGACATGGAAAAGGAGAAAGATGAGAGAACAAGCTCACATATCCTATTTTTGTCCCAAGAGCCCCACTAGTGCAACATTCCTTTACCTACATGTCCCATCTGCGCAACCGTCACCCTGCTCCAGTAACTCCATCTGCCACTGCCATTGGAGTTTCATGTCCCTGACAAATAAAATTAGCCTCTAAATAGGTTGTATTCCAAAAAACAAATGAAGGAGCAAACCCCACAGTTTTTGCCTCTGTTTCATCATCTCCAGTATCGTTATCACCATTTACTGAGCCTGACTATGTGCCAAAAATTATGCTTTACATGCTTCAATTGTCTCCCTTGTATGCAGTCTTCAGTCCGTCATCACTGTAAAAGATGACGTTGGCCCCACTTCAGTCCTTATTCCCTGGACTAGGTTCTCAGCAGCCACATGGAGCCTTTGTGTCTTTCCTCACCCAATAATTTCCACCTTGGCTTCCATCCCTGGAGCACCTGTTTTGGCCCCCACTTGGTTGCTGTTCTTTGTTCCCTGTTCTCCATGGTGTCCTCCACTAGGGCCGTCAATCTATGAAATTTTCACTCCACTATCAGATAGAAGAGAGAATATGGAGCATGGGGGTGCTGGTCCAGCTGTCAGGGCTACCACTATTGCAGTTTTTTTTCCTGAATACACTTTGGCATGGGAATATACAAAAACTTGGCTTTATAGTTTTATTAATGCCATTATCTCAGCTACATTGTAGTTCAGTCAGCTTTTACAGGTTGATCAAAAAATCCAACTCTAATACTATTTCTTTGTAGTATGCATTCTGAGTTTTAAAGGATTTACAAATAAAGTTTCACAGCATAATCCACTGATATGTTGGTGACAGTCCACATTTTGAAGGTGTGTAGAAGCATTTAGAAAAAAACTATATTTTTCTGTCTTGAATTAATCTTAAAACACTACTTTTAGGAAAGCGATATCTTTTTCTAAATGGGACTTGATTTGTGTCCTACAAAAAAGCTAAATTAAGTTTTAAATGAAGTGTGTAGTTTTCCAATCCAAATCTAAGCAACAGACCAAAATAATTGGCAACTGGAAATAACACCATTTGAAAGTATGTTTTTTCAGGACAGGACTGATGTCTTTGCATCTCTATTTGTTCACACCTAGCTCAGTTATTTCCTGGTATAGAGTCAAATTTCAATAAATGTTGGTGAATATTGTTTTTGAATGAACAGAATGCTGTTAGTCTCTGTGTTTATGCAAGCAAGTATTACACACTGAACTAAATTATTTATCCTAACTCAACGTCCCTTCCCTCCAGATCCTTTTCTTTGTTTCTTATTTATACAGCGTGGAATTAAAGGTTGGCGAACGACTGTTGTAGATGATGGAATATTGGTTGAGTGCCCAGACCAGGAGGAGAGCTTCACACCCCGTCTTATTCTTATCACACTGTCTTTGGATGAGGGAGTCAAGATTTGGTTTGAAGCATTTGTATTTAGCCTGTCACTTTGTTCCCTATTTGTCTGGAGTCCTTTATGGCTGATGAAAGGAGGCAGGGTCCTGAATGGGAGCTGCTTGAGGCAGGGCCCATGTCTTGTTCATCTTCACACCCTCCATTAACATTTAGCCTATGGAGGGAAGGAAATGACCACCATATGTTAAGCACCTACAAAATCAGGCATTATTCTTGGCAGATTATACACATGATTTCATTTAATTAACACAAAAGTCTCATGACATAAATTGTTCTCAGTTCAGAGTTCAGAAAACTGAATACAAGGTTTAAGGAATTTGCCAAAATCACATCGTTATGAGGGTCATGATTGTACACCCAACTAGCATAGTGCCTGATACATAATATAAATGTTTAGTAAATAGACGTTCTAAAATCTGTTCTTCTTTGAATGTCTTTGCTCGTTTCACCACCGAGTGTTTCCTCCCCAGTAGATGTGTTTTATAGCAAAAACAATCATTTGAGATGTTTTGGTGAATGCACAATGACTTTCATGTTTGACTGATATACATTATAGACATTCATCTAATTATATTTATATACTGTTTTTTTTTTGTAGACACACAAGTAGAGAAGATAAACAGTTATTTGGAACCAAAACTCAGGATGTCCTGGGAGAGGCTAGATTAGGAATTCTTTGATTTGGTAGTCATGAAAGTGAAGTATCTATATTTTAACAGAATGATTAGTGGCAGAGGAATCATCTAAGAAAACTGAGAAGGCTCTGCCAGAGTGATGGGAAGAGAACTAGATAAGAAAGCACTGTTCTGGAAGACATGCTCCTATGAGCCATGGAGAGAAGAGGAGAGGCAAGGTGGGGACAGGGAGGGTGGGCCTCTCATTCAAAAAGATGATGGGAAATTGGCAGGAGACGAGGGTAACACAAGGATAAGGGAACCAGGTGAGTATTTTTGTAAGCGGAGTACGAAGAACTGATAGGTGGTGATTAAGGTGGAGGGGAAGGGGTATAATTGATGAAGACTCTGCAAGGCACTGGTGATGGAATGTGGGTTAGAGAAACGCCACTTCTCCAAGCCAGGAGGGATGGAGGTGGGCTGGTGAGAGGCAGGTGAACTTGAAAGCCAGGACTGGGGAAAAGTTATTTGCTCACATGCTGAGTTATGAGATAATTTATAATTTTAACAAGTCATGTGAGATCTTGTCTAGGTGACAATAAATAATTGACTCAGAAGCAAAATCCTCCCTTTGCTCACAGGGAACTCAATTCATTAACAGGACCAACAGAATCCTCTCTAGGGAAAGTGTGAGACCTTGAGAAAATCATGCAGAGTCACTGTCTCCCCTCTAACATTCTTATGTAGGTAAAGAAAACAGGTTGAAATGAAGATGGTGGGAATCTCTGAAGAGAAAAATTAGATCCATAAAAGGGTTGAAATAATAGCCCATCTGTACTTCATGTTATCTAATGCTCGATGGCTTTCACATCCCATGTTCCCTACTAGCCCCCGCCCTCTGCTCCTGTTTTTCCCTCTGCCAGCTGCATTGCCCTCTCCACCTCCTCCTCACCTTACTTCCTTACCACAAGACTCATCAAGCTTCTTTCTTCTCTCATACCAGCAGTACTTTCAGTATTGCTATTTGCTGCCCATTCCCATTTTTCATGCCTCAGAGTTCTTTGTGTACGTTTTTTATTTATGCCATTTAATGTTCTACATTTACAGGACAGGGAATGTCTACCTTTTCTTGTATCCTCCATGATCCCTGATTGTTAGTGAACACGGAAAAAAATATTTACTCAGTTCATATAATGATTACGTTTTTACAGCTGATGGAACAAACCTCATTGAAATTAAATAATAGAATTTGTACGAGTAACATTTAGGAGTTAGGTTGAGTACTTTGGTCATCTGATCCTCAAGCATGTGCTCTTCTCGTAAACTATGTGCCTCTCTAGAAACATCAAGGGCTGTCAAACGGACATGTGAGGGGGAAAAGTGAAAGTCAGTGCTAATATACAGAGGCTCAGATGACCCAGGCTTTTACCAGCTAGGGCATTTTTTTCTCTTCCAGAAGCTATTTGTGATGTCATTTGCCTGTGTCATGGCCTGCCTTCCCTAGATATTGTCCTAATGTGAGCATCACACCTAATATACTGAAGTAGAGTGCTGACTGTTCCTTACGGACATTTCTGATGGTAAATAAATACATAGAGATCGCTCGTGCCTTTAACAGAACAATACATTGTAAGCACAGTTATCTCATTTTTAAACAAACATGTAATAAATACCTTTGCTTTTATTAGGTATGTTGCATATTGACATATTTTATTTTAGTTTTATTTTAGTTTTGGGGTACATGCACAGGTTTGTTTTCCAGGTAAACTCAAGTCATTAGTACCCAGGTACTAAACCTAGTACTCAATAGTTATTTTTTTCTGCTTCTCTCCCTCCTCCCAACCTCCACTTTCAAGAAGGCACCAGTGTCAGTTGTTCCCTTCTTTGTGTCCATGATCTCCCATCTTTTAGCTTCCACTTGTGAGAACATGTGGTAGTTGGTTTTCTGTTCCTGCATTAGTTTGCTAAGGATAATGGCCTTCAGCTCCACCATGTTCCTGAAAAAGACATGATCTCATCCTTTTTTTTTAATGGCTGTCTATAGTATTCCATGGTGTATATGTACCATATTTTCTTTATCTAATCGGTAATTGATGGGCATTTAGGTTGATTCCCTGCATATTGACATATTCTAAAAGTTATTACGTACATATCTATAAATTTGTAAAGAAGGATCAAATAGAATATATTTGTCAATGAAAAAAATTGTGGTATGTAATTACTCTCAGATTAGCATCAGACAAAATTGTGTCTTAATTTTCGCTATACCCACCTTTAGGTCCTTTGTCCTCTTTCATTTGTTCTTAGCTAGCTACTGAAACCCCCCTTTCAAAGTATTGACTGCAAATAATTAGTAGTAGTACATTTGCCAGGAATATTTGTGGTTAAAACATGACCACAAAGGAAGGTAGATTTCATTCACTGGGTTAAGTGGTGCAAGAAACATTGTTTTACAGTTATTCTGCATGATATTCAGAAATTACAATGACAACCACCTGTTCTATCTAAAAATGAAGCTCTTCTTGGCTATATGCTTTAAACAAACAAACAAACAAACAAACAAAAACCTTGTCATATAAGAGTTTATGGTATTATAGTGGTGAGATTTAATTCACAAATCCCTTCTTAGATTTTCCCTTTTCCCTTATATCAAACCTACAGGACATGGTATTTTTCTCCTTTCATGAAAATGTAAAAATTACCCAGTATCATATTGTCTTTCTCCTCTTATCTAATTGTTTGATAGAGAAGAAGCTGAAGTTGAAAGAAAAAGCCAATTTTTTTAATACGTTCCTTGCAATAACTTGGCCTTTCAATCCCTTTCACTTTTATAATGCTAACTTTAGTAGCCTTGACAATGGGTATCCTTTTCACTCTATACCACCTAAAGTCTGACTGGGCTCGGTGGCTAATGCCTGTAATCCCAGCTCTTTGGGAGGTCGAGGTGGGTGGCTCGCTTGCGGTCAGGGGTTTGAGACCAGCCTGGTCAACATGGTGAAACCCTGTCTCTACTAAAAATACAAAAAGTAGCAGGGTGTGGTGGCGGGCACCTGTAATTCCAACTACTCGGGAGGCTGAGGTAGGAGAATCACTTGAACGCGGGAGGCGGAGGTTGCAGTGAGCCGAGATTGTGCCACTACACTCCAGCTGGGTGACAGAGTGAGACTCCATTTCAAACATCAATAACAAAATGAAGTCTTGTCAGTAGAGTATGTTTCTGGTATCACAAATCTTATCCACAAAGGCCATGAGGACAAAGTGTATACAAAACTGACTTGGAGGCCATCAAACATACTTCACATTGCCCTTGACTCTTTCATTCTTTGTTTCCAATTATCTATGAAAATGGACCCAGGATGAGTCCTCATGAATTGCCTTTGAGAAAACAAGAACATTGACAGAAAACAAATTACAACAGTTCAATTAGATCATGTGCCTTAACTTACTGTAGACAGAGAAATTCTGCAGATAGTGGGCCCAGAGTGAGCAAACTACCGAAGAATTCACAGCCACCACACCAATGTGTAAATGCTTGGAGCCTCCAGGTTACATTTATTTTGTACCAAGCAAAACAGAACATAACTCTATAGTCGAGTTACCTCTTCTTTTAAGGAACGAATAAAGCCGTAAATATTGTTGAACATGGAGAGACAGATTGTGGTCAAGCTCAAAATAAGCCCAGTGAATGGACAATATCTCTGGGTTATGACCTGGGGTTCTTCAGGGAGAATGGTTGGCCTAGAAAGAAGCCACTGGATGAATTCTTCTAACTTGGTAGCACTGAGGAAAAATGTCCATTTTCCTCCATGAACAAAAGTTAGCTTGATCCATGTACTGAAGTCTGGGTAAATGTAAATATTTGGCTTTGCTGTTTTAAAGTTCCTTGATGCATTTTGATGGTTACGTTTCTTCAGAGTTTTAATTTGGGGAGAAATTGTTATTTTCTCAAGATGGTCAGTGGACTTTGGATAACTGGGCACTTTCTCTGGTTCTGCTGAAGAGATTTCCCTGTCTGTAGAGGCCAATGTGTTCTTCAGAGTTGCTGGTTGTATGAGTTTGTAAAGCAGTTCTGTGATTTCTTCACCCCTTTCTCCCTCCAGAATCTCTAAACAATGTATCCTGGAGTAGGAATTCTGCTTTTCCAGTTCTGTCACCTTCTTCTTTAAGGCCTTGATGTCTTCTTTCATAGAGAGGATATCTTTAGTTGTGGTGCATTGTTTGTCTTCATTAACATTCATTCTGGTTTCCAGGACCTCCATCTGTTTTTGATACAAGTCAGTCTTTTCATGGACTTTTGGTATCGCATGGACAATGTCAGTTATTTGGCTGAAAAGTTCAACTTGAGCAGTTTTAACATCTTGGAGCACTACTGTAAGATTCATTTTTCCGTCATAACTAACATCATCTTGATTACAATCATCAGATGTCACAGTTGGATATCTAGTTGAATCTTGGTGCCGAATCTTACATTTGTGGTAAACATTTTTAAAAGACTGTCTGACCTTGGAGACATTTGAAGTCCACATTTCCCTAGCAGCAGCTTTTACCCTTTTGGTGTGAAGTGTGTACATCTTTCATGGTGAAACAAGAGGCAAGGTGTTGGAAAACATAGAATCACAGGAAGAAATAATGTATGAATGAAATGGTCTTTCTCTTACTATTTGTTGGATGCCTTTCCTGATAACATCATAGAACACTCTGTGGAAATCATCAGCCACAGCAGTAGAATCTCTTAGGTGATTAGCTTCTTATAGAGCAGCCCAACTGGAGAGCTCTGTGAAATAATACTCAACTGCATGGAATCCTTCATATGGTAATCATTGACTTGCTGCTGATGTCACAATGACTGCTGACTTAGAAAAAACACATTTAACTACAGCAGTTCTCAAAAGTTTGGTCATAGGGCTCTTTTTCAATCATAAAAATTGTTGAGCAGCCTGAGCAACATAGAAAACACCCGTTGCTACAAAACATTAAAAAATTAGCCAGCCATGGTGGTGCATGCCTGTAGTCTCAGCTACTTGGGAGGCTGAGGTGGGAGGATCACTTGAGCATGGGGGGGTGGAGGCTATAGTGTGCCATGATAGTACTACTGCACTCTAGTCTGGGTGACAGTGTGAGACTCCATCTCAAAAAAATAAAAATAAATAAAAATGAAAAATTATTGAGGATCACACAGATTTTGTTTATTTGGGTTATATCTACCTACATTTTATAGTAGACATTAAAACTAAGAAAGTCTTAGATATTTACTTATTAATTTAAATTAAAAAACCCATTACATGTTAACATAAATGATATATTTTTTATAAAACATAATTTGGTTTTCTAAAAAATATGAGAAGAGTAGCATTGTTTTGCATATCTTCAAATGTTTTAAATACTTGAATTAATAGAAGATAACTAGATTCTCGTATCTGCTTCTGCATTATATCTGTTGTGACATATTGTTTTGATTGAAGCATATGAAGAAAAAATAGCCTCATGGAGATACATAAATGGAAAGGGGAGAGTATTTTCATAGCCTTTTAAGATAATTGAGGATATCATTCTTTGCTACTTTATGAAAATTTGACAAATGATTTTTTTTTTAGAAGTTAGCTGTAATGTGTCATTTTAGGCCAAATCAATGAACTTTCATGCTTTGTTATATTAATAGTCACTGGTCTGTTTTTTTATTTTGAATAGATGCATAATATCATGTATTGGTCATTTGACAAACAATGGTTCACTGAATTATGTAGGTCTTCCAAATGTTGACTCATTGTATTATATAGTATCAAAATATCATATTCATTAATATGTCCACCAATCTCACCAGAAAAGTCTTTGAGTATTGAGAAGAGGCCAAGCTCATGGTGGCAAATGCAAATTTTCAAAATTCTAATTTTAGCTTGAAAATCTTGAAATGTATTAAGCTGATTTATTGTTTTCCTTGAAGTGACAGATTCCCTCCATCCATTTTTTGCAAAAATGCTTGCCAAATGCCCAACTGTGAACACTGCAGTTTGTTATCAGTTGTTTTTTCAAGAAAAGATAGTGTTCCATGAAAAAAGCATACATTTGCAACTCAGATACTTACGTACTTTTTCTCATGAAAACCAGTATACTTTGGTAAGCTGCAGAACACTTATGCTTACTTCCCATTATATCATACATAATAGAAAAAAGATGTACTGAAGGGTTGAGATCTAATAAGATTAAAAAGTCTTACTGCTTCATTGAGGACATTCTTGAGTGAAACTGGTTTTTCTTGTATTTTTTTTCCTTTTCTGATTGAGTCACTGTTAGTGTGGTACCCCTGCTGTGGTTCATGCTGAGGTATCAACAGTTTTACCCACCATTGCTTTTGCAATGTAATTTTCAACAGGCAAATGTAAGCACAGTGGAAAAGACAAACGGTGTCCTAGGATTATTTTGAAATATTGTTGCCCTCATGGTCACACATACAGAGTGGCCTCATGACACAAAGCATGCCACACTTTGAGAGCCACTGCCTTAGAATTTAAAAATAACATCAGCCATTTATCATGTTTCTTCTTATAGGTTTTTCTACATAACAGTACTTAAAATTCAAGCCCTTTGAAATATTGAATAATATTTGGCCCATTTTATATACTGAGGTAAAAACTTAATTTTATTCTCTAAACACATTAGACTGAACATTCTGCAATCAAAATGACATGATACTCACATGTCTCTCAAGGAGCAGTCCCATTCTAATCAAAAGGACATTCCCTTTTGGATCCGTGCCAGTTCCAACCTTCTACCAAATCACTGTTTCTTCTATTTGTGCCGAATTGGAGGGTCAGTGTCAGCACAGGATTTGGTACAAACACTGAGCTTAGCCAGCAGTAATTTTAAAATTTTGGCTCATCAATAATATCTGGGATTTTGCTTTACTCTCCTATCTTTCAAATGCTGTTTAGTAACCTTTCAAAAATGTCTAGAAACCTTTCCAAACACTTGCTGAGGAAAATGTTCTCCAAGAGGTAGACTATTACAGGAATGGCATTGTGGGCTTGGAAAGGTTAGAGTTCACAGCCGTCCCATTTACTCTGTCTAAGGCCATTTTATCCATCGAGTTCTACAGAGACAGTGCTTAGGGCCTATACAGTTTTTAAGGGCCAGTGAAAATACTTAAGACCAGAAGAAGAAAACAAACAAAAAAAATGGCTCAGAATACTGAAAGCTGCAAGATTGAAACAATAAATGTTTAATGAAACATCTCTGAAATGTACTATGTCATATTCATTAATTGTTAGATTTAGTATTATTAAAATTTCATTACATTTGGAGGCAATTTGTGTATTACGTATTCTCACTTTCCAAGAATTGTCGTAATTACTCCCTCCAGGTTAATAACAGCTAAGACTTGTTGGGTGCATACCAGATACTATTCTAAATATTAGCTTACATAACTATGTTCAGAGAAGTCAAGTAACTTTGCTAAGGTAATAGAGCTTAAAAATGGGCAGAGTCAGATTTCAAATGCTTAAATTCTGGCTCCAGAGTCCATGTGTTTTACCTCTACTGCCTCATAATCATGATTAAAATATATATTTAGTACAACTCAGAAAAAGATGGACATTTTATTTTCAAAATCATACTATATATTTATAGAAGACTTATTTTATTAAAATTTTGTTTGCTTAGCATTATGAGAAAATTAAAGCTTTCATTGGTTATTTTATTTAGCAAAAGCATTTGATACAGAAATTTGTGAAGACTTTAGAAGTTGAACAAGCTCTAATGTATAGATAAAAGTGAGTATTTGGAGGCTATACTTTCCTTACTGTGGTAGACATAGTAATACAATGATTGGAATTAAAAACAATAAAGTTTTCAACTTAAAATGCTAATGTATGCTTACTATTTTTAGAAAACAAATAAATCTAATAGGCTGATACAAACATAAACCTGTCTGGGTTTCTAACTACTTCCTTCGTAATGTCAATAAAGGGAGCCCTGGCCTACCTGGGGTTTGCCAGGCGGTGAAAAGTTGTACCGGGAGGAGGTAAGCCTGTTGATTTGAGCGAAGTTATGAGAGCAATCAGAAAGTGAATGAATAACGGGAAATAAACTGACTTCCGCTCTTCGGGTTCCTGCCAGGGCTATGGAGGCATTTAGGAATAAAAGAGCACAGTGGACTGAAGCCGCGTGGGAGACTTCCTGAGTCTACCTGTTCTCCAGGAGGCCGGCTTTCACAGGAATGGTGTTTGGAGCCAGAAAGATTCAAGGCTGTCCCGTGACTAACTGTGCTCTTAGGCAGGTTTCTAACCTCCCACAAGCCTGTAAAATGGGATAATAACAGCACCTAGTTCAGTGATTGGTTTTGAGAATTAAGATGCCGAATAGTTACAAGGCCTTTCCTCCTCATTTCCTACCACCTGTCTCTCACTTCGCTTCTTCCGATGAAAGGAGATGGTTAACCGTTTTCAGCTTTAACTCTGCCTGCTCTCTCAATCTCTCACTGTGCCTTTCTCCTTCTTTCAATATGACCAAGACACAAAGCTGCGGTCCTCGCTGCTCAATGTACCATACAGGGAAAGCATTTTGATTAGAGACAACCAAAATGCAGCAAGCAAGGCCGACACATCAACCCGTTATCTCCTAGCACAGGGTTTCCCACCAGCTCTGGCGTCAGGCAGACTGGAGTAAAATAACCACTGGATAGATGGCTCTAATAATACATAATATTATTCAATATTTTAAATGCCGTGTGTTTGAGTACACTAACTATATATTAATTATGGCAGAGTTTAGATTATCTATATAAATGATGTCTATAAAAGTCACTCTGTCTTTTTAAAACATGGTTTTGTTTTTTTTTTTGAGTAGGAGAGAGTGGGATAGTTACAGCTATCCTGCTAGCAACTGAGCATTATGTATAACGTTTGTGTTACACCTGTGGTGATCTGCTATTACTCATGTTCCCTTAGGGGTTGGGACCACAAAAACTTATTGAGAGTCTTTAACTTCCCCCACAAAGTTTAGGGGCCAAGTTCACAAGAATCTGGACCCTCCCACCTGACTATCACCTGTCATGTGTAGGGTGGGATAAAAGACTGAGGAAACAGGAACCAGGAAAGTCTTACCAATTTGATCAGGGTGGGCTGACTCAAGGGGATAAGAATGTGCAAATTCAGTCTCCTGTTACACGTGCTAAGTAGTTACGAGGGCCCAAAGGGAAAGCCGTCTTCGACTCTTCTTTCTTTTTAGCCATGAGAAATAGAAGAGAGTGGGCTTGAAATCAGAGCTGTTGCACTGGACCAGGACAGGGAAACAGGGGAAAGTCATAGTGTTCATAATGTAGGCAAGGTCTGAGGCTGAAGGAAGCGATGGAGCCCAGGGACATTGATAAGGCCATCTGGTGAGAGTGACACATGGGGTAAGGGAAAGGGCTGCATCCACTGTGCGGTTCCAATAAATGTTCATAATGATACTTTTAAATCCTATGAGATCACAAGCCAAAAGAATGAGGTGAACACCTTTGAAGAAATGATGGAATAACTTTCAAATAATATTTGGCAATGATAATGTACTTTTTCACTATAACTAAAATTGTGTGGTCTTTCTGGAAAATATTTCATCTATTTATCGCCAGGGCAAATTTCTACCCATCCTTTAGGAGTCATTCATTCATCTACTACACTTGTCCTGCCCGTTTCTGATTCTCCTTATAGGCTTCCCAGTGCTTCCAACAGATCTGGGTCTCTACCTAGCAATGATCCCCATATTGTATTGCTATTCTTGGAGAGCCTATCTCCCCTCTAGATTCCGAATTCCTTGAGAGGAGAGACTTGGGTTTTTTGTTGTTGTTGTTGTTTTTAGAGATGGGTCTCAGTGTGTTGCCCTGCCTGGACTCAAATTCCTGGGCTCAAGCGATCCTCTGCCCCAGCCTCCCAAGTAGCTGGGACTGCAGGTGTGCACCACCGGAGACTCGCTTTTTAACTCCATATCCTCAATGTACCAAAGCCTAACATATAGTTAGTGCTCAATAAATCTTTATTCACTGAATAAAAGGATGAATGAATGCACCTGTGGATGATTGTCAAGATATTGATTGGGTCTCTCTTGAGCCTATTTCTATGGGCCTATTTCCATTTCTATGTATCAAGGAGACACACTGTTTGACTCAGAATGGGAATAACTTTTCTCAGTTCCTGGGAGATCATTAGCAATTTTGGGATAGGATTTAATAATTGCTCCCCACAGACTTGAAGCAGTTAAGTGGCAGTAAATTGAGAGAGATGGAGGTAATTCCATACCTGGAAACAGCTGTGGAATGGAGAGAGCGAGCTCAGTAGTGATGGTGACAGGGGTGGTGTTGATGGCTCTGGTCCTAGAGGTGACTAAAGCACATAGCATATGAACCTCCTGTGCAACATATTAAGTCTTTCAGGCCTCTAGAGAACCACAGGGTATCAGTGTATTCCCCGTACCTCTGTAGGATTGCCTGAGAATGCATTTGTCATAAATTTAGATACTCAGGCACTTATCTCTTTATTTCTGTCATCTTATACTGTGAACTCCAAATTTACAATGAACTTTCTCTAGCTTATCTAAACATACCCTTCACCATTTAGTTCCATAACCCTAGGGGCACATTAGTATTTTATGTGATATCTCTTCCCTGTCATCTTCCTCCAGTTCTTTCTGTTACGCTTGGCTCTCCCTGGTAATTTATTATATGAGGTTGCCTAGTTTCTGTAATTCTCAACTTCACCTCTTGGTTTCCCTTCTCAAATACTACCTTGAAACCTCTGCTCCCTTTAGCTTATGATTGACACTCTTCTTATAGTGCTTTATAAGTCTCGATGTGCACAATTGATGCAGCCATAAAAATAAATGTCTGGAAAAAGGAAGGGAAACTGAAAGAGATTTGTTTTCGCTTAGCCGTTCACCTCTTTCCTTTAATGGAACTGGTGAATAAATTCAGTGAGTTAGTCTATTCAAACACCTTTGTTTCACTGAATTTATATCATTTAGCAGATCTTTTTGGGAAACCATTATGTGATGGGAGCAGCACAGTGGCAACTTACTGTCTTATTCCTGAATTGTATTCTTCATTTAGGAAACCAAAAATTAAAAGCTAGAGAATAAATAATGATCACATTGGAAATGGGGATTTAAGTTTGAACAAATTCAGAAATCATAAAGTGTAAAAATTGGAGAATGTTAGTCTTCCCAATTCTAATTATTAATACTGTGTAATTTGCCGTGGTGTCATCTCTGGGTATGTTACTATGTTAGTATAGCCTTAATTTTAAGAAAAATTCTGTTTTCCCGTTTGGCTTTTTAGTTGTCCTGATGCTTTGTAGTGCTTTGGAGTACAAAATCCAAGGAGCCATCTTCTTTCTTATTCCAACATTTTAAAGGTAATAAAATGAAACATTGCACTGGCTTTTCCTAATAGTGCCCACCTTGAGAGACATGTATTATGATGGCATTTTATGTTTCCAAGGGAATTTGCAGCCATATCTCTGTGAAGTAAATGTGTATTTATCCCTTGACTGTATTTTATTTTCTGTTGTTAGTGCCCTCTCTATCTTGGGTGTATTATTTTTCCATTTCATTCCATCTATACAATGAGAACAGCAGTATTGCCATATGTTAACATTGAAGGGGGGGGGGTCACAGAATTAACATGAAAATGTTTATTATACCTAATTTTAAATTTTGCATTATCCCTCTTATTTAAGAACTGTAAACTTCTTATTATGCACTGTTTTGGCAGTGTTTTTTCTTCAGCAGTTTGATTTTGGAATCATTTCCTTTCTGTGTTTAAAGCTACAGGCATCCTTTTTCCTGCATGGGTTTGGATTACAAAGATCTTATTTAACTTGCCAGATGTATTCCTTCTGCTTGTGCACTACGATTACACACAAAATAGAAAATGCCCAAAAGGCAATTATAAAATGAAGTGGGGTTTTTTTTTTCTTCTTTCTCTACCTAGGTTTTTATAACTATAACTATGATAATCTGAGGAGAAAATATTTATTCATTGTTTTAAATATTTATTGAAGGCTCCCCCACTAGAAATGTGTACTGCTGCTGCAGCTGTTTCTATTCTGCCAAAAGCCAACTTGAATATAAAAGGTGTTTAACCGTAAGATTGAGAATTTTATTTGTTGCTGGGAGGTGAGTATATCTCTTTCTGGAAATTTGAGTCTCTTTCTTGTAGTCTTAAAGTAATGTAAGTATACAATAACAAAAAAGTAGAATGATTGGGAGGACAAGACAGGCGGATCCCTTAAGGTCAGGAGTTCAAGATTGGCCTTGCCAACATGTGAGACCCTGTCTCTACTAAAAATCTAAAAATTTGCTGGGCGTGGTGGCACGTACATGTAATCCCAGCTATTCGGGAGGCTGGGGCACAAGAATAGCTTGAACCTGGGAGGCAGAGGGTGCAGTGAGCCGAGATTATACCACTGCAGTCCATCCTGGGCAACAGAACAAAACTTTGTCTCAAAAAAAAGTAGAGCGACAAGACAGTTCTATTAAATACATATTTCAATAATTTTCAGCTTCAGTGTTTGGCACTAATGGCTACAATTCTCACTGTAACTTGTGAGACTTAATTACCACTCATTCTATTTAAGTGCCTAAGTTTCTCCTCCACCATGTAGTATAAGATGAAACGAAGCTGGTCTGAGCCCTTGGGCAATTTACGTATTAAGATAGGCAAAATTTCTGTTGTAACTTCCATTGAACTTTACATTTACATTTTTAAATGACACTTAAAAATAAGAACATATTGCTGGAAATCACGTTCTTTGTTGTTAGAAAGTAGAGCTGAAGTCAAATGGATGTCCAGGCTCATTCAAATGATTGAGAAAGTGATATAATAGCTTAAACCTTAGTAAAGAAGAAGATCTGGGTTCCAGCATTCCTTTGAGAATCCGATGAAAGCTTTGTGTGCTTTTTCAGAAAACAGCACTGATATGGTTTGAATTTGTGTCTCCACCCAAATCTCGTGTCGCGTTGTAAGTTGTAATCCTCAATGTTGGAGGTGGGACATGGTGGGAACTGGGAGCTGATTGGATCATGGAGCTGGATTTTTCCCCTTGTCCTTGAGATAGTGATTTGTCACAAGATCTGGTTGTTTAAATGTGTGTAGCACCTCTCCTCTCCCCTCTCTTTCTTTCTTCTGCTCCTGCCATGTAAGACGTGCCCGCTTCCCCTTTGCCCTCAGCCATGATTGAAAGTTTCCTGAGGCCTCCCCAGCCATGTTACCTGTACAGCCTGTGGCACAGTGAGTCAACTAAACCTCTTTTCTTTTTAAATTACACAGCCTCAGGCATTTCTTTATAGCAGTGCAAGAATGGACTAATACAGAATATTAGCATACACACACAAATTTGCACATAAGTTCATCAGGGGATAGATACACAGACCTCTCCCACCCTAATCCTCAAAGTCCTTTATGGACACTGTAAGATATAACCCAGGTTAAAATCCTGACAATAAGAGAAGGAGGACCAAACATTATTCCAGCTTCAGGATCCCTTTATGAGTGTTTTTGATTTGAAGGAGCTGGAGTCTTTAGGTGGTTTAATTCAAGAACTTAGAATATGTGAAGTGCTGAGAATGCAGGCAGTTGATTATCTGAGGAACAAAGGAGGGAGATCCCAATGGAATGTATTGGCTTGGGAATGAAATCCTTGAGAACAGCTGAGGTCTGGACAGGTGAAAGTCAGAAAGGTCTTTTGTGCTGTACACGCCATGAAGTCAAGGACCCTATTTAGTTTGTTCTTCTAAACAAACTAGCTTGGTGCAAGCTACGAGCCACCAGGCTGTCAATAAATATATAGTGTTTTGTGCTCCATTTCTAGCGAGGAATTTGAACCAAGAGAAATGACATAAACTCAGGGAGGGAATTCTGTGTGCGCCTCTGATACAAAGTGACTGAGACGAATGTTGGAGGCTGGGCTAGATATTTTTGCGGTCAGTTGGGAGCATAGCAAATGTTTTTAAGAGTTGTTTAGGGTCAGATTTGCAACATTAAATGTCTTGATTTTATTGCTAAGGAACTAAGTAATAACAGAAATGTTATATCCAGTATTTTATCATGAAATTCTAATGGCATTTAGAAATGGAACTTGGTAGTGAAGATTCCAAATCTGAGAAGTTAACCGCTGGACCTAAACTGCCCACAGCAGTGGAAGAGCCGACATTTTCAATGGACTCCTCCAGCGTGCGCTTTCCTAATTTCCTAGAGTGGGTAGGGAAGAAGGAGAGGCTTTGTGGGACAACAAAGTTATTGTTAATTTTGACTTTTTCCCTCTCCTCTTTCAGAAGCATTTAAAAAGCGGGGCTGTTGTTATCAAACGCAGAACCTGCTTCACCTCCCCCACCCCTTTTTTGGCCTACTCCTTCCTCTTCCTACCAACCTGCTGAGTCATCACTGTGGTGCAGTGAATCAGCTTGTGGCTTTCCATTATTCTGAGATGTAAATAAAACCCTTAGCTATTAATTCATTTAATGCTGTGTCACCACTGGGCATTTTTCTTCCTCTTTAGATATAGAATTTGTATATCTATACATATTATCTGTGTATTTTACATATATAATGCAAGTGACAGTGAAGTTTTTCCTTCATAAAACCTTGAGCTTACCCACAGCAGAACTATGTCATTTTATGTTTTATTCCCTACTAACTGTTAGGAATAAAATAATCACGTTGTGAAGTGCCTGAGGCCCAACATGCCCCAAATGAAGAGGATCGAGTAGATCACAGTCTAGTCACACAGGATATATGTGGGGCGGGGTGAGTGGGTAGGATGGTGATACCTGTTTTTTGGGACTTGGAGTTTCCACAAGGAGGGATAAGAACTAGCATATCACTTCTTCCCTGTCTCCACCCCTTCAGAGGGGAGTGCCTTTACTGGTTGTGAGATTGGACTGTGGAACTGGGCATGCATAGCTCAGCTTCTTCCTCCTTTCCTTTGTCTTTGGGATTTGCCTGCCTGCCAAGGGCACTCTTTATTCTTCATTCTGTCCTCCATGCCATCAGCTGGATAAGGGCAGACTGTGCCCCTAAAGATCAGGAGTGGGGTTTGGGGAGGCACAGGGAGAAATCTTGAGATTCAATCCAATTCTGAGATTGCATATTAGGAAGATTACGGTTGTCACACTTCTATGCTCCATCCATCATAAGGGTGATATTTTGATCTCTGATCTACTGTACTCTTCTGACTATTTCAGTTATTGTAGAAATTGGGAGCAGAATAATAGCATAATGTACTCACCTTTTCATACACTCAACAAAACAGACTAATTTGTAATAATTGCAAATTTGGATGGTATTACTCAGCCTGCGGCTTTGGAGTAGCCCCGAGTAAATTCTATTTAGAGTGAACTACATTTGGTGAGAAGCCTATGAATTTGAAATTTTGATTTTAGGTACAGAGTTTATAATTTCGACCTGACTGTACATCTTTTCTTTTTTCTTTTCACTGCGAACATGGGAAAACCATACTGAGCCACTTTTTAAAAATGGCATTATGAGAATTAGCAGATAGAGGCATTTCGATCAGTTTCTAAAATTTTGTATGCTCTTATCTGTGAAAGGGGAATCATAGTATTTCATAAAGTTTCTGAGGGGATTAAACTAAATGAGAAAATGTATTTGAGAAATAGTTCAGTACTGGCCCATCATAAGCATTCAATAAATGTTTAATCAATGGTCTATGCTGTACTTGGTGCTGTGTCAGAAAAAGAGCATTCTTTATGAATTAGTAAACTTAGCAACCAAGCATTTTACTGTCCAAGATGGAGGAATTAAAAAGATGGGAAGAAGAAACAAGTGTTATTGGTGACCTCATCTTTTCCCCTTCTGTTTATTCTCTAAATGTCTCTTTTTATTTTTAATTTAACCATTGCCATTTTGATCCTGTAAAATCTAGTTATAGTTTCTATATGAGGGAATTTCCTTTTAAAATTGTTAATATTGCTCGAAGAAGGAGAGAAAGCCAGAAGCCAGCTGCCAACTGGATCTCTTGGTGACGTCCCCACTGTCCTGTGGAATCAACTGACCCCAGTTCAGAGGAGAGAGAGTGAGAGGGTGGTAGGTGGCTCATGCTGCCAGACTAGTCTAAACTGAATACAGAAAGAGAGAAGAAGAAATGTTTAAACACAACCTTAAACCTTTCTTTAAATTTTTTTTTTTTAGATTTAGGGGGTACAAGTGCAATTGTGTTACTTGAGTATAACATGTAGCCATTGCCCGAAAAGTATTGTACGTTGTACCCATTAAGTAATTTCTCATCCCTTATTCCCCTCCCATCCTCCCACCCTTCCTCTTCCCCAGTGTCTGTTATTCCACTCTCTATGCCCACGTGTACACATTATTTAGCTCCCACTTAAAAGTGAGAACATGCAATATTTGACTTTCTGAGTTACTTCACTTAAGATGATGGCCTTCAGTTCCATCCACATTGCTGCAGAAGACAGAAGTTTTTTCTTTTTTATGGCTGGTAGTATTTCATTGTGTATAAAAACCACACTTTCTTTATTCAATCATCCATTGATGGGCACTTAGGTTGATTGATTGCATCTTTGCTAATGTGAATAGTATTAAGTTGGTGCAAAAGTAATTGCGGTTTTTGCCATTACTTTCAATGGCAAAAACCGCAATTACTTTTGCACCAACCGAATGCTGTGATAAACATATGGGTATAGGTATTTTTTTAATATAATGATCTTTTCCTTTGGGTAGAAACCCAGTAGTGGGGATTGCTGGATTGAATGATAGTTCTATTTTTAGTTGTTTGAGAAATCTCCATGCTGTTTTCCATGGAGGTTGTGCTAATTTACATTCCCATCAACAGTGTATAAGCATTCCCTTTTCTCCACATTCTTACCAACACCTGTGATTTTTGACTTTTAAATTTAATTTTCATTTGTATAGATTTAGGGGATACAAGTGCTGGTGTAAGACAGTATCTCAGTGTGGTTTTGATTTGCATTTCTCTGATGATTAATGTAGCTGAGCACTTTTTCATATGCTTTTTGGCCATTTGTATATCCTCTTTTGAGGAATGTCTGTTCATATGCTTTGCCCACTTTTTAATGGAGTTATTTTGTTGTTTTTTTGTTGTTGTTGAGTTGTTTGAGTTTCTGATAGATTTTGAATATATTAGTCCTTTATCAAATGTGTAGTTTGCAAATATTTTCTCCCATTCTGTGTGTTGTCTCTTCACTCTTGATTATTTCTTTTACTGTCAGAAATATTTTAGTTTAATTAAGTCCCATTTGTCTATTTTTGGTTTTGTCTCATTTGCTTTTGAGGTCTTCATCATTGAAAATTTCTTTTTTATTTGTCTTGAACGTAAAACAAGATTTCACCAAACTTTTTTAGTTTCTTTTCTTTCTTTCCTTCTTTTTTTTTTTTTTTTCTTTTTTAGACAAGAGTCTCACTTTGTCACCTCTCCCAGGCTGGAGTGCAGTGGCACGATCTCGGCTTACTGTAAATTTCATCTCCTGGGTTCAAGTGATTCTCCTGCCTCAGCCTCCCGAGTAGCTGAGATTACAGGCATGCATCACCACACCTGGCAAATTTTTGTATTTGTAATAAAGACAGGGTTTCACGATGTTGGCCAGGCTGGTCTTGAAGTTCCGAACTCAAGTGATCTGCCCGCCTTAGCCTCCCAAGGTGCTGGGATTACAGGTGTGAGCCACCGCACCCAGCCAGTTCATTTACTATTCTTACAGAATAGCCAAATTTTATGTTTCCAAGTGCTCACAAGCCCTAGGTGTCAGGGTTGGAAGATGTAGATTGAAGTTGGTTCTGACTCTTCATCATCTCTCCAATTTCCCAATAGCTCCATCACAGTTGGTTCTTCCTGGAGATGTGCTGTGGGAGAAGGAAGCTGCTTCCTACACTCAGTCTATAAATCCCCAGCTCTAACCATTCACCTCTTTCTCAGAACTGGCAGGTGCCAATAACCTCCTAGCAGGGTCATGGTTTAAGAAGAAGAAAAAGAAATAAATCAAAGTAAGGTGTATTCTCTCTCTCTCTCTCTCTGTCTCTCTCTCCCTCCCTCCCTCTCTCTCTCTTTCCGTTCTGGGTCTACACTATTTGTTTGCTTCCACGTGACTTGTGGCAATGAAGTAACCATTCTTCTCTGTACTAAGGGAGGGAGATTCTTTCTCTCTGAGCAGCCTTCAAGTCTTGTTCGGTGTAAGTATGATGGCCTGGAGTCTGGCATGATGAGGTAGCAGAGAGAGCCCTGGGTTCATCAGCAGAAGGTTCTGGTTCTGCCTTGTCATTAACTACCTGGAAGGAAATATACCCCACCCCCTGTGCTTCATGGTGATCTTCAGAAAAATGATGAGATGAGGCTTAATGATATGTTAATTCCATTCTAATTCCAATATTAGAAGAAGCACATCTTATGAGTCAGAAGGTAGATTTAATTAATTTTTATTTATTTATTTTTAAAATATTTATTTATCTAGAAATAGCATCTCACTTGGTTACCCAAGCTGGAGTGCAGTGTGAGATCATGGCTCAATGCAGCCTGCAGTCTGAAACTCCTGGGCTCAAGTGATCCTTCCACCTCAGTCTAATGGATAGCTAGGACTACAGCTGCATGCCCTCACACCTGGCTATTTTTTATTTTATTTTTTTAACAGAGAGAGAGCCTCATTATGTTGTCCTGGCTGGTTTTGAACTCCTGGCCTAAATGCAATCCTCCTGCCTCAGCCTCCCAAAGTGCTGGGATTACAGTATGAGTCGACACTCCTGGCCTGATTAATTTTTAAATTATTAATTTTTTTTTAAAAAAACCATGCTGTTGTATTAATGTTACTCAATTACATTCCATTTCCACAGTGTAAGCCTACTTTTATATGCTTAGTAAGCTTGAAGCTTTTTGACAAATTCACTTGATTGCTGTCTAATACTTGGTTATTAATTTAAATTAAATATTATCTATTTAATTATGAATTGCCACGTGGTAAGCAAAATAATTCAGGAGTTGGAGATTCTTCCTTTAATAATGTGTGCTTAGGTTTTAGAAATGTACAAATAATCTGAGTCCAGGAAAACTCCCATGTCATCTAATACTGCATTTCATTAACTCTAAGATGTGTGTTTTTGCACATTTTCGTATCCCTGAAATTGAAATTGTCTTACAATAGATGGCATCTTAGTATTATGTTATATATTAGTTGGTGATGCTTTTTTTTTTTAATAAATACTTAATAGCATGCTTGCAGTTAATGACATCTTAGACTTAAAATATAGCACATATTAATTTACTATAAACATCTAATTTAAGAGTAGTTTTCTAATCTTACATATATGCACTATACATGTTAATCCTTTATCTTAAACGAGGGTTTCATGAACCTAATGTATACTAACATAATCATTTTTAGCACAGAAAGCTACATTGTGCATTTTTTATTCAATGGAATTTCCAACTTGGGCCTAAACTGGAATTTATTATAACATGTCTAGTCATGTTGGGAGAAACTGGGTATGCATATGAGGTGTTAATGTATATGAATTTATTCAAATGGCATGCTTTCAGAGAAGGAAGAAAGTTTTGTTTTGGAGTCTATAGCTGGAGACTATGGCATGTCAGTTGGAGTCAATAGCTGGAGACTAGGCATGTCAGTTGGGTTCTATGGGAAGCAGATATTGAGACAGAGTTGGGAGTACAAGCAGTTTTATTAGAGATAACACCTATGAAATATAAAAGGCAGAGGAATTGTATTGGGCAGGGAATGCCCACAGATTAGACAAAGTCTCAGAAAATCCAACAGGGAGCTTTGAAGCAAAGATTGTCCATGAGATTGAGCCCACTAGTAAGCAGAAATGGCCAGGCCCTAGTACCCCACTCTTCTCTGACTAGTTGGGGAATACCCAGGAAGAGTAGCCAAGGACAACAGTGTCTGTTGTAGATAGCGGTTCTTGTCATGAACTTCTGTCTGAATCCTGTAATGAAAGGTGTGTCAATAACTGTGAAACATCCTAACAAGTTAGCTGCCACAGTTTTGTGGATGCTGGCAGAAGACATGAGACTCCTGGGTCAGAGACAAAGGGCTTTATTATTCATGGCATAGTAGTCAGCATGTTTGAATTGATTCCACTTGCTCCAGTTCCCAGAAGGAGATGCAAAAGGGCTAGGTGAAGCCTGCACAAATCTGCCCTCTGTTCCAGGGAAAGACACTCTATTTTCCAGAGTAGAGCTGTTGGCCATACAAACATCACTAAAACAATAATTCAGAACAAAGTTAGCCAGAGCCTCTGCTCACAAGATGTGCAGAAATGTGAGAGACCCCTGGGGAACTGACTTCCAGCAAGGTTCTCCAAACAGAGGCCGAAGGAAATATTTTCATTAGTGACTTTGGAAGGTGAGGAGCAAAAAGCAGAGTAATAATCCTGTCTTTTTTTTTTTTTCTTTTCTTTAAGACAGGGTCTCTCTCTCTTGCCCAGGCTGGAGTGCAATGGTATGATCATAGTTCACTACAGCCTTGAATTCCTGGTCTCAAGCAATTCTCCTCTCTCAGCCTCCTGAGTAGCTGGGAATACAGGTGTGCATCACCATGATCAACTAGTTTTTAAATTCTTGTAGATACCAGGTCTCCCTATGTTGCCCAGGCTAGTCATGAACTTCTGGCCTGAAGCAATCTTCCTGCCTTGGCTTCTAAATTGCTGGGATTGCAGGGATGAACCACCATGTCCAGCCATGTTGACACAAAGTAGGGAGAGGGACTGTATTAGTCTGTTCTCACGCTGCTAATAAAGACATACATGAGACTGGGTAATATATAAGGAAAGAGGTTTAATTGACTCACAGTTCCACATGGCTGGGGAGGCCTCTCAATCATGGCAGAAGGTGAAGGAGGAGCAAAGTCACATCTTACATGGCAACAGGCAAAGAGCATATGCAAGGGAACTCCCCTTATAAAACCATCAGATCTTGTGAGACTTATTCACTCTCATGTGAACAGCACGGGAAAGACTCACCCCCTTGATTCAATTACCTCTCACTGGGTCTCTCCCAGACATGTCGGAATTATGGGAACTACAATTCAGATGAGATTTGGGTGGGGACACAGCCAAATCATGTCAGGGTCATTCTTCTTGCAACTTATTCTTGTGACACAGAGGGACTTTAGCTCCAAGAGAATTACAGTGGAGGCCATACCATATAGGCATCTTCAGTGTTTGCAGTTTGAGAAGTAGCAAAAAACAAGACTATTGGCATGAACATCAGTACTTTGCCTCACTTCTCTCAGTGTTTGACTATAGCGAATTAGGCCACAGGTTAAACATAAGATTGTTTGCGAAAACTTCGAGATACCCTTTCAGGACCTCTAGAGATAATTGGGCATGGCTGCAGAGGCTTGTTTTGCATGAAACTGATTTACGTCTGCTATAGAGGTGAGAAAAAGAGGCAGGAAATAGGAGATGTGACCTTTGATATTATTCTACCAATACACAACTGCTGGGGAGGCCTGCCAAGAGAAACTCAGGTCACACCAAAGGTGCTTATTCTGTAGTTCTCATAAGTTCTTTGATGTATGAATTACTATATTTAGTAATTCTGTCCAACC
Source organism: Theropithecus gelada (assembly GCF_003255815.1). Lineage (NCBI taxonomy): Eukaryota > Metazoa > Chordata > Mammalia > Primates > Cercopithecidae > Theropithecus > Theropithecus gelada. The sequence goes on along the minus strand of NC_037669.1, from coordinate 27,396,888 downwards.
TAATTATAGTTGGCCATGTATCTATTTCTGTTTTTGTTCCCTAACCTTCCTTTCTCCTGAATACCTAACTTAAGGAAAGCCTGAGTAAGCAAATAATTTCATCCAGGTTTAAAAAAAAGTTACGGTTTTAGAATTAATGAAGGAATTTCTTGTTCACATTTCAAAGCTCAGTTCAACATTTACCTCCTCCTTGCAGCTGGTTAATTTCAGATCACAGTGGTTTCTTCCTCCTTAAACTCGTACAACTGATTTTCTCATTCCAAGGATGGCAAAAATGTTTCTTCACATATATTGAATTCATAGGGAGTGACTAGTGGAGTGCTTCGGTGGAAACTGTGAGACTGTGTCTCAACTCTTGTGCAAGACTGCCATGGGAAATGCGGCCCATGAATTTGGAATATAGAGGCTGCTGCGTGCATGTTATTTACTTAATGATACTTCCTGACCAATTCTTTAAAAGTTTTCCATAGTGGACAACTTTTTTTCCACAGAAGCAATGAAATCTTGTAAAACCAGTGTTCCTTTGTGTCTTAGTCTATTGGGGATGCTATAACAATATGCCTTAGACTGGGGATCTTATAAGCAAGAGGAATTTATTTCTTATAATTCTGGAGGCTAGGAAGTCCACGATTAAGGTGCCAGCAGATTTGGTATTTGGCAAGGGGCTGTTTCGTGGTTCATAGAAACCCCTTCGTCTTGTGTCCTCACATGGTGGGAGTGGCAAATAAGCTCCCTTGGCCTATTTTGTAAGGGCATTAGTCCATTATTAGAGGCCTCAAGCCCTAATCAGCTCCCCAAAGGCCCTACCTCCTAATATCATCACTTTGGGGGTTATAATTTCAACATATGAATTTTAAGGGGAACACAGACATTCAGACCATAGCAGTTTTCAAAACAAATGTGGAAAACATTACAAAGAATGAAACTCTCTTGCAAGATTGCAGTGTACATTGCCATAATAGAGGTGATGAGAAATTGTGCATTGAAGAAAACTACTTGAATATATATATAATCTAGAAACTCCAAATTATTATTTTTTTACTACAGAACCTCTTTTTTTCTATAATATCCTAACAAATTCATCATCATGTAACACCCTGTGATGAGCTTGGTTTTATTCTCTTGTGTAGAAATAGAACTCTTGAATTATTTACCTTTTACGTATTTGTTTTATATTGGATGCAGCTGAAGTATACACTTGTGGAGAACAGGGACTGTGTCTTAAACTTCTTATATCCATCACAGAATCTAAATCAATGCCATGTACGTCGTTTGAGTTCAATATGTATGTTTTAAATGTCTTAATTTTAAGTTAACCAGAATAAGACTGGTGGCTACAGATACTTCACTCATGAGATTGAGTTCAATAATAAGCAGAAATGGCAGAAATTCACAGATTCACCAGTGTATTCTTAGGGCTCGGCATATAGTAAGAACTACATTAAAATTTATCACATGCTAAAATATGTGTTAGAACAGATGCAGATACAAACATAAGACTCAGTCCTTGAAATAAAGGAGAGTAGAAGCTTTTGGGGCAACTTGTAAATAAAGACCATGAGCTCATGTAGCAGCAGGATATGAAGTAAGACTACAAAGAACACAACAGCAAGTGTCGACTTCAGTTTATCTGAGACACGTTCGCAGTGGACCAAATGTGCAGTATGCTTGGATGTTTATGAAGCAGTATAGTGTGTGGTGAAGTGCTTTTTCTTGCGATAGCCTGCCTAAGTTCAGCTCTAAGTTCAGTTTTAGCTCTGCCACTTGGTAGCTGAATGAGCTCAAGTCAATCTCTTAATCCTTTATCTAGAAAATGGGATTTTAAAAGTGCCTACCGTACAGGGTTATTGTAAACAATGATAAGATATTTAAAGAATTTGACACAGTGCCTGTTCCATGTACTAGGTAGAAATCAATACATGTAATCTATTATTTTTGCTAGGGTAGATTAGAAAAACCACAGAAAGGTCTTTACACTTTTGAATAGCAATGTGGTTCAGGTCTTTTTAACTTGATCTTTCCAGATGTGTCTTCTTTCTCAGTTTTTATGCTCTTGATATATGCTGTGTCTTGAATGGCCGTATGATCACACAGCTTTTTATACAGTCAATTAAAATCATATTATAATGTATGTCTTTGCTTGAGGGCAAAAACCATGACCCGTGCTGTTTTGTATTTTACGGAGCCAGAACGGTAATTGCTGGTAGTTAAATGCTCAGTAAATACTGATCAAACAACATATTAATATATTATTTTAATTAAAAATATATTAAATATTAAAAATGTACAAATAACTGCTAAGTGTGACTATGAATTAAGGGAAAAGTGATTCTTTTCGGTACAACAAGATATTTTAGGTGGTTAGATATCTGAATTCCCGCTTTGGATATCTTCTTTTTTTTTTTTTTGAAACGGAGTCTCGCTCTGTCGCCCAGGCTGGAGTGCAGTGGCCGGATCTCAGCTCACTGCAAGCTCCGCCTCCCGGGTTTACGCCATTCTCCTGCCTCAGCCTCCCGAGTAGCTGGGACTACAGGCGCCTGCCACCTTGCCCGGCTAGGTTTTTTTTTTTTTTTTTTGTATTTTTTAGTAGAGACAGGGTTTCACCGTGTTAGCCAGGATGGTCTTGATCTCCTGACCTCCTGATCCGCCCATCTCGGCCTCCCAAAGTGCTGGGATTACAGGCTTGAGTCACCGCGCCCAGCCTGGATATTTTCTAATAACATATGCATGCTTTCTTAAAGTTCCATTATTTTAGATATTAACTATTTCAGTATAAATTTTTTGGAGCCACTTTTATAGATGCCTCTGTTTCCTAATCCTCAAACGTTTAATTGCTCTGTTTAATAACCATTTATCTCTTTTTAAAATTTGTTACTTATATCCTCCAACAGTACTAATAATTCTTTTATGTTTAATTACTGTTAGGTTTAGACTTATGCATTTTATTTTATTTTATTTTATTTTATTTTATTTTATTTTATTTATTTGAGATGGAGTCTCGCTCCGTCACTTGCCCAGGCTGGAGTGCAGTGGTGTGGTCTCAGCTCATTGCAACCTCCACCTCCTGGGTTCAAGCGATTCTCCTGCCTCAGCCTCCCAAGTAGGTGGGATTAAAGGCGCCTACCACCACCAAGCCGGGCTAATTTTTGTATTTTTACTAGAGATGGGGTTTTACCCTGTTGGTAAGGCTGGTCTTGAACTCTTGACCTCAAGTGATCTGCCTGCCTCAGTCCCCCAGAGTGCTGAGATTACAGGTGTGAGCCACCGCGCTCGGCCTACATTATGCATTTTGAAATAAAAATATCATATATGATTATAACGAAGACTCTTGAACATCCTATTTGCTTTTCATTATTTCTGTTGGCTATTTAGGCTTTACTCGGTTTAGACAAAACATGAATTAAGCACCAGCTTATATGTTTTCATGTTGCCTTATAAGCCATGAGGTCTATTTTGGAGCTTGGCTAGAGAACTGACCCTCAGAACACTATTACTCTTCCTGGACAAGAAAAAAAAACCTAGTAAAAGAAATAACTTGATAAAAATCTCCTGAATCCCTACTATATTTTAGGAACTTGTCATATCTGAAAAACTCGTCATCATATGAGGCAAGTAGTAACATTTTGCTGAGGAAGTGGAAGACTAAGGAAGTTAAGAAATTCACCCAAAATTTGATTGCTTATAACTACGTGAATTGAGATTTAAGCATAAAGGTCAGTCTGATCAGAGCCTGCCCTATGCCACCTTTTTATCCATAATTTATCACACACTAGTACTATTTTTGTAGTTAACATCTGAATGATTAGGCAGAAGTAAGCCATTTGGAACTGTGCTGCCAGGACATTGGAATACCTCTCTCTTTTCTTAACATACTACAACTCTCTGGATATGTTTTTTATTTTTCGTTTTGAGATAGAGCCTTGCTCTGTCTCCCAGGCTGGAGTGCAGTGGTGCAATCATGGCTCACAGCATCCTCAAACTCCTGGGCTCAAGCAATCCTCCCAAATTTGGGAGGCCTTGACTTCCCAAATTGTGGATATGTTTAATCTGAAAAAAAAAAATACAAATTATTTCACTGCAACTTAAAAAATTGGTAATTTATTCCAATTATTCCATAGATTTCAGTCTAGTTCTCCAGCTTTCATATTCTCTCAACATCTACTGAAAGCTCCCATTCACGTAGAGTCAGCTAGCAGGGTATACAGGCAGGTCTGAAGCTTATGAATAGGAAAACTGGGATGACTGCCATTGTGCAGATCTTTCTGGTGAAGCCAGAGTTTGAGGTTTAAATAAGAGGTTGTCTTGAGTACCTACTGATCACTATGTGATAGTCTAATGTTATATCATTGACTCACCTGAGACTTATTAGTCACCAATAAAGCAACTATAACATAGTGAGGAAAATAAGGGATTAATAATTTTATTTATCTTGTAAAGCATTTCAAAAAAGATGCATTTGTAATTAGCAGAAGCATGTTTTTTCACTGTATAGTTTTTCCATAAGAGTACTAAGCCTAAACTTGACTTCAGTATGTTAAGTATTCTCAGAATGTTATCTTTCTCTAAAAATCTTACAAAATGATAACTTGGAAACAAGTAAGCAGAGATTTTCACTTCTGAAACTGTCACTGTAAGAAGATTTTGCATAAATCCTGCATTAAGAAATTTTTCTTGCATCACTGGGCAAGAAAGGAAGAAGGGAAAATCTTCAGCAGTACAAAACACACAAACACAGAAGGAAGAATACAAAAAATACAATCTGTAAAGTAAAACCAGAGCAATGAGTAAACCCTTGTGAAAAGCAAGGCTACCCTGATTATAATGCCAGTGACAGAGCTAAGGCAAGGAGACTAAGCCTTAGGCATGCAACAAGGTTGAGTTGTTGATGCTAAAACCCCCACATTAATCTGGGGATCCTAGAATGGGCCAGAGTGTTCTCAAGTCTGTAGTACTAGCTGAGTCTTAGAAGAAATAATTTTAATTTAATTTTTCTCTGGATAATACCATGTTCAATTTAGGCCCCAGTTTCCTCTCCTCCTAAATATTGGAGACGAGGGCATGTCAAGAAAGTTTGAAAAGTGGTAGAATCCTCATGCTTTGGGTTGGAATCCTGAACAGCTCATTCTAGAAGTGATTAACTGTAAATGAAGTCCTCGAAGGAACTGAAACCTAGTTTGCATAATCTCGGCTTCTCAAACTGGATTAAGGTGATTCCAGATAGAGCCCTTAATCACTTGCCGAAGGTGATATAAATTTTCTCTAAGGAAAGATAATATAGCCTAAATTAAATTCTAAAATGTTTTATATATACTATCTGGCACTCAATTCAAAAGGACACATAAATAAATCAAACAATATGATCAAAATCCAAGAGAAACAACAGATAATGGAAGAGCCCCATTACCTAGGGGATTCTAGGGGATCCAGAAAATGGAAGTACCAGACACAGATTTTAAAGACACTATGCTAACAATGTTCAAGATAATTTCAACAAAAAAGTAAATGAAAATCCTGGAATGAAACAAATAAACAAAAACCTGAAACTGGAGACTAAATGATGAGTTTAGTATCAGATGAGATCCGACAGAAGAGAAGATTAATGAATTAGTGTTAGTTTTCGAAGGGATGGCGAGGGTTAAGGAAAGATACACACACACACACACACACACACACAAACACACACAGAAAGAGGACACCCAGCAGCAAATGCAGGCTTCATGTCCAGCATAAAATCTACAGAAGTGGGGGACCAGCCTAATGCCAGAGCCCACCACCGTTTACAGGCTAGGGGTAGTTGCAAGTATGGGCAGGAGGGATCTGACCAGTGTGTCTTGCTGTCTGGCAGGATATTGAAAAGGTGTTCCAATGATGAGGCGGTTCTGGCCCTTGTTCCGGTGGGATGTCGTCATGGTGTTCCTGGATCTTTGTCCAGCAAGATATGATAGGGATGTTTCCTTAGTTGGGTCTTTTTCCGCCTTGCGACATGGTCAGGTCGTTAGACAGGAGGTTTCTCATGGCCCAAACCCCCATGAAATGTTTCACTTTGACCAAGGTCTGCAAAATAGCAGGGAGCTTACAAAATGGTGCAGTTTGGACTAACATTTAGAAGATAGCTCAGAGAAAATATATTTTTAAGACAGAAAATAGATAAAATAGCCTAAGTTTAGGGAATATGTGAGTCACAACTAACATGTGAATAATTAGAGTCCTGGAGAAGAGTAGAAAGAAAATAAGGCAGAAGTGTATTTAAAATAATAATGGACTTAAAATTTTCCAAAAAGGATGAGATTTAAAATAGAGGTGTCCAATCTTTTGGCTTCCCTGGGTCACATTGGAAGAATTGTCTTGAGCCACACATAAAATACACTATCACAAATGATAGCTAATGAGCTTTAAAAAAATTGCAAAAAAAATGTATATTTATATCAAAATGTTTTAAGAAAGTTTATGAGTTTGTGTTAGGCCACATTCAAAGATGTCCTGGGCTGCATGCAGCCCACGGGCCTTGGTTTGACAAGTTGATTTAAAGCCATAGCTTCAAGGTGCTTTATGAAACAAACAGGGTAAATAAAAGCAAAATCGCACATAAGTATATCATAGTAAAGTTGCAGAACTACAAAGATAGAAAAATGCTTAAAAGCAGCCAGGAAGAAAATCTTTGTAACTCTACAGAAATTAAAATAGGATTAACCTTCAAAACTCATAATACGTAGCTAAAGCTATGTTGAGAGAAATGTTTCATTTCAAATATATATGTTAGAAGAAAAAAAATAGTCAATTAGTTAATAGAAGCAATGAAAATTCAAACCCAATAAAATAAAGGCTGAAAGAAAATAAGTGCCAATCTAAAATTGTATTTTCTTTTTTTTCTTTATACATATATATATTTTTAAAATTCTATTTTCAATAAAAACATTCTTCATCAATAAAGGTGAAATAAAAGTGTTTTCCACACAACCAAAAACTGCAAGAATTTATCACCTGAAAATCTACACTGAAAGAAATACTAAGGCATGTTCTTCAGTAAGAAAGGGTAAATGGATAGTTCTAGACAGGCAACTAGACAGAAAACTAGACAGAAAAGTGTGGAGATGCAAGAGAAAGAACAGCAAAAAGGGTCTAAATATTGACTGTTCAAATTAAGAATGATAATAATAATATCATATTTGGAATTTAAAACATATAGCGTTAAAATATATGATAACAATGCCATATAAATCTACAGAATGATAAACTGAGGTTACATATTCGAAGGTTCTTGAACTGTCTTGGAAGAAATATAAGGACTAAATTATGCTAGTCTTTGATAAATGAAGAATCCAGGTTTTCATCTCTCATGGTAATAAAAAAAAGTAAAGAGTATATAACTAAAATAGTCAATTATTTAAAGTAAGAAAGAAGAAAAAAGTAACACTAAATGGTGACATTTTTAGCTTAATTCTCTGTGAGCAGAGAAAATTTACTAAAATTCAGTACATGTATGCTAGCCAGGGCAGAAAGCATGTCGCAGCATGTTTAACTCTTTGCCTGTTTGCCCCGAGAAGCCCTGAGAATACTCGTTGGTGACACTTTGTGGCTGTAGGGTTTACCGTGAGGTAACTTTGCAACAAAATAGCTCGCTTTTATTACTATTTTCGCATTGCTCTCGTATATCGACTTTGAAAAGACAAGACATCTTTCTATTTATGCATTCTGTTTTTAGTAGTGTTATTCCATTTACAAAATATAGTAATTCTTAGTCACTGAAAATGTCGAATCCAAGAAAATCAAACATTCTTACGTGTGATGTTAACATCTTTCTCAGACAGGTGTTGACATTTGATGAATCCAGTTTTTCTGAAATAGACGATTCTGATGTTAGTTCTGTTTAGAAAAAAACTCCAAGAACAGTTTTTATATTTATGTATGTATGTATGTATGTATTTATTTATTTATTTATTTGAGATGGAGTCTCACTCTGTTGCCCAGGCTGGAGTGCAGTGGCACGATCTTGACTCACTGCAACCTCTGCCTCCCTGGTTCAAGCTATTTTCCTGCCTCAGCCTCCCGAGTAGCTGGGATTACAGGCATGTGCCACCACACAAGACTAATTTTGTTGTATATTTAGTAGAGGTGGGGTTTCACCATATTGACCAGGCGGGTCTTGAACTCCTGACCTCAGGTGATCCACCCGCCTCGGCCTCCCAAAGTGCTGGGATTACAGGCATGAGCCACCGTGCCCAGTTTTTATATTTTATTTTCACAGTGAAAACCAGTCCGATTTGCTTCAGCCTCAGAGAGCATATTTATGTAAAATTAAATGAGCACTGGCAGAGAGCTGTACCTTTTCTTTTTCTAATCAAGAAAAAAGTTAAAAGGATTATAATAAAATGGAGTGTGCTAGCCAACCACAGTAGAATTAAAAGTCAACAACAATAAGGAAACTTGAAAATCCCCCAAATAGTTGGAAAATAAATAATATGCTCCTAAGCAGTCTGTGAGTTAAAGAAGAAATTACAACAAAAAGTAGAAAATATTTTAAAATATTAATAAATATAATACCTGTCAAAATTCATGGTATGTAATTAAAGGCATGCTGAATGAAAAATTTTTAATTTTAAATACATATATTAGAAAAGAAGAAAGATTAAAGTTAATGAATTGTCTCAAGAAATCAGAAAAAAACAGTAGATGAATCTTGAAGACAGTGGAAGAGGAGAACAGAAATCATAGAGAGACAAGCAAGAAATCAATGGTAGATTAAAAAAAATGAGATAGAGGCATCAAAACCAAAACGGGGTACTTTGGAAAGAGTAATAAAATTGACAAACTCCTTCCTTCTGAGACTGATGAAAAAGTTTAAAAAGAGAGAATGCAGAAATACCTAATATTGGAAATGAAAAGGTTATATTTCTACAGATCCTATGTTCCCAACTTTATGCCAATAAATTTGAAAAATATGTAAAATGAATAAAGTCCTAGAAAAATAGGACACTAAAACTAATGCAAGAAGAAATAGAAATTATAAATATTCTAAATAAATGTATTGTATTTGCCAGTATTGTGAAATAAAGTGCTAATTTTGTCACCTTTCCTGGAGAATAAAATAGAAGAAATATGTCCAAGCTTACTTTATTAGGTCAGTATAATTTTCAAAATGAAAATTTTTAAAGAATATTAAAGAGTGAAAATTATAGGCCAATTCATTTATGATGATGATATGAAAGTCTGTAAATTCAATCAGAAATTTGAATCAGCCAATAGATAAAAATATTGACCTCATTTGATTTATTTCAGAAATATGAGGTAGGTTTAATATTAGAAAATCAGTCGTTGTAGTCTACATTAACGGCATAAAAGAGAAAATGTTGTAATCATCCAAATGAATTCAGAAAAAGTGTTTGATGAAACTTAATGTTACTAATGGTAAAAGCTCTTCTCTTAGAATAAGACCTCCTTAATCTCATTTCAAATACAAGATATTCTAAAACAAACTACAGCAAATATAAAATTCAGTGGCAAATATTAAAAGCTTTCTGTTTGAGATAGAAAATAATGTAAGGGCACTACTTATCATTACTTTGAGTCAGCATTTTCGTATGGGTCCTAGCCAGTGCAATAAATCAAAATAAAATTAAAATACAATCATTTGAAAGGAAAGAAAATGTATCATTAATGTACAATATAATTTATGCTCAGAAAATCCAAAATAATCACTGATAAATTATTACAATTAAGAAATGACTTTGTCAAGTTTATTGAGTACAATATCCAATATGAAAACATAACATATTTTTATGTATTGGCAGAGAATTAGAAAATGAAGTAAAATAATAATTACAGTAGCATTAAAACAACCAATACCTAGGAATAAATCTGACATAGGTTGTGCATGACCACTATTCAAAAAACAATTTAAAGATAAATTTTTAGAAGACTTAAAGAAATGGAGATATACACTACATTTATGGATTTAAAGAGTCAATGTTTCAAAGATGTCAATTCTACTCGATCTGATCCACTAGATTTAATGCAGTTCTAGTGAAATTTCTGTCTTCTTAAGTTATGAATTGACAAGTTGATTATAAAGTTCACAGAGCAATGCAATGAGCCAAGAGCCATAAATAATCAACTTTCTTAATGAAGAAGAACAAGAAGAGAGAACATATTCTAATTGATATTAAGCTTATTATGAAGTTATAGTAATTGCAATAATGTGGTGCTGGAACAAAGATGGATAAATAGACCAATGTAACAAAATGGTGCTCAGTAACAAATCCACACATATACGTCTATTTGATTTATGTTAAAAAAGAAATTACAGAACAGTAGGAAAAGGAGGGGGGGGTCTTTTCGATAAATGGTTCTGGGTCAACTAGATAACCATATGGTCAACTAGGTAACAATAAGTGGTTCCAGCTCAACTTGATAACCGTAACTAGACAACCAACCATATATTTGACCCCTACTGATATGAAATGCAAATATTGATTCTATGTGAATGCTAGATCTTTTAAAAAATAATATGGAATATATTTATGACTTCGAAAATTGTGATACATTTCTTGAGCAGCACACACAACACTAATCATAAAAGAAAATATTGATATACTAGAATACTTTAAAATTAAGAAAACTTTTTCAGCAAAAACATGAAGTGGGAGAACATACTTATAACACTTATAATCAACAAAAACCTTATGTTCAGGATGTATAAAAACTTTTACAAATAGGTAAGACATGGATAAAAATAAAGGATTAAAAGAAGATAAAACATGACAATAAATTTAATAGAAATAATGGTGAGAGAAAAAATAGTAAAAATAGTGCAGAAAATAAGGAGAAACAATCAAATAAGGAATAGAAATTAACAACCATGTTAGTTTTTGAAATATTAATGAAGTAAATAAATTTTGGCTAGATTGACAAACAAACAGCACATAAATAATATTCATAGACTGGCACAGTGGCTCATGCCTATAATCTCACTTTGGGCACTTTGGGAAGCCCAGGTGGAAAGATTGTTTGAGCCCAGGGGTTTGAGACCAGCCTGGGCAAAATGGTGAGATTCCATCTCTCCAAAAAAATTTTAAAAATTATCTGAGTGTGGTGGCACATGCCTGTGGTCCCAGCTACTTGGGAGGCTGAGGCCAGAGGATCACTTGAGCCCAGGAGGTCAAGGCTGCAATGAACCATATTTGTACCACTGCACTCCAGCCTGGGCAACAGAATGAGATGTTTTCTTAAAATAAAATAGTAATATTAATAATAAAATTGACATAGCTATGGATCTGTACACAGTAAAAAGAGAAGACAATAAACAATTTTGTACCAATATACTAAACACTTAGAAAAAAATGAATAATTCCTTAGAAAAAGGATTTATCAAAACTGACTCAGAAAGAAATGGAAAGCCTGAGTAGTGTTAAAATTATTATCTTCATACAAAAAACAGCAGGCCAAAATGGTTTTAGAAGAAACTTCTAACAAGCATTTAAGGATCAGATGATCAAAATCATACTAAGTGTTTTCTTGCAAATAGACAAAGAGGAAATCAAACCATTGTTATTAGACTAGTTTGACCTTGATAACAAAATCATAAATAATTATTGGGTAGGTAAATCACAGATGCAAAGTATTTGAAACTAGTTCCACAAAGAGTTAGGTTTACCTCTCCTCTACAGTATTTAATGCTTATACTGCCTTTTTAAAAAACTAACAAAATATGGCAGAAGTGGTGTAATGATAATTCTGGACCTAACTTTTAAGAGGACTGATGGGTACTACCTTGTTTGCTTGGAGCCCTGAACTACTGTGGAAGAAGTGTAACTATCCTGTTGTATAGACTATGCAATGAGACCCTGAGACTATATGGAGAAGGAGAAGGGCCCAGCTGAACCCAGCATTCCAGCCTTCCCTGCCAATGCACCAGGCGTTTGATTGAATTTGTCTTGGACTTCAGCTCAGTTCTGTCACAAGCTGACTAGCACTGAATGATCTTAGTTAATGGCATACAGAAATGAACAATTTTCCAGAGAAGCCCTGCCCAAATTTCCAAGCCACAAAACCAGGAGACATAATAAAAGAGTTGTTACTTTAAGCCTCTAAAGTAAGTACTTTGTTATGCAGCAATAAAATAGCTGGAACAGACTGTATGGGGGAGCAAATTTGTAATCCAATATCAGATATGAACATAGATGCAAAAATCCTAAGCAAACTATTGGCAAATCAAATCCAGTGAAATAGATATAAAATATATATATTATAATATATAATATATAAATATATATATTTTATAATATATGCATTTTATATGTATATTATATATAGTACATTTTTATATGTATATTATATATATTACATATAATATATATGCCAAATTGGGTTTATCCCAAGTATGCAAGGGATTTTAATATTAGAAAATTCACTGCAATAATGTAACTCACTGCAATAATGTAACTCACTGCAATAATAGATTAAAGGGAAAAATCATAATTTTATTTCAATAAATGAAAATAAGGCATTTGAAATGGCAATGCACATTCACTATAAAAACTCTTAGAAAAATAGGAATAAAAGGGTCTTTTTTTAATCTGATGAAAATTATCTACCAAAAATGAACAGAAGGCATCCTTTTTAATGGTAAAATACATTAGCATTTTATTTAAAATCGGGAAAGTTGTTTATCATCATTTCTCTTTAACATTGTATTAGAGATTCTAGAGAATATGTAACTTGAAAAAATATTAAAAATACCATTTATAATAGCAATAAAAATAGGCAAATAGGTACAGAGTAACAAATCTAACAAGAAATCTGCAAAGCTTTATGGAAACAATTTAAAACTTTATTAAAATATATTAAAGAAGACCTATATAAATACAGACATAACACTTCATGAATAGAAAGACTAAATATCATGAAGATGTGTGTTTTCCCCAAATTAATCTTTAGACTTAATGAAATTCCAAGAAAATTCCAATGGTGGTTTTAGTGCAACTTGACAAGCTGATTCTAAACTTTTATATGAAACAGCAAAATCTCAAGAATAGGCAAGATATTCTTTTTTTTTTTTTTTTCCATGAGGCATTTTATTTGTAAATGTATGTATTATATCCCTAGAAAAAGAATCCCAGGATTTTCCCTCCTGTGTGTTTTCGTCTTGCTGCTTCATGGTCCAGGATGCCAGCTAAGGTTGTCAGTACAATGAAACCAAACTGGTGGGATGGAAGCAGGTTATTCTGCCATTTTTCTAGATCTTTGAGTTGCATATCAAATCTGGGCTGATCCCTCCACACTTGTTTAGCCTGCCTGTAAGGTTCACAACAATTTTCCCAGCTCTGTGATCATCAGTGATTTCAAATTCGCCAATGTAACCATGCTTCATCATCCCAGTGAGAAACCGGACGATGACTTTGGAGCACGGCCTAATAAGCACCTGGCGTTTGCCTCTCTTTTCGGCATTGTTGATGCTCTTGAGAGCATCAGCCAGGACATTCATGCGCACCATTGTGGCGGCGCGGGAAGATGGCGGAAAGGGCGTAAGACATTCTTAAAGAGGAAAAATTTTAAAAAATAAATTTGAGAGGACTTGCCATGTTAGATATCATATATATTATGAAGTTATAGTAGTTAATATACTTCATATTTGTGAAAGAGTAGGCATACTCATTGGTGGAACCAAATAGAGAACAACCCAAAATATGTAAACATATAATGTTATATGTATAATAATATCTATAATAATCAAGGAATACTAAATGTAATAGAGATATTTCAGTAGAAGCTTTAAACTAAATAAACCATTTTTCATAAAAAAATCACTCAGAAGGGATAGTATATGCCAAGAAATCTGATTTTAAGAACAGGAAATTTATGACAACTAACCACAAGTTTTGTATATTTGCACCTAAGTTGAGTACACTACTGTGTCATGCCTCCAATGACTATTCTGTTTTCTCTATTGCCTGATTAGTTCCTAATCATTTTTTAAAAACCTATTTCAGATATTGAGATGTTCTCTACTTAATTGTCTCCGGCCTACCTTAAAGAATAGCTCATCAGTCTCTTTTGTGTACTGTTTTGTAAGGAACATAAATTACTAATGTTTTTGGACTTCAATCACAGTAATGCAATTTACTTACACATTTGCCTTATTAGACTGAGTTCCTTGACAACAAATACTACCCTTTTAATAGATAACAATTTTTGCCAGCTTCTGTACTAGATACATATTAGAGATACAGAAATCAATATGGATTGAGAATGTGGTTGGATTCATAAAAAGGATTAAGATAAGAAAGAAAAGGAAAGGAAGAAAATATAGTAGCATTTAAAAATTATTTTCCATGGTCTAAGCACCATGCTAATCACATTTATATGTAAGGAGTCATGGAATTACAGAGCTGGAATGGACTTTGAGATCATCTCTCAAACCTTCTTATTTTACAGAAATAACTATGTCACAAAGCAGTTAAGTGGCTCATTCAAGGTCATCTGACTATTTGGTTGTAGAAGGCATCAAAGTCCAAACATCCTATCTCCTAGTTCAGTGTTATTTCCTCTACATCATACTGCTTCCTGTTGTGGCCTTTGTAAAATACAAGAACAGAATTTAGTGTCCCAGACCCCTGTATATTATCTGACTATGGCTCATCATCAGAATATCCTTATATTTCCAAAATAACGGTTTTAACTTTGCCTGAGAGGTTATTTTGTATCATTACCTTCCTATGAGAAATCAGCTACAAATGTTTATGGATTAAGTGATTTAATACTAAATTATGTGAGATGGTTTTATCTCTGTATTATTCATGAAACCCAAATGTTATCAAATTATTCTAATTTATGTTAGAGAGAAAAATATCTGTATTAACCCTGGGCTAGACTAGTAGCATTATTCTTATGAAAAAACTCAAGTATATGTACATTTACAGAATTAAGCTTTTTTTCCCCATAGGTTATTGGGGTACAGGGGGTGTTTGGTTACATGAATAAGTTCTTTAGTGGTGATTTGTGAGCTTTTGGTGATACTTTGATTACATGACTGTTTATAATTACATCAAATCAAAGCCTTTCCCTAAAAATTGGTTTCAACCTGGTTTATACCCAATTAGTTAAGACACTTTTATTTAATATTTGCTTTTTTACTTTTGCATGAAGTTTAATAATTCACCTAATTTGACTTAATTTTCTAAAGCCTGAAGTGTTTTTGAATAAGCTTTGCCTTTGGTTGCTATTAGAATTCCTCTTTTCTCATAAACAACTTGGTCTCATTTAGATTGCAAGAAATACACAGAAAAAAAAGTAAATATTTTTCCTGGCTCGTAATGATGTCTCAATTTGTATCTGTGCCATTGAACCACCCAGTTAACTAAAAATAAAAATTTTATACATAATACCAAAGTTTTAGATGTTAGACCATTAGGCACTTCCAGATAGCAACTGATCATTTGTCAGAGATCTGAACTCAGCTAAATAAGTTTCTTTTACTGAAAAACAAAACAAAACAACCAATGACAACATCAGAGTTTGGTGTAGACTGCTCAGCTGGGATATAGTCAATTCAGATACCAAGTCCTACCTGAAAGTGTGAGTTAATCTAGAAAGCACATAATATTTCCTGTTCTCTGGAAACAGAACCTGTAAGAAGCGGAGCCATTGTGCACAGAGATAAAGGATGCTGAAACACCATCTCACTTCTGTATTCTGAGTCACTATGGATATTGACTAACACATCCCCAGACTGTTGAACAATGTATTGGAAATTTTCTCCTATCTTCCCTGACCCCTCCAAAAGTAAGTATTTGATTAATCCACTTTAAGGTCTGAAATTCTCAATATTTCCTAAAACAAAATTTCTGAAAATCTACCTATATCAGTAACAGATTGCTAAGGAAGGTATGTTTATTAAAATCTTCAAAAGTGATGTTTGAATGGCATGAATATGATTTGACTCCATCTATTTCCACTGTGTGTGTGTCTTAATTTGTGTCTTATTCTGTTTTCTCATTTATGAATGGGAAAAATAACTTTCCTGTGGCTGATACCAAAGAGAGCTATTCTGAAGCCAAAATGATTGTGGTTCTGTTTCTGTACCCTGCCACTCTGCTTCTTTGGGGGAAGTGCCCTGTGATTTTGCCAGGGGCAGACAATCCCATAATCACACACCCAATGCCCTGGTCACAGGGGTAGATAACCAGCCAGACTGAGCCAATCAGAGTGGTTGCTGTGGCCTGGCCAGGGGCAGCCACGGGTCTAGAGCAGGTTGGCCAGCGTCCTTCTCTAGGGTGTTCTAATCAGAAGCTGGGAGAGAAAACGTATCTTTTCTATGTGTTCAGGAGCTGTGAAAATGTGGGATGTTCCCTGCCACATGAAAAAACTGAGAGCAGTGGCATTATGCAGTGATGAATAAAATAGGGCAAACAGAGAGAGAGAAAGCAGACAGGGCTGACAATGTTTGAATTCTTGTTTCAGGCCCTGTCCCTACAGGGGCCCTCGTTCCTGTTGTTCTTTCTTCAATTTGGGGGCATAACCCAGGTTCTTCAGGAAATACCCTTTCACTCAAATGTATTTCTTTCCCTTTGCTTTTCATTTTTTCTCTTTCTGAAAACAAAAAGCATAGGCCATTAATTTTGGCTTTTTAATTCTATCTACATGCTGATATAAAGCAGTTGCAACTATATTTTTTCCTTTGAACACCGTATCCCATCAAGGATAGGCAGCACATATAATTTTCACTCAGTTCAAAATATTTTCCAATTTTCCCTGCAATATTTTTGTTTTGACCCATGGATTGTTTAGAATTGTGTTAATTTCCACATATTTGGTGATTTCCACATATTTTTTGTGACTGACTTGTAAAATTGCATTGTTGTCAAAGAACACGATCTGTCTGATTTCTATCTTTTTAACTTTATTGAGACCTGTCTGTGGCCCTATATGTGGCCTATCTCTGTGAATGGTCCTTTGTACAGCTGACTAGAAAGTGTATTCTGCTCTTTTTAGGTGAAATGTTCCAAAAATGTCTATTAGGTCTACTTGGTTGATGGTGTTGGTCACTTCTACTACATGTGTACTCATTTTCTGTCTACTTGTTCTTTTACTGAAACAGGAATGTTAAAGTGACACTCAAATGGATTTGAGTTATGTTTTCTGGATAATACAATTAGTTGCCTATTTAAAAACAAAGCAAAAATAAGTATAAAAGGCTTCTAACAGTAGACACTGTTTTACAGAGTCGTGTATTTATATCTTACGTGAACAGTGGACGAACAGCAACGTGCTCAAGAGTTTCTTCCTTGTTTTGTTAGTTTGTGGAAATGTTGGGAGACAAGAAAATATTCGGAAATGGCTTCTTTCTATGGGGCCTTCACTTCTTATAACAGGCTCTTGGACGTCACGCCAAGTTGGGAGTGGGTGGGAATGGTTGAGTTGGCTACACTCTCTAGGCAGCAGTGCTTCTTCTGGTCTACACCAGTATCCCAAGACCACCCAGGAATGCACTGAAAAGAGTGACTCACTCACCCACTCAGCCCAATTAGAGTTGTACCAAAATGAGCTTTAATGGAAATCTGCAGCACTGATGTTGTATTCAAAAGCTTCTCTCCTTATTAGCACATTTATAAACAAAATTTTAGGCAGAAAATTTATGATAGTGTTAGCTCCTGTAGCCTTCACAATATTTCAGCAAGGAGGCAGGTATTATCTTGTTTACTAGAGAGAGGGACACAGAAGACCAGAGAAACAGGTACTCCCCCCAGTTTTCTGAGTGATGTAAATCTAACAACAGTATGTTGAAAAATGATATGGCATTGGGAAGCATAGTAGCTTTGTCAAGCTCACATGCATGCTCTGAAGTTCCTGTGATAAAAGTAAAATGCTTTTAAAAATTATTTTGAAAGCTGCTACATTTCTGAAATATGCTATAATAATACCAACTTCTGGCAATGGAGCTGACATATTTCAACTTAAAGTATACACATACAGATGTTATTTTAAAAACAATAATTCAGCAATTACCCATGATGTGATAACATTCCTGACTTTATTGAGTGGCAGTGCTTGAGAGGAAATGTTGGATTGTAATTGATGATATCAATATGAAGTTTCATACAATAAAAGTGAAGGATGGGAACAAAGACAACATATAATTGTTTGACAATATTTAAAAGCAATGTCCAGTTGTGGTGAGATTCTCCTGTGCATTTTAGGTAGAGTTTTGTAGTGTGTTGTTTGCTTAGATTAGAGTTTATTTCAGCATTTGAAAAACATTGCCTATTTTTGTTCTTAACCATCATCATAATAGATCTGTGATTATTTGATTTGATAGATGGTAGGATATTTTTTGTGGGACTCAGTTTCATTTAAAAAGCTGTCTTCCGTGTAACGTATGCTTTTGCTAGTGGATCATAATAGTTATTAATAAAAATTAATACATTGTGTTTATTCATCTATTTCATTGGAAACAATTGATAATCTTTCTTAATTACAAGACAAAATGAGTTCTAATGATTGAACTAAAAAATTGAGACAAATTTAAGGAGTGAAAGGAATTATTATCCTTGAGTAAATGCAGGTAGTGATGTAATTTCTTTGTACATTGATGTGAATATCATTACTGAGTTATGTTTTTATTTTTATGTAATTTTAGGATTCATGTGCATGTCCTGTAAGCAACTTTTCAAGAGGGAAGTTGTCTTGGAATATGAGTGGGTTAAATGGAAATTTCCCATATGGATATCACGTAGACAAGCACCACCCAAAGTGTGATCTGTGGACCTTCATTGTCTTCATCACCTGGGAGCTTGTTAGAAATTCAGAATTGTGCTGAACCAGAATCTCTTTGTTGGCGAGGAGCTCAGGAATTTGTTTTAACAGCTCTTTTTTGTGTGTGATTCAATGAATGTTGAAGTTTGAGGAGCATTGATCCACACACATTATACATTTCAGTGCTGGTATCAGGTATAAGAGCTGACTCAGACTCTGTATTCAACAACCATCATAAGATCTGGGTTTTACCCTTCTCCCATGGACACTTACCTGAAAAAATAATCAGATTCCTTTAGGGAAGAACTGGTTAATTACTACCGTTGTGTCTCGACTCCTTCCTCATGGGGTCCTGCTCATTCCTTTGGTAGATGGTTGAGTCAATGAGCTGGCTAGGGATTGTGATACTCCATTGGGGCAACTTTATTTACAGAGTTTTAACTTTTTGAACCATCACTACAATACAGTTTTAGAACATTTCCATCACCCCCTCCCCTTAACTTCTCTCGAGGCTGTCTGAAATCAGTCCTGTTTCCCACCTTTGTTTCCAGAAAACCTCTGATCTGCTCTCTGTCTCTACACAGTTGTCTTTTTCTTGAACATTTCATATGAATGGAATCATACAATGTGTACTCTTTTGCATTTGGTTTCTTTCAAGTTGCATAATGTATTTGAGGTTCAGCCATTTCGTAGCAAATACCAGTATTTTGTTCCTTTTTCTTGCTGAATAGTATTTCATTGTATGAGGATCACATTTAGTTTATCCATTCTCAAGTCGATGGATGTTGGAGTGTTTACAATTTCAGAATATTGTGAATAATGCTGCTAGGAACATTTGAGTACAAATCTATGTGTGGACATACTTCCAGGTCTTGTGGGTAGATACCTCAGAGTGGAATTCCTGCTCATACGCTTACCAGTGGAAGGTGTCCAGGATCTTGGCATTTTGAATAAAGAATTGGACAAAACCCACAAACAAAGCAAGGAAAGAATGAAGCAACAAAGGCAGAGATTTATTGAAAACAAAAGCGCATTCCACAGGGTGGGAGACGGCTTAAGCAAGCAGCTCAAGAGCACTGGTTACAGAATTGTCTAGGGTTTAAATACCCTTTAGAGATTTCCCATTGGTTACTTGGTGTATGCCCTATGTAAATGAAGAAGATGAAGTGAAGTTACAAAGTTATTTACTTGGTGTGTGTCCTATGCAAATGAAGAGGATGTTTCCTGCCATAGCTGAAGTGAAGTTACAAAGTTCTTTATTAATACTTGGGTTTAGAAGGTTGGGGTTTTTCAGTTTAATTTAGTTCTAGGAATTCTTTAGGTTCCCTGTCTGCAGAGCTTATTTCCTGCCTCAATATCACTTCTTATCTTTGCTATTGATTACCTGAAATAATCAATACATTTTAAAATATTACTTCAAATGTACAATTTGGCTGAGAAAAGTTTTTTATATATCACTTTACTCAGATCATGTCAGATAATTACCAAAGATTTTCTGACTGTACAATACTGGTAGATTCATCAGTTTTCAGAGAAATTTATTGACTGTCATTCTCTGAATAATAATTGATCCTTAACTTACTTTCTGTTCATAGCTGCAATTCCGAAATAGACTCTTATTTGACAGAGGCACTTTATCAATCATTTTATTTGCTTTGTCCCCAGTCACTGCTTTTGCATTTATTTGCCTGTAGGATTATATGTGTTTCATCAATTATTTTACAGCAACATAGGGAAGGTTTCTCCAGCTTTTGTGTTCTTATCCATATTACACACAATGTTAGTTCTTAGGATGCCTGAATATTCTTCTACTTTGCCTCAGAAATTTTAATAAGTTTCTCATAATGTTCTTTGTGTGTGTCAAATGACACCAGTATTTTGAGACACAACCTACAATGAAATAGGTTCACTCTCAGCTGACAATTAAATTGCAAATTTCAAACTATTTTTATCATTTTTGTGTACCGTTATTTTTGTTGAAACTTGCATTTTATAACACAAACAGATGATTCAGTCATTAATTAAGTTTTGCCACGATCAACACTAGTGCTCATATTTGTTATAAATGTCTTCTATTATGTCCAGAAAGTTTTTAAACCTCTTAATCATAATAGAATCCATTTTTTTTAAACAGTTCTTCAAAACCACGATGCAATACCAGCTCACACCAATCAGAATTGCTATTATTAAAAAGTCAAAAAAAAACAAATTCTGGCAAGGTTGCAGAGAAAAAGGAATGCTTATATACCGTTGGTAGGAGTGTAAATTAATTCAACCATTGTAAAAGACAGTGTGGAAATTCCTCAAAGGCCTGAAAACAGAAATACCATTTCACCTAGCAATCTCATTAGTGGGCATATCCCCAAAGGAATATAAATTGTTCTGCTGTAAAGACACATGCATGTGTATGTTCACTGCAGCACTATTCACAATAGCAAAGACATAGAAGCAACCTAAGTGCTGATCAGTGGTAGACTGGATAAAGAAAATGTAGTATAAATACTCCATAGAATACTATGCAGCTATCAAAAAGAACAATCGTGTCCTTTGCAGGAATGTGGATGGAGCTGGAGGCCATTATCCTTAGCAAACTAACACAGGAACAGAAAACCAAACACCACATATTATCACTTATAAGTAGGAGCTAAATGACAAGAATACATGGACACATAGAGGAGAACAACACACACTGGGGCCTATAGGAGGGTGGAGGGTGAAGGGTGGGAGGAGATGAGATCAGGAAAAATAACTAATGGGTACTTGGCTTAATACCTGGGTTGCAAAATAATCTGTACAACAAACCCCCTATGACACAAGTTTACCTATATAACAAACTTCCACGTGTACCCCTGAACTTAAAAGTTAAATTTTAAAAAAGTTCAATCTGGATTATAGTTCATGATAATATGTATGTACATTTGACTTCTAGAAGTGCTGAATTGATATATCACTAAGAAATACATGATGATGAGACTGGAAATTCAATATATGAGAAAATATAGTGGTCATTTGTATACTCACAGTATCCTTACATCCAAGGCAGACATTTTAATTATTGACACTTCGATCCATTCATGGGTCCGCATAAGTAACCAGAATTAGTCCGTGGCATTACATATTTTGGCCTTATGGCAAGTAATACCATTTATAAATGATACAACCTCGCCAGTATCTGTTATTTTAAAATTTTAATAGTAGCCATTCTGACTGGTATGAGATGGTATAACATTGTGGTTTTGAAGGACTCTTTTTTTAAAAAAAAATGATCTTTCTGTTTTTTTTGTTTGTTTGTTTGTTTTTTGAGACAGAGTCTCGTTCTGTCCTCCAGGCTGGAGGAGTACAGTGGCACGATCTCGGCTCACTATGTCCTCTGTAATTCTCCTGCCTCAGCCTCCCAAATAGTTGGGATTACAGACGCCTGCCACCATGCCTGGCTAATTTTTTTTATTTTTTATTTTTTGTAGAGCTGGAGTTTCACCATATTGGCCAGGCTGGTCTCGAACTCCTGACCTTAAGTCACCCGCCTGCCTCAGCCTCCCAAAGTGCTGGGATTACAGGTGTAAGCCACTATTTTTAAATTATGGTTAAGAGGTTTAAAAATATTCCTAGACATAATAGAAGACATTTCTAACAAATAAGAGCACTCGTGTTGAAAGCTGTAAAACTTTATTAATGACTGAATCACCTGTTAGTGTTACGTGAACCCGGGAGGCGGAGCTTGCACTGAGCCGAGATCGTGCTACTGCACTCCAGCCTGGGCGACAGAGCGAGACTCTGTCTCAAAAAAAAAAAAAATAAAAAGAAAAATAAAGTTTATTCTGCTAGTTTGTTTCCGGATAGATGTTAAAAATATTGGCTAGGCACAGTGGCTCATGCCTGTAACCCCAGCACTTTGAGACACCAATGTGGGTGGACCACTTGAGCCCAGGAGATTGAGACCAGTTTGGGCAACATGGTGAAACACCATCTCTACAAAAAATACAAAAAAAAAGTAGCCAGGCCTGGTGGTGTGCACCTGTGGTCCCAGCTACTTGGGAGGCTGAGGAGGGAGGATCACTTGAACCTGGGAAGTCAGGGCTGCAGTGAGCTGAGATCCTGCCATTGTACTCCAACCTGGGTGTCTTGTCAAAGCAAGACACTGTCTTAAAAAAAAAAAAAAAAAGTAACTTAAAATGTTAAAACTATATAGCTAGTAAAATGTTCAAATGTTAACCTAAAGTTGTGTCGAGGACTAGCAGTGGTATATGGGATGTGCTTGGGAAATGCTGCTCTAACCTATAACATCAGGACCATGAGTCACCTAAATAAACCCACTATCTTCACGTCATCTCACCACTCACATTGAAGATATAAACTGGGCTGGGCACGGTGGCTCACTCCTGTAATCCCAGCACTTTGGGAGGCCAAGGTGGGTGGATCACGAGGTCACGAGTTCGAGACCAGCCTGACCAACATGGTGAAACCCGTCTCTACTAAAAATACAAAAATTAGCCAGGCACGGTGGCATGCACCTGTAATCCCAGTTACTCAGGAGGCTGAGGCAGGAGAATTGCTTGATCCCGGGAGGTGGAGATTGCAGTAAGCCAAGATCATGCCGTTGCACTCCAGCCTGGGCAACAGAGCAAGACTCCATCTCACAAAAAAAAAAAAAAAAAAAGATATAAACTGTTGGCCGGGCCAGGTGGCTCATGCCTGTAATCCCAGCATTTTGGGAGGGTGGGACAGGTGATCACTTGAGCCCAAGAGTTCAAGACCAGCCTGGGCAACATGGTGAAACCCCATCTCTACAAAAATTAGCCAAGCGTGATGGTACATACGTGTAGTCCCAGCTCCTCGGGAGGCTTAGGCAGGAGGATCACTTGAGTCCAGGAGGTTGAGGCTGCAGTGAGCTGTGATTGCACTACTGCACTCCAACTTGAGTGGCAGAGTGAGACCCTGTCTGAATAAAAAAAATAAAGACATAAACTGTCATGAAGAATCTATCAGTATTCTTAATTCTTGCTTCTGAATCTAACTTTTAAAAAAATTACCAATAGTTGGAATGATTAATAAATGAAAGAGGAAAAGAAAAATTGGAATGAAACCCCCTTCCACTCTCTCCTCCATGTTTATCTAACCAAGGAGCAATCAGGAAGGATTCTGTGAGGTTGTTTTTTTTTTTTTTTTTTTTGAGACAGAGTCTCGCTCTGTTGCCCAGACTGGAGTGCAGTGGGGTGATTTCGGCTCCAGCAAGCTCCGCCTTCCGGGTTCACGCCATTCTCCTGCCTCAGCCTCCCGAGTAGCTGGGACTACAGGCGCCAGCCACCATGCCTGGCTAATTGTTTGTATTTTTAGTAGAGATGGGGTTTCACTGTGTTAGCCAGGATGGTCTCGATCTCCTGACCTCGTGATCCATCCACCTCGGCCTTCCAAAGTGCTGGGATTATAGGCATGAGCCTCTGCGCCTGGCTGAGGTTTTAAGATATCAAATGTAGCATGCCTGGCATAGGGCCTGGTGCATAATAGATATTCAAAATATTACAGGTACTTTTATTTTTATTTTTATTTTAGAGTCAGGGTCTCTGTCTGACACCCAGGTTGAAGTCCAATGACCTGATGATCACAGTTCACTGTAATCTCAGACTCCTGGGCTCAAGCAATCCTCCCACCTCAGCCTCTTGAGTAGCTAGGACTACAGGCATGTTCCACCACACCCAGTTAATTTTTATTTTATTTTATTTTTTTTGTAGAGACAAGATCTTGCTATGTTATCCCAGGGTGGTCTTGAACTCCTGGCCTCAAGCAATCCTCCTGCCTTGGCCTCCCAAAGTGCTGGAATTACAGGTAGTTTTAATCCTTTTTTTTGTTTGTTTTGTTACGCTTGTCGAGCTAAGAATATCCCCCCATATACTTTGTGTGCTACTGTAGAAACTAAGTTACATTATAAAATATTTTCCAAATTGCCTATTAAATATGAACAACATTTTCTTTGAAAATTCCAAAGGCATCAACACATCTAGGGAGGATAAAGAATGGAAAAATTTAAATATTTCTAAAATATAGTACTTTTGTCACAGTGAGAATAGTTTAATAATGTGTTCAAAATGTTGGATATTTTGAGATCTTCAGATGAAAGGCACTGCAGAAATAAGGTGTCATTACAGTTCATTTGAGTACGCCTTACCAAACAAATTTTTTAAAATTATGGAATCAAAACATGTAGCTCACCCTTCCTATCATATTATCCCTTAAAACATGCAGAAAATCTCTAAATTATTAGTGAACTTGAATAACAATATATAAAATTATGATCCCAAAAATGAAAACACAGTATTGTATCCCTTAAATAGTGAACTGATAATTAAATAATATGTATGCATTTATTTATTTATTTTTGAGACAGAGTCTTGCTCTGTCTCCCAAGCTGTAGTGCAGTGGCACAATCTTGGCTCACTGCAACCTCTGCCCCCTGGGTTCAAGCAATTTTCATGCCTCAGCCTCCCAAGTAGCTGAGATTGCAGGTATGTGCCACCATGCCCAGCTAATTTTTTAAAATATATTTAGTAGAGATGGGGTTTCACCCTGTTGGCCAGGCTGGTCTCAAACTCCTGACCTCAAGTGATCCGCCTGCCTCGGCCTCCCAAAGTGCTGGGATTATAGGCGTGAGCCACCACGCCTGGCCTAAATAATATTTTATAGAGAGGAAAAGGTGAAAGCTGTTCAGACAAATTAATATTTAAAGAAAAGACTTCTCAACATAGAATATGTAAAGCAGCTAAGATGATATCTCATCTTAAATATTGTCATCACTTTCATTACTTTCCTTTCCAAGAAAAAAGAGTTTATTTGTGCTGAGAATTTAGGAATGAATTTTAATACCATGTGGTTTAGTTTGATGATTTCTTTTTGGAGAGACAGACTACCTGGAATGATGTAATTTTTCTCAATTCATTCCTGTTTTTCCTTCCATGTTCATGTATTTTCATTCGTCACAAGTATTATGGGATGAACCCACATCAAAGGACCTTGACCATAAAATGTTAAGAATACCAGAAAACCAATGAAAAACCTTAACACCATTCAAAGACTTGTGTCTCTTACAGGCACTGATGACATGTAGTAACACAAAAGAATGTGGTCACCCTTCTGGAATAGTGAGTGAGTCAAGTAAACTTGTATTCGATTCAGGTCATGTGTTGTTTGGCTGGGCTATTCAACACTACTGTAAACTCAGAAATGGATGCACCAAACACACTTATTTTCTTTTAGGTTGTTTACAAAATCTTTCTAAGTAATTTTGAAACTTAAAATGTATATTTCTTATTATAAAAACAACATGTGTTCACTGCACAAAAGCTAGACAACAGGAGAAAAAACGTATTTTGTATTCTGTTTAACATTTTTGTTTAAATCCTAATCTGTCCAAAAACATTCTCGTCTTTTCCTTTCTATAAACATTAACTCTTATGAATAAACACAGTATTTTTTATTATTGGGATCATCATTTTGCATACGCTATTTAAAATTTGCTGACATAAGAAACAAGAAACAAATAAGAACATACAAATAAGCAAAACCCCACCAGTAACCCTGTCATTAGGTATAATCACTATTAACTTGTTGGATGTCTATTTTTCCAGAATTTTCTCAATTTGCAAATCATTGTCAGAAGCAATAGGTCTTAAATTGATTTATTTGTAATCCAAAAATGCATTGGCTCTATGCATTCTGAAGCTATACATTGTTCCATCTTCTACTCTACATGCTGCTAAGAACTATTGGAAAGTCACTTTTAATAAGTTCATAGTTGGCAGTGGGCAGGGCCTTGCTGAGGACCCCCGGCTGGGCACCTGCTGCGGGTTCATCTACGCGTTCCCTCAGCTGCCTCCTTTCAACCTTGTCCACCCATTGCTGTCTCTGGTGCCGTGGTGATGGTTCCTGTTCCTGCCGCAGCTCTCTCCCCTTCTTCCCTCTCCACCAGATCGCAGAGGTCACTCACCATGGTTTTACCCAGTGCGGCTGCCAGGCTCTTGGGAAGCAACAGTGCATCTTGTCTTGTTCTGCTGCCTGGCGTGCCAGTGCTTCCTCCAAGAATTTGAAAGACTTATTGGCTGACCTGATAGTTAAGGAGCAGGCCAGAATTAAGACCTTCAGGCAGCGACATGGCAAGAAGGTGGTGGGCCAAATCACTGCAGAAGCAATGTATGGCGACATGAGAGGCATTAAGGGACTGGTGTATAAAACATCCATTCTTGATCCTCATGAGGGTTTCTGTTTCCAAGGCTTTAGTATCCCTGAATACCAAAAACTGCTACCCAAGGCTAAGGGTGGGGAAGGACCCCTACCCAGGGGACTTATTTTGGCTGCTGGTAACTGGACAGACCCCAAGAGAGGAACAGGTATCTTGGCTCTCGAGAGAGTGGGCAAAGAGGGCAGCTCTGCCTTCCCATGTGGTCACCATGCTGGACAACGTTCCCACCAATCTATACCCATGTTTGAGCTCAGTGAAGCCATGGCAGCCCTAAACAACTTTCCCTGAGCACATGCAGAGGGTGCCAGCCAAACCAAGTACTGGGAGTTGATTTATGAAGACCATGTATATCTAATCACAAAGCTACCTTGTGTTGCAGCAAAGGTCTACCAAAATCTCTACTGAGAGGGCAGCGGTATTGGGGCCACTGACTCTAAGCTGGACTGGTCCCACAGTTTCACCAACATGTTAGACTATACTGATGCTCAGTTCACTGAGCTCAAGCACCTGTAGCTCACCATCCACAGTGACCATGAGCACAGCAATGTAAGTGCTTATAGCAGCCACTTGGCGGGCAGTGCCCTTTCAGACCCTTCCCTGTCCTTTGCAGCAGCCATGAACGGGCTGGCAGGTCCTCTGCATGGACTGGCAAATCAGGAAGTGCCTGTCTGGCTAACACAACTACAGATGGAAGTCGGCAAAGATGTGTCAGATGAGAAGTTACGAGACTACTTTCAACTCGAGATGGGTTGTTCCAGGCTATGGCCATGCAGTGCTAAGGAAGACTGAGCCACAATGTACCTATCAGCAAGAGTTTGCTCTGAAACACCGCATAATGATCCCATGTTTAAGTTGGTTGCTCAGTTATACAAGATTGTGCCCAATATCCTCTGAGATTAGGGTAAGGCCAAGAATCCTGGGCCCAAAGTAGATGCTCATGGTGGGGTGCTCTCCTGTACTATAGCATGATGGAGATACATTGCTATGCGGTCCTGTTTGGGGCATCACAGGCAGTGGGTGTACTGGCACAGCTCATCTGTAGTTGAGCCCGAGACTTCCCTCTAGAAAGACCCAAGTCCATGAGCACAGGTGGTCTGATGAAGTCTGTGGACTCTATGTCAGGATAAAACTGGATACTGGGAGAAACTGACTATCAGAAAGTGAGGAAACCTTAAAAAATGTATATTGTTGTTTCAGGGGGCCTTTAAAGACTTAAGATTAAATTCTATCTGAGGCACTGATAATATGTTTGAGGTTAAAATATTAATTTAGAGTTTAAAAAATGAAAAATGATCCCTTCTTCCCTAACCAGCTCCCTTCCCCTGCCTGGTATGAGTTGCCCATCAACTGTAGGATGACCAGAACTAATGCATGTGCTGTGGTTTAGGTGTGGTCCCTCTGTATCTCTAGAGTGAGAATGTGGCTCCTCTTTCTCTGGGTCAAAGCCAGTTGCAGAGAATCTATAGTCACGTTAGAGCTTTTGCTGCTTCTCTGTCAAACCTCAACAAGCCAGCTAACCAAGACTCTGCCCCTTCTGTTTCCATAGGAATCACACTGGATAGTCAACAGTACCAAGCCCCTTGGCACTCTCTCATGCACACGAACACCTCCTAGAAAGACCTTTTGGTTAGCCAGACAGGCATGCTTTGGCAAATCTTTAAGATACCAAGTGACCATAAAGGCATGGCATTTGTGGTGACTGGCACCCAACGTTAGATTCTATTTCGATTTTTAAAACTATCCAATTAAAATTAAGGCCTGGGAGTGGTCTGTTTCCCATTACTTCAATACTCACCTCCTCCCAGACTTTCCACACCTGTTGTATCTCGAGCTGAGGATGTTCTGGACCTCCTACTCTTGGTCCCTACTAGAAACCTCTCAACAGATCTGTGGTCCCAGTGATTGGGTTTTATCAGTGCTTAATATGAACTCAGGTTTTTTACTTCCACAGAACACAAGCCACTACCTTCTGACTTTCCCTTACCCTTCTAATATGTTGTGGGGCAAAGAACAGGGACTCAGGAATGACCAGCATGGTATTTTCAGAGTCTGGTCCCTGGGGTATTAGCACCACTTTTTGAACAGGGAACTGATTCAAGATTGGACGTGATCTCCTCTGATTATCATGTCCTGGGGTGGAGGGCATTAAAAATAGTAAGCCTCCCTCCTCATCCGCTGCCTCAAGAAAATGCCCCCTTATTTATCAACATCCTTTTCCTGTACCTTCCCCAAGAGCTCACAGTACAATGTTTGTTTTAGAGGCCCCATTTGCACAGGTTTTCAGCAACTCAGAATGCTATGCTGTCTTTGAGGTGGGCTTGAGATACATTCCTGCTGTGCCTCCTTCTTCCCTCCAAACTCCTGCCTTTGTTTGTGTGGATCCCCAATCCCAGAACCACGGTGTTCAGTTGGACACACGTAAATCCCTGGGTAGCCATCAAGTCATGAGGCAGACTTCAGGCTGTTCTGTATAAAATGCAAAATAAACATCTTTATTAACAACAGCAAAAAGTTCACAGTTAAGTGGAGGAATCAGACAAGCATATCACTGTTGTCATTGACACCATATGCTGTAGGGAACTGAGGAGTGGCACCTACTGAGCCTAGAGGAATCTGAGGAGCCTTCACGGGGAAGTGATATTAGAGTCTTGAATAAGGAATAGAGTGTTCATCATTCAGGCAAGGCAGGGGAGGCCTTTGCAAAGAATGTGCAGGGCTGGGAGAGAATGTAAAATAATCAGCCCTGAGTAGGTTAATATGGTGTATGATAGTGAAAAATAAATCTTGAAAGACAGAGACCTGACTGACCATGCAAAGACCTAATGTGCAGATAAGAAGCCTGGGCTTCATCTGGTAGGTCATAGGAATCTATTTAAGGAAGGTATATGTGTGTGGGTGGAAGGGGCTTCTACAAGAAATACACAAGTAATCTTTGGATAGTGCCTTCGGTTTAGTTTCTGAAGACATAGCCCAAAATGGGGATTGAGTGAGCAAAAAAGGCTGAGTGTAGCTGTGGACACAACAGGACACGTGCTTCCGTCTCACCTCTGGGGAAGCTCTGGAGCACAAATTGCACCACAGGGTTAATACCATCCCAAGGCATGGGGTTGCCCTACCTGGGTCGATTAGTCCTTGGCCCAGGGTTTGGTGAGAAGGGAAAGAGGTAGAGCTTCCTGTGCTAGCACTGGCCGAGAGCAATTCTCAGGAGAAGGGGGCATCCATCAGTACTCACAGCTCCCATCACAGCATGAGTGCAGAAGCAGGTAAAGAGGAACTGAGCAGAGCACCAGCAATGCATCCATTGCAGAGAGCTTTAACTAAATGGCACAAATGTATTCTCGATGAACATTTCTGGCTCTTCCTCTGAAAGTTTGAAACTCTGGTATGTCTACATCCATCAGATGAGGAGAGTCTTGTGGTGTTGACAACCAACTAATCATCCCACATTGAGAGAGTGAGTAGACCCAGAGTGTGCTCTTCTGGGTCATAAGGGAGAATTTTCTATCTACAGGGAGAGCCTTGGGGTTGAGGAAATCATATTTCAACATGTAAAAATATTAACTAACAGCAGAAAAGTTAAAGATGTTCATAAGGCAGCAGTACAGCAGCTCACAAAGAAATAGAAGACAATTGTCACATGAATGGCTGTGTCTTCAGTTGGACTAGAGTCACTCATTTGCTCTTTTGAAACACTTTCTCTCTGATACTTTCAAGATACTTGAGAAGTGGCATCAGTTTCACTGCTATTAGCTTACCTGAAGTGTATACACAACATGGGCATGGAAGCAATGCTGCCTGCCTCTCAATATGATGTGTGCATTCATTCATTCATTCATTCATTCATTCATTCAACAAATACTATGTGATATGCAGTGCCCCAGGTGAGAGAAATATCACAAAGAACAGCTCAATATCCCCGAGATTGGGAAGCTTACATTTTAGATTTGCAGAGGCATACAGGCTATATGTAAGTAATTAAGTAAGAATGAATGTCAGCTTGTGATAGGTATAAGGTAAAAAATAAAGCAGGTGAGCTGGGCATGTGGGTGGGTGGTTCACGCCTGTGATCCCAGCACTTTGGGAGGCTGAGGTGGGAGGATTGCCTGAGCTCAGGAGATTGAGACCAGCCTGGGCAACATAGTAAGACCCTCCCTCAACAACAACAACAACAAAAATAGCCAGGTGTGGTGGTTCATGCCTATGGTCCCAGCTACTTGGGAAGCTGAGGTGGGAGGATTGCTTGAGCCCAGGAGTTTGAGACTGCAGTGAGCCATGATCGCACCACTGTACTCCAGCCTGGGTGACAGTGAGACCCTGTCATAAATAAATAAATAAAGGAGATAAAGTGGGTAGAAAGCACCAGAGTGCCAAGGGGTTGATGTTGATTTCTATTTTATTTAGAGTAATCTGAGAAGGCTTCACTTATAATTTAGCTTGAAGAAAACATGAGAGCAAGTCATGCAATGTTCAAGTAAGAGTGCAGCAGTCAGAAGAAAAAGCTATGCAAGGGCCCTAAGGTTGAAAGTGTTCTTAGTGTGTTTGAGAAACATCAAGGAATGTGCAAAAGGCAGAGTGATAGAAGATGAGATCAGAGAGGTGAGAGGTGGGGAGAGGTGTCACATGTGTCCCTGGAGGCCATTGTAGGGCTTTTGCCTTTTATTCTGAATGAGGTAGGAAGCCTTTGTAGTGTCTTGAGCAGAGATGTGATATGATCTGGTTTATGATTTAAAAGACCCAGTTGGGTGCATTCAGGACTGGCTACAGTTTGAAGGACCTGGTGAGAAATGAAAGTGTGAGGCTATTTGTTCAAAAATTAAGATGGCAACAGCACAGCATTAAACCGAGCACTGGGTCCTTGTGAGTGAGGGGCCCTGTGTGACTGCACGGGTCATATGCCTATGATGCTGGCCCTGGCTGTATTGAGTATAGGCTGCCAGGAGTGAAGGGCAGAGGCAGTGAGACCTGTAAAAAGTCTGTGCAAACATCCAGTGGTGGGTGAAAGTATAGACATAGCAGTGGAAGTGGTGAGGAGGAGGCACGCACTGTTGTTGTTTTTATATATATTTTTTGAAGGTAGAGCTGATGGCATTTGCTAATGGATTGGTTGGAATTTATTGAGACAGAAAAGAGGAGGAGCAGATCTTTAATGTAAAGCAGAAGTTCATAGTTGGACTTTAATAAATGTGAAGTCATTTGAAAGCAAGGGGAAGATGACATTTAAGCAGTTGGATGTATGATTCTGGAATTGAGGAAAGAGATCCAGATTGCAGATCCAAATTTGGGAGTCTCATCTCCATAAAGAAAGCATTTAAGATCACAAAAACAGATAAGATGGGACAGATAGGAAAAAAATGGGGAAAGAGAAAAGATAAGGAACAGATATATAAAGGAGAAGAGCAAAGGTAGGGTGTAAGACACTCTACTTAGAGATCAGAGACATTGGGAGGAACAAACAAAAGAGAACTAGAACTGTGAATGAGGAGAGATGATCCAGAGGCCACATGAGAAAAATGTGTCCAGAAGAAAGTGTTAATCATGTCATGTGACCCAGTAGCTGAAGACTGAGGATCAACCATTGAATTTAGCTTCATAAAGGTTGTTTGTGTTCCTGGTAGGAACTGCTTTGGTTTAACAGTGAAAATAAAAACTTCTGTAAAGTGCAAACAATTTAGAATGAAGGGAGAGGTAATGAAAGATAGCAAACACATACAACTCTCAAAGAGTTTTGAAAAAAGGGAAACAGAGGAATGAGTGGTGACTGGAGGGACATATGGGGTTATGTGATCGTTTTTTGTTTTGTTTTTAAATTGTGAGAAATAAAAATGTTTTATTCCCTCTAAAAATTATTTAGAGGAAATTATGTAGTAGAGAAGGAAAATTTGATGATGGAGAAACAAAAGGGACAATTGCTAGAGCGATGTCCTGAATAATAAAGAAAGGATGACGTACAGGGCCCAAGGGAAGTAGGTGGCTTTGCACAGAAACAAAGACAGTTCATTTATATTAATGGAGTTGCGGGGAGAGAGCAGGGTTATGGGTCCAGATGCAGGAAGTGGGTAGATGTTATGTTGGGAGGGTATAGGAATTCTATTCGGATTAATTCTCATTTCTTCACAACAGAGGAAGTAAATTCAACAACAGAAATCGAGGATAAGGAACATGGTGTTGCAGTTCAAACCAGTTCCAGCCAAAATGGACTCTAGTCACAAACAGATAGTCATAACAATCCAAATCGGTGGCTGAATAGAGTTCTGAGGTTTTGAGAAAGAGGTAAAGTTATGAAATAGTTGTCTAGGAGCAGGCAAAAAAGTGGATTAGAGAAAATTAGAATTGCTACTTAGCACTAAGGAGCCACTTGAAATTAGAGGTGTTACATGAAGAGTGAGATTTGAACTGAGTTTTAAAGAATGTTAAGAACTTGGATGGAGAGACAAGGGAGAGAACTTTAGACAAAGATGATCTGTAGGCCCAAGGCCTGCCGTTCGCATCATTATTGTTTGCCTTAGTTTGTGTATCCTCTACAAGCCCAAGGCGAGCATTTATTTGGAAGGGGATTTCAGGAAACACAAGTGAGGAAGTGAGTGAAAGAGAGGTGGGGTAATGAAAAAGCCAGTAAAGGCTTTGTTAAGCTGGCCGCCACTGTGTTCAAATGGCGCTCATTCTCACTGGGGATTCTCTGAGAAAGCTGAACCATGCCTCAGAATTATTCCACCAGCAGGGAGGGAGAGGCGGAGGCATTCATCCACCAGCTATCACATACTCCTTCCATGGGTTGAAAGGTGTATCCCCAATATTTTAATTTGTTCATGCTTGTGGCCAGCAGCTCTTGAGGCACAAGAGAAAGCCTGCAGAAAGAAAGCTTCAGCATGGGAAAAACTGTCTTGATTGCTCTGTCACCTCACCAAAGCAATTTCTCCCTCAGTCTTCCCCAGTTCAATAAATGGCAGCACAATGTAGTCAGTAGCAGGAGCCAAAACTTAGCAGTCATTTATTCACCCTTTACATTTATCAAGTACTTTTACCATGCCTAGCACTCATTCAGGTGCTGGGTGCTAGCCAGACCTCTATGCTGAACTCCTGTAAAATCCCAAATCAGTCCTCTTCTCTCCAAATCCCTTTGTATATCTATAATTTGCAATGAGGCTGGCCATTTAAAATTGTTGCTAAATTGAGACGAAGGGGCTGAGTCTTTGTAATCCTCACTGAGCTACTACCATGCTCCATTCCCATGTCTTTTCCCCGTATGCTTTTGTCTCTGATCTTCCAGACCCCTGTCCAACTAGCCAAATCATTCACCTTGCATATGAGTCTATGTATATTCCTGGCCTAAGCCACTTCTCCCTCTACACCCTACCTAGATGACCAAGTGCACTGTTTACAGCCATCCCCAGTGGGAGGATTTTTCTCTCACTTCCATCTTTCAAGGCACTGTGGGTTGAAATGTATCCTCTCAACGATATGTTGAAATCCTTACTCTTGGTACCTATGAATGTGATCTTATTTGGAAATAGGGCCTTTGCAGATACAATTATTAATATGAGTTCATACTGGATAAGAGTAGCCCTAATTCCAGTGTCAATGCTTTTTTATTTTATTTTATTTTTGTATTTTTTAGTAGAGATGGGGTTTCACCTTATTAGCCAGGATGGTCTTGATCTCATGACATTAGGATCCGCCCACCTCGGCCTCCCAAAGTGCTGGGATTACAGGCGTGAGCCACCGCGCCCGGCCCAAAGCTTCTTACACATAGAAATTTTGGAGACACAGAGAAAGGGAAATAAGGCCGTGTGGTGGAGGCAGACATTGGGGTTATGCAGCCTCAAGCCAAGGAAGGCCAAGAATTGCCAACGACTACGAGAAGCTAGAAGTGGCAAGGAAGCATTCTTCCCTAGAGCCCTTGGAGAGATCATAGCCCTTCCAAAGTCTTAACTTAGAACTTCTGGCTTCCAGAAATGTGAGAGAATAAATTTCTGTTGTTTTAAGCCCCTTGGCTCATGGTGTTTATTATGGAAGCCCTAGGGAGCTAACGCCCTGGCTCACCCTTGAGTGGACTGTGGTATAACAGCAGTCCATTCTCAGCTTGCATGCACTTTTGACACCTCCACCAGTGAAGCGACGCTGTTCTTCCCCTTTATTGTTGGTCAGAAGGGATCCCCGGCACTTATGAGGTGGCGCAGGTGTGAACTGGGAAAGTGATGTTAATGCAATAGTGGCAAATGGCGTGGAAATCTGGGCGGTACACTGGCACAGTGTATTTTTTAATGCCCTCTGGCCCTGCTCACAACTGATTATAACTGATCCTATTCTCACCCCACAATGAACTGCAGCTGTGCCACCTCACCTCGTGATGTGACGACTCTGACAGGATGCACCTCGTGATGGTCAGCTCTCACCCACAGTCACTTGATGTCCTATGGTCGGAAGTCTTTTCACTACCAGGGTTCAGTAGCTCTAGTAAACCAGGAAACACCAACATGTTTCTCAAATGGTATATACTTGTTTGCTGCAGATGGCATGGTCTTGCTGCAGACTGTAGGCGCTCTATGTTATGATTCTTCTGCCGTGGCTTCCCTAAATTCCACGTTATCTTTTCACAGCACAGATACCTTTAGTGACCTAGACTCTTCTGGATCATATGGCCCAAGACGCCAGTGTGATTGCACTGCAGTCTGGACCTGCTGCAGATGCTTTCCCACTCTAAGTCCCACTCAAAGCTGGTAGCCTTCCTCTTTGCCTGGTGAATGGGTTAGAGCTGTATTTCCAAGTGTGAAAAATGCTGCTCCAGATCCCAGAGACACGTAACAAGCTCTATGCTTCCTTCCTAGTGCTGGAAGTGGTGACATGCAGTAATGTGCCCTTTGCTTTTAAATGGATGTTCTTGTGTGCTTCAAACTTTATTCCTTAGACTCTTGCTCCTCAGACTTGGCCCCTAAAATCTTTACTGTTGTGGCCGGGTCATTATGGTAGATATTTGCTGTGATCCTACTTAATAGGGACCCAACTTATCTTTCAATCAATAGGCTTCAGGTCTAAGAATTAGCTCAGGTCTGGAAACTAGGGAAAGGATTGGGAGTTTTTGTTGGAGTGACTGACCCCGTTTTTCTGCTTAATGCACTCTTGATTGTCTTTGATTATAGAGATGTCAATAAATATATATAGCAATGTCTTGTTGGTTGCCCGTTTATCCTGCACCTTTAAATGCCATGTTTTTTATGGTATCTCCATAGAGCCCTGCAAATCAGGCCCTCTTGGCTGTCCTTACAACTTCGTTATTAATTTCACCAACTATTCCCACCTTGCTCCTGTCATTGAAATGGTACCATCTGGACTCTGTTATTTCATGATTATGTAATCTCCATTGACACTCAGGGCCGGGTTTTCTAATAGCATCTCCTGCTGTTAGCCATGACTCAAGGAGAAGAACCACAACTGAGCTTTTCAATGATGCGGATGCCCTTCTCACCAGCACATTTCTCATTTCTTTGGTAAATGGAGTGTTCTCTGGGTCCTCCTATAGAACAGAGCTGGCTGGTGAATTGTTAGGCTTTGAGAAGTATATTCACTCTTGCATACTGTCTTCTCTGAGCCTTTTGATTTCCTTCTCCACTGTCCTCCCCAAAAGATCTGGCATTTATACTGCATGTAGTGTGGGCCATTGATTTTCTCCAACTGCCAAATTAGTAGCATCTCCTTTGGTCTTTGTTAGGGTGTTAAATTTTGTATTATAGGAAGGTACTCCTGTATAAAAAAAACTCCCTTGTTCATTTTTATGTTGCATCCCTTAAACCACCTGTCATGTTCCTGTTCTATATATACTCTCCTGCCTCATGCCAGTTCATGTTGGATAACCCTATACACTTTTAGTGTACAGTTCCTTTCCCTTCCTTAGCAAACCCAGAACATTTTCAGGTTATCCTAAGATTTGACCCTAACTAGGGGTCTAGTGGCTAGGAGGTAGGTGGGGGTAGATCCTGAGGGTGTGATGTGTTGTTGTTCTTCAAGAATAGATCATTGCATCAAATACAAGCTAGAGGGGCAGGCTAACCGTTAACAGGGAGGAGTGAGACACATTTGCTGGCCCATAGGGTTCAGCTATATTTGGGTTTACAGGTTCTCAAATGTTATTGACCCAGACGCCCCCATCCTAATCCAAGGGTCCCACTTTTTAAATGAAGCCTTTTTTCTAATGTTGCAGAGCTGCTGGAGTTAACAGTTCAACCTTCTCTGAGGTTCCACTACACTTATAATTAAATTCTTGCACTGACCTTAGCTTTTTTCACATTTTAGCAGGTGATTCAGCTCAAAAGTTTTGTTTAGAATCTACTTCCTAGGACACACCAGCTTAGGTTGAGTTTCCCCGAATCAGATCTGTGTTGGAGGTTTGTGTGCATGATGTTTATTGGGGAGCTTCCCCAGAAACAACACCTTTAAGTACGGGAGACAATTGAACAGGGAGAAAAATCCTGTAGTGATAAAATTATAACAGAGTCTTAGGTAATCCTTTGGGGCTCTCTGGAACTAAAACGGCCCTTCAAAATTATCTATAAATTGATGCAAGAGGAACACGTCTTCATACTTCACGTTAAACAGTCATCAGGCACAGGCTACCCTAGGAGAAAGCTTGTAACCTTGGATGAAGTAGGTTCCTTCGACAGAAAGCAATTCCAGAAGAGAGATGTACCTATGAAATACCAGCAGCCAGTACTCCCAGAAACTCTCAAGTGATTGCCTGCGTCCTGACAGAGGTGTCTGAACAGTGCAGTATGCCATCCAGTACATCCTGTTTCTACTTTTATCTGTTTATTTTAAGACAATAATTAGAATAAGCTCCAAGAGAACAGAGACCTTGTCTATCTCATACATTGATATCCCCAGAATTTAGAACAGCTCAGTATTTACTCAATAGGTATTTGTTGACTAAGTGATTGAGGTGAATGAGTAATTAAAGTGTATTTATAGGTGCCACATTTTGTAAACTATCACTTGGCATATCATAGAGAATACTAATAAATGAAAACACAAATAGGGAAGCATCTCATAATACTTCTTTATTCTCATATTAAAGTATAAATCTCTAACATAAGATTTTTTAGACCCCCATTACAGCACAGCTACTCTGTGAAAATATGGCCAGACTACTGTTTTAAGCAGATCCCTGATCCTGTTCCTCCTGACTGGGCAGGACCTCCCGACTAGGGTCTCCAGCCACCTTCTACAGGTGCCTTGGGGCAGGCAACAGGTCCATACCTCCCCGGCACAGGGCTTTCGGAGGGAGGGGCGGGCCACCATCTTTGCTGTTTTGCACCCTCCACTGTTGATACCTTCAGGTATTGGAAAACCCAAGGAGACTAGGTACTAGAGCAAACCCCCAGTAGCAGCCCTACAGAAAAGTGGCCTGTTCCCATATCTCCTCACCATGCAGGTCCTCCAGGCCTGGACCTCTACCCACACCCTGCTGGGGCTATGAAGCCAGTAACAGCTCTGCAACTGCCTCGACAGAGCTCCCAGTGGCTGGGCCGTGGGAGTGTTGCCATCTTCACTGTCTTGCAGCCCTTGCCCTTGCTGTCTCCAGGCTTGGGAGAGTCTGTGAGGACCACGGACTGGTCTGGACCCCCAACAAAGAGCAACCCCCTTACAGAAAAGTGGCCAGACTATTCTCCACGCAGATTCTGGTCCTCACTTCTCCTCATTAGGCAGTGCTGCCTGACATGGGACTGAAGCACAACCACCCAACCCTTGCCTGATCACCACAATCAAAGACAGCCCAGCATTTCTTCAAGGAGGAAATCACAGAGTCAACCCACAACCTCTCCACCACTACAGGTGCAGTGGCTCAGCCTTTACAGCCCTTGGACTGGGAAGGAACAAAGGGCCTAGTCATTACACTGGCACCTCCAGCACACCGCAGCCGATATATGGAGGGAAATCCAGACTCCTCTTCCCTGGGGACCAGCACCCTCACTCTTCACCAGGCAGGGGCCCCGGCTCATGAATGCAGAACAGTTGCTCCGCCCACAGCTGAGCAGACCCACTGGTAGTGGCCCAGAGTTTCCCCAGGGAGAGGCTCCAAGAGGCATACAACAGCCCTTCTGCCACTGCTACAGTAACAATTCTATCCTTCCTGCCCTTGGTCTGGGGAAGAAACAAAGAGCCTGAGGACTACATGTGAACTTACAGTACCCCACAGCCACCATATGGAAAGGAGACCAACCTCTCCTCCCTGTAAGTCTTCAACCCCCTGCTCCCCACCAAGCAGAATTCCAAGCTCGCAGCAGCAGTGCAGCCACCCTGCCCCACTGGCTGAACACCCCCCAGTAATAGTCGCTCTGAGTTTCTTAGAAGTGGAGCCCCCAGGGGCAACCAAAAGCCTCTCTGCCACTGCCTCTGCAGCAGAACTGCCCTTGCCACCCTCAGACTAACAAAGGAGCAAAGACCCTAAGTGCTTTATCCACACCTGCAACAAACCAAACTGCTGTTAACCCAAGGAGAGAAGGCCAGCTTGTCTCCCATGGGTCCCACAGCCCCCCTACCCTACTTGTCACCAGACAGGGAACCCCAGCTTGGACCCACAGCACAGACCCTCCATTCTGGGATGATGGTACTGAGTGATTGCTGAACTGCATCTCTCTGGGGTGGAGCCTCCAGGAGACAAGCAAAAGATCCCTGACCACAACCATTACTAAGGTTCCTTCCTCTACTGCCTCCAAGTAGGGAAAGGAACATAAACCCTGAGATTGCCCCAGAGCTATGGTGGGCAGTCCAAAAGCGCCAAGCCTCAATCCATAGCCAGCACTCAAGTGGTAGAGGAGCCCACACTTTCAGAGCATTGAGAGGAAGCATGGCTGCAAGCATGGCTTACCACGTGACCAAGTAAGAGCCTACCAAGTGACCAATATGCCTAAGCACCACCTACTGAATCACACCCCAAAGCTTCAACACCAAAAACACCTTGCAAACATACCCTCTTGTGAAACCAGACACAAGAAGTTTGATGCAAATAAAGACCCTGCTCAAAGCCTTGGCCCTGTGAAAACATCCAGCAGAGAAGTTTATTGACTATACTCAATCTATGCTGTAGTTAAAGGAGCACTCACACCCAGAGATGAGAAAGAACCAACACAGGAACTCCAGTGGCTCAAATGGCCAGAGTATCGTATGTCCTTCAAACAACTGCACCAGTTCTCCAACAAGGGTTCTTAACCAGGCTGAGCTGGCTCAAGTGACAGAAATAGAATTCAGAATGTGAATAGGAATGAAGATAATCGAGATTCAGGAGAACGACAAAATCCAATCCAAGGAAATTAAGAATCACAATAAAATTGTACAGGAACTGAAAGATAAAATAGCTGGTATAAAAAGGAAACTAATGGGTCTGATGGAGCTGAATAACACAATACAGGATTTTCACAATGCAATCACAAGTATTAACAGCAGAATAAACCAAGCTGAGGAGAGAATCTCAGAACCTGAAGACTGGCTCTCTGAAATTAGGCAGTCAGGCAAAAATAAAGAAAAAAGAATGAAAAGAAATGAACAAAACCTCTGAGATGTATGGGATTATGTAAAGAGGCCAAATCTATGAATCACTGGCCTCCCTGAAAGGGATGAGGAGAAAGCAAACAACTTGGGAAACATATTTCAGGATATTGTCCATGAAAACTTTCCCAACCTTGCTAGAGAAGCTAGAGAAGTGAAATTCAGGAAATACAGAGAACCTCTGCAAGATTCTACATAAGAAGATCATCCCCAAGACACATAGTCATCAGATTTTCCAAGGTTGAAATGAAATAAAAAATGTTAAAGGCAGCTAGAGAGAAAGGGCAGGTAATCTACAAAGTGAACCCCTTCAGGCTAACAGTGGGCCTCTCAGCTGAAACCCTACCAGCCAGAAAAGATGGGAGGCCTATATTCAATATTCTTAAAGAAAAAAACCTTCAACCATGAATTTCATATCCAGCCAGACTCAGCTTCCTAAATGAAAGAGAAATAAGATCCTTTTCAGATAAGCAAATGTTGAAGGAGTTCATTATCACCAGGCTTGCCTTATAAAAGATCTTGAAAGGAGCACTAAATATAGAAAGGAGAGACTGCTACCAGCTAATACAAAAGTACACTTAAATACACAAACCAGTAACACTATACAGCAACCACGCAAAGAAGCCAGCATAATAACCAGCTAACAACACAGTGACAGGATCAAATCCACACATATAAATACTAACCTTGAACATAAGTGAGCTATATGCCCCACTTAAAAGGCACAGATTTGAAAGCTGGATATAAAAGCAAGACCCAATTGTGTGCTGTCTTTAAGAGACCCATCTCACATGTGATGAGAAGCATACACTCAAAATAAATGGACGGAGGAAAATCTACCAAGCAACTGGAAATCAGAAAAAAAGCAGAGGTTGCAATCCTGATTTCAGACAAAAAAGACTTTAGACCAACAAAAATCAAAAAAGACGAAGAACGGCATTACATAATGGTTAAGAGTTCAATTCAACAACAGGACCTAACTGTTTTAAATATATATGCACCCAACATGAGAGCACCTAGATTCATAAAACTAGTTTTTAGAGACCTACAGAGAAGCAGAATCCCACACCACAATGGGAGATTTTAACACTCCATTGAAAATGCTAGACAGCTCATCAGGGCAGGAAATTAACAAAGATATTCAGGACGTGAACTCGACATTGGACCAAATGGATCTGATAGACCTCTACAGAACTCTTCACCTCCACCCCCACCAAAAACAGATATACATTCTTCTCATTACCACGTGGCACATACTCTAAAATCAACCATATAATTGGATATAAAACAATCCTCAGCAAATGCAAAAGAAGTGAAATCATACCAAACACATTCTCAGTCCACAGCGCAATGAAAATAGAACTCAAACTAAAAAAATCACTCAAAACCATGCAATTACATGGAAATTAAACATGTTCCTGAGTGACTTTTGAGTAAATAATAAAATTAAGCAGAAGTCAAGAAGTTCTTGGAAACAAATGAGAACAAAGATAAAACATAGCAGAATCTCTGGAACACAGCCAAGGTAGTGTTAAAAGAGAAATTCATAGCACTAAACACTCATGTCAAAAAGTTAGAAAGATCTCAAATTAACAACCTGACTTCACAACTGAAAGAATTAGAAAAGGACCCAGCACTTTGGGAGGCCGAGGCAGATGGATCACGAGGTCAAGAGATCGAGACCATCCTGGACAACATGGTGAAACACCATCTCTACTAAAAATACAAAAATTAGCTGGGAGTGGTGGCATGCGCCTGTAGTCCCAGCTACTCAGGAGGCTGAGGCAGGAGAATCGCTTGACTTGCAGTGAGCCAAGATTGTACTACTGTGCTCCAGCCTGGTGACAGAGTGAGGCTCCGTCGTTTAAAAAAAACAAAAAGATTTTAGAGAAGCAGAACCAATCAATCCCAAAGCTAGCAGAAGATGAGAAATAAAATTCAGAACTGAACCAAAGGAAATTGAGACTTGAAAAACCATTCAAAAGATCAACGAATCCATGAATTTTTAATTAATAAAATAGGCCACTAACTAGACTAATTAAGATGAAAAGATCCAAATAAACACAATTAGAAATGATAAAGGGAATGTATGAATTGACCCCACAGAAATAGAAACAACCATCAGAAACTGCTACGAACTCCTCTAGAAGAGGTGGATAAATTATTGGACACATACACCCTCCCAAAACTAAACTGGGAATAAATCGACTCCCTGAACAGACCAACAATGAACTACAGAATTGAATCAGTATAAATAACCTACCCACCAAAAAAGCCTGGGACCAAATGAATTCACAGCTAAATTCTACCAGATGTGCAAAGAAGAGCTGGTACCATTCCTATTGAAACTATTGCAAAAATTTGAGGAGGAAGGACTCCTCCCCATTTCATTCTATGAGG
Source organism: Theropithecus gelada (assembly GCF_003255815.1). Lineage (NCBI taxonomy): Eukaryota > Metazoa > Chordata > Mammalia > Primates > Cercopithecidae > Theropithecus > Theropithecus gelada. The sequence continues at coordinate 27,353,975 of NC_037669.1, read as the reverse complement.
CCAGCATCATCCTGATACCAAAACCTGACAGAGACACAACAACAAAAAAGAAAACTTCAGGCCAATATCCTTGATGAACAGTGGTGCAAAAATCCTCAACAAAATACTTGCAAACCAAATCCAGCAGCACATCGAAAAGCTAATCTGCCACAACCCAGTAAGCTTCATCTCTGGGACGCAGAGTTGGTTCAAGATACACAAATCAATAAATGTGATTCATCACATAAGCAGAACTAAAGACAAAAACTACATGATTATCTCAATAGATGCAGAAAAGACTTTTAATAAAATTCAACATCCCTTCATGTTAAAATTCTCAATAAACTAGGTATTGAAGGAATATATCTCAAAATAATAAGAGCCATCTATGACAGATTCACAGTCAACATCATACTGAATGGACAAAAGCTGGAAGCATTCTCCTTGAAAGCCAGCACACACAAGGATGCCCTTTCTCAACACTCCTGTTCAACAAAGTGTTGGAAGTCCTGGGCAAAGAATCAGTCAAGAGAAAGAAAGAAAGGGCATCCAAATAGGAAGAGAGAAAGTCAAATTACTATCCATGTTTGCAGATTACATGATCCTATATCTAGAAAAACCCATAGTATTGCCCCCAAAGCTCCTTCAGCTGATAAACAACTTCAGCAAAATTTTAGCATACAAAATCAATGTGCAAAAATCACTAGCATTCCTATAAACCAACAACAGCCAAGCTGAGAGCCAAATCAGGAAGGCAATCCCATTCACAACTGCCACAAAAACAATAAAATACCTAGTAATACAGCTAACCAGGGAGGTGAAAGATCTCTACAAGGAGAATTACAAAACACTGCTCAAAGAAATCAGAGAAGTCACAAACAAATGTAAAAACATCCCATGCTCATGAATAGGAAGAATCAATATCATTAAAATGACGATATAGCTCAAAGCAATTTATAGATTCAATGCTATTCCTGTCAAACTACTAATGACATTCTTTTTGAAACTAGAAAAAAACTATTTTAGAATTTATATGGAACCAAAAAAGAGCCCAAATAGCAAAGACAATCCTAAGCAAGAAGAACAAAGCTGGAGGCATCACATTACCCAACTTCAAACTATACTGCAGGGCTACAGTAATCAAAATAGCATGGTTCTGGTACAAAAACAGACACATAGACCAATGGAGTAGAATAGAGAGCCCAGGAATAAAGATGAACATCTACAACCATCAGATCTTTGACAATGCTGACAAAAATAAGCAATGGGAAAAATACTCTCTATTCAATAAACGGTGCTGGTATGACTGGCTAGCCATATGGAGAAGATCGAAACTGAACCCCTTTCTTAAACCATATACGAAAATCAATTCAAGATGGATTAAAGACTTAAATGTAAAACCCAAAACTATAAAAACCCTGGAAGACAACCTAGGCAATACTATCCTAGACATGGGAACGGGCTAGATTTCATGATGAAGACACCAAAAGCTATCAAAACAAAAGCAAAAATTGACAAATAGGATCTAATTAAACTTAAGAGCTTCTGCACAGCAAGAGAAACTATCAACAGAGTAAACAGACAACCTACAGAATGGGAGAAAATTTTTGCAAACTATACATCTGATAAAGGTCTAATATCCAGCATCTATAAGGAACTTAAATTTAAACAAACAAACAACCCTATTATAAAGTGGGCAAAGGACATATACAGGCATTTTTCCAAAGAAGACATACATGTGGCCAATAGGCATATGAAAAAAGCGCAATATCACTGATTATTAGAGAAATGCAAATCAAAACCACAATGAGATACCATCTCACACCAGTCAGAATGGCTATTACTAAAAATAAAAAAAATAACAGACGTTGGCACGGTTGCTGAGAAAAGGGAACCCTTATACACTGTTGGTGAAAGTGTAAATTAGTTCAACCATTGTGGAAAGCAGCCTGGAGATTCCTCAAAGAGCTAAAAGCAGAACTGCCATTCGACCCAGCGATTCCATTACTGGGAATATACCCAGAGGAATATAAATCATTCTACCATAAAGATACATGCACATCAATGTTCATTGCAGCACTATTTACAATAGCAAAGACATGGAATCAACCTAAATGCCCAACAATGACAGATTGGATAAAGAAAATGTGGTATATATACACCATATATTTCTAAGCAGCCATTAAAAGGAATGAGAGCATGTCCTTTGTGGGAACATGGATGGAGCTGGAGGCCATTTTTTTTTTTTTTTTTTGAGACAGAGTTTCGCTCTTGTTGCCCAGACTAGAGTGCAATGGCGCGATCTCAGCTCACTGCACCCTCCGTCTCCCAGGTTCAAACATTTCTCCTGCCTCAGCCTCCTGAGTAGCTGGGATTGCAGGCATGCACCACCACGCCCGGCTAATTTTGTATTTTTAGTAGAGACAGGGTTTCTCCATGTTGAGACTGGTCTCGAACTCCTGACCTCAGGTGATCCGCCCGCCTCGGCCTCCCAAAGTGCTGGGATTACAGGCGTGAACCACTGGCGTGAACCACTGCGCCCGGCTGGAGGCCATTAGCCTTAGCAAACTAACACAAAAACAAAAGACCAAATACCATGTGATCTCACTTATAAGTGGGAGCTAAGTGATGAGAGCTCATGGACACAAACGAACAATGGATACTGGGGCCTACATGAGGGTGGAGGGTGGGAGGAGGGAGAGAATCAGGAAAAACAACTAATGGAACTAGGCTTAATACCTGGATGTTGAAATAATATGAACAACAAACCCCAGTGACTTGAATGTATTTATATGACAAACCTGCACTTGTACCCTCAAACCTAAAATAAAAGTTAAAATAAGCTTTTTTAGTTTTCTGAAGTTGCAACCACTTCTAACACATTAAGAAAACTGACAAATGGCATGGGCTATATACTCATTTTAGCCACTACCTTCTACTCTGATGCAGAATCGTAATTAACTGACTTGGCTGTTACCGGTGTTAAAGAATATTAAAAGAGGTATTATAATTAAGTCGGCCCTTATAGTTAGATTGACTCACACAGGTAAATTTGGTTTTGCACCTATGTTGCACAAATACTCACTTTCAGCTGCCTCCCAACAGATGTCTGCTTTTGATTTTAAACATAGGTTTTCAAACATTTTTATGAGACTATAAACATATAGAATCATCTGAGACATTTTTCTCTAACCATATTCTATTCATATTAGCACTCTCTCTTATGGTGTGAGAAAAAATAAATTAAGTCTGAAATGTCATTTTGTCCATTCTTTAAATATTTCCTATTGCAAAATATCATAAAAACTCAACATTAGTAAAACACTGTTCCTAATTTTAACAACTACCATGTGTGAGTTCAAGTTTACAATCAAAAACAAATGACCAAACTTGTTATAATGAACAAATATCAGGAATGGCAGTCATGAAGAGTTTTGTGGACCCACTCCCCAGCAAAACAAGCATAACTAGTACAAATTATTTTTTAAAAACCTCAACCATTTCAAGTCTCTGGAACTTGTTTTAAGGGCACACAGCGGATGAAGAAACACTTATTTAAGAAAATCGACCAAAGTCAGTTAAGAATAGCAAGACTTTGTGGCACTTGATCCATGACTGTCTCTTCAGCGCAACTTGATTGAAATTCCATTCCAGGTGGGGGTAGCCGATAAATGGATGCCTTTCCTAAACTCACAGCCAAGGATACAGCATCTCACAGGGAGGCACAGGCTTCTAGCCTCTGTCATACTCCAACTCTGAGTTACAGAAGCTAAATCCCTGGTGAGTGTGGCTGTGGTCATGGTGCCCTGCATTCACCCAGTTGTAACTCATAGGGAGGAGGCTCTACCCAGATATGGCAGGCTGAGAGTACTGGGGCCCTGGTAACTTTTGCCACAGCTGACTAATGGAGTGGAAGAGCCATGCCAGGAGAAGCAATCTGGGGAGACCCGAGGCTACTGCTCCTGCGCAGTACTCAGACCAATCTGCTCAGATATTTTTTTTTCCCCAGGTAGGGAGGCAATCTATAGAAACAGAGAGCTCCCGAACTCTCCTCACAGGGATTGACTTTATGTGAAACCGAGTGTGGTAAAGTTCAAGCCTAAGGGTGCTCTGAAAAACAATGGAGATGTTGGCAGAAAGCAGTTAAGAGGAGGTTGGTACATCTATGGGAGTAACAACCAAAACCACAGGCCAGCTAATTTACCAGAGGCAGCCGGCAAGAGACAGTTAAGAGGAGCCCTCCAGGGGAACAAACCTCAAAAACTGTCCTCCAAAATATTCTATCCCTGAAAAGTGGCCCAAATTCAATAAGATCAGACTGTGAAACAATTTATGCCCAAGGGCATTGCCAAAAACAAGAGATCAATCAGCCAGCAGTCAATAGAGCAATCAGCCAGCAGTTAGTGGAGCCTAACAGCTCGGTGTGATACCAAAGGAGGCAGACAGCTTAACAGAGAGATCAGGAAAAGGAGCAGTCAAAGAAAGTGTTGCTGAAATCACTATCAAACCAGAATGACTGCTTGCATGCCCAAAGCTATGCCCTCTGAAAAGCAGCATCCGAGGTTTCACACTGTAGGGGGAAATAGACTTCACTAAAATTATCTGTCTGAGCCATTAAAAAAGTAAACAAGTAGGCAACAAGAAAAACAAGCTTCAGAGCGGGGAGAGGGGAACCAGTATCCAGTTTCTGCAATATATTGCCCCAATGTCCAGTTTTCAACAACAGCAAAGAATGAGACATGATAAGAAACAGGGAAATGTGACCCATACTAAGGAAGAAAAAGCAGACAAGAGAAACCGCCTGTGACTCAAGACAGTAATATGGATCCATGTGATCAAACAAAGAACACTGGCAAAGGTAACTAAGCAATGATAAGATACAGTATACACACATTTCTTTTATCTGATTTCAATGCAATTGTGTAAGAATATACATACAAATTGTGTTGTTAGACCTATAACACATAGAAATGCAATGTGTTTGCCAATAACAGCATAAAGAAGGTGGGTGAGAGCAAAGATGTATTGGAGTAAAGAAGAGACACCAGATGGTAACTTGAATGCACAGGAACAAGTGAAGAGAACCAGAAATGATAAATAGGATCAATATAACAAATTCTATAAATATATACTTGCTTTTTTTCCCCTCAGCCTCTTTCATGGACAGAAAAGTATATAAAATAATAATTATAACAAAATATTAACAGGTTTGAAACATATTGTAACATAACAACAATAGCTCAATAACGAGGAAGTGAGAGTAGGCCTATAAAGGAATAATATGTATATATTTCACTGGAATTAAATTTGTTTAGGCTGGGCACAGTGGCTCATGCCTGTAATCCCAACACCTTGGGAGGCCAACGTGGGCAGATCACCTGAGGTCAGGGGCTTGAGACCAGCCTGGCCAACATGGCAAAACTGTCTCTACTAAAAATACATAAATTAGCTGGGTGTGGTGGTGGGTACCTGTTATCCCAGCTACTCGGGAGGTTGAAGCAGGAGAATCGCTTGAGCCTGCGAGGTGGAGGTTGCAGTGAGCTGAGATTGTTTTTGCCGCTGCACTCCAGCCTGGGTGATAGAGTGAGACTCTGTCTCAAAAAATAATAATAATAATCAATAAAGAAAATAAATTTGTATCAATCTAAACTTGATTCTGATAACATATGTTTATGTTTATGGTAAGCTCTAGAATAACCACTAAGAAAGTAAGTGGGGAAAAAAGCGAGAAAAGAAATTAAATGTGAAGACTGAGGCAGAGATTGGAGTGATAAAGGTACAAGCCAACGAATGCCAAGAATTGTGGTGTTGGGGCTCAGAAAACAACACCCTAAAATGAAGGCCTCAGAAGTGAAACTTTTTCTTTGACCTTCTCCTGCCGTCCTGTTTCTCAGTCCAATTTTCCTCTGAGGTTAACCATAGAAACTAGAATCCCTCTTCCCCAAAGCCATAAAACCTAAAAAGAGTACTCTCACTTTCCCTCTGCCTTTTGGTGTCAAAAGTGCCTTATTTGACTGTGGGTCATAATACCCCTATGCCAGAGAGAACCCTGTCCCACACCCAGAAGGCAGGAATGCGTGTTCAGAGAGGCCGAGAGGAATCTAGACGGACAGGCCTTGCTGGCTTTCCCCGTTTGGTCTATTAGCATTGGATCACACCCTTCTTTTCCAATCATATTTCTACATGGCTGTCCGTACTTTGTTGAACTTAAGCATAAACATGGACAATTTTCCCTGTTCTTTAAGTCTTCATTCTGGAGGCTCCTATGTATACATGTTAAATAAATTTGTATGCCTTTTCTCCAATTAATCTGACTTTGGTGAGCTGATTTTTCAGACAAACTTTAGAGGGCCAAGGGGAGCTTCTCCCTTAAGACAGGAGAAAAGATTCTGGCTGGGTGTGGTGGCTCACGCCTGTAATCCCAGTACTTTGGGAGGCCGAGGCAGGTGGATCACAAGGTCAAGAGATCGAGACCATCCTGGCCAACATGGTGAAACCCGTCTCTACTGAAAATACAAAAATTAGCTGGGTGTGGTGGTGCACACCTGTAGTCCTAGCTACTTGGGAGGCTGAGGCAAGAGAATCGCTTGAACTCGGGAGGCGGAGGTTGCAGTGAGCCGAGATCATGCCACTGAATCCAGCCTGGCAACAGAGCGAGAATCTTTCTCAAAGAAAAAAAGAAAAAAAGGAGAGAAGATTCTTCCCTAGAGCCTTCAGAGCAAGCACAAACCTGTTGATACCTTGATTTGGGGCTTCTAGCCTCCCAAAATATGAGAATACATTTTTGTTTTATTTATTTTCTTTATTGATTTTATTTTGTTGAGTTAGGGTCTCACTATGACCCAGGCTGGAGTGTGGTGACACATTCACAGCTTACTGCAGCCTCAACCTCCCAAGCTCAGGTGGTCCTCCCACCTCAGCCTCCTGAGTAGATATAGGCACTGGTCACCACACTTGGCTCATTTTTTGTAGAGGCGGGATTTCGCCAGGTTGCCCAGGCTGGTCTCAAACTCCTGAGTTCAAGCGATACGCCTGCCTCAGCCTCCCAAAGTCCTGGGATTACAGGTGTGAGCCACTGTGCCCAGCTATCTCTGTTGTTTTAAGCCATTCAGTTTGTGGTAATTTGTTACAACAGCCCCAAGGAAACTAATAATACATTGAAAACAGTTCTCGAGTATTTTGGGAAATGAATGTTGGTATTATTTCTTAACACTTAGAAACTGAAGAAAAGTCTCAGAAAAACTTACACATGATTGTGAGTCCTGCCCTCCCCCTGATTCATATATTGAAATTCTAACCTTCAGTACCTCAAAATGTGACCTTATCTAGAAACAGGGTTGTTGCAAATGTAATTAGTTAAGATGAGGTCATACTGGACTAGGATGGGTCCCTAATCTAATCGGATGGATTTCTTTATGAAAAGTGGACATTTGGACACGGACACACAGGGGAATCCCATGTGAACACAAGTTGTGCTGGCACAAGCCAAGCACTCACCACATGCTAGGGGTCCTGGCACAGACCCTCCCGTCCTTCCCTTGGGGCCATCAGAGGGAGCAAGGCCCTGCCAGCACCTCGATCTTGAGCTTCTAGCTCCAGAACTGTGAGACTATAAATTTCTGTTATTTAGGCCACTCTGAGTACTTTGTTATGACAGCTCTGGAAAATTGTAACACCCGTTATGCCATTTCCAAGTAATAACAACCGTTAATTTTTTGGTTTCTCTTCTTTCAGTTTCATATCTATAAATATAGAGACCAAAGTTTACTTATATGCATACATACATATATGTAGTACCCATCTAAATATTAGAGGCAAATTCCTCTTAAGAACATTGTCTATGGCCAGACGAGGTGGCTCACGCCTGTAATCCCAGCACTTTGGGAGGCTGAGGTGGGCAGATCACTTGAGATGAGGAGTTCAAGACCATCCTGGCTGACATGGTGAAACCCCATCTCTACTAAAAATACACAAATTAGCTGGGTGTGGTGGCAGGTACCTGTAATCTCAGCTACTAGGGAGGCTGAGGCAGGAGAATCACTTGAACCCAGGAGGTGGAGGTTGCCATGAGCCAAGATCGTGCCACTGCACTACAGCCTTAACGACAGAGGGAGATCCTGTCTCAAAAAAAAAAAAAAAAAAAGAACGTTGTCTAAAATTTGGAAATAAAGCAGAAGGATAACTGTGTGACCTTTCAAACTCATACTAAAGACTAGGTAACAAGCTGATCTGAGTCGTCTATCACACTAAGCAAAGGTAATTTGTTTGATTTACTATTTACTTTTGGTAACAGCCCAGATTCTATAAAGTGCAGTCAATGTGGAGAAAATGGATAAATTGCAAATTAACTTTTATTTTCAATGGCGATTCAAATGATTTTTGTCCTATAGAAAAAATAACTTCCGAGGATTATGATTTCATTGCCCTGTATCTAAATTAGCAATCTTATTTCAGTTTTTTTCCTTTAGTAACTCTTTTTAATTTCTCAAATCCTTTTTTGAAACAGGCTTACCATCCCTGCTGATTCTTTCATTAGTCAGTTCAAAACATCTTTGACGTCTGTATACTATATACCTATATAAGAGTCATGTTTTTAATTTTTTGAAAATTGTACTTTGACATGATTTAGATTAGTGGTTCTCAGACTTTCAGATTTCATAAAGAAGAAAAAGTATTAAAACAAAATAAAGTTGGATGCCAGTTTTAATCTTCCAAGTAATGTCCTTTTAAAAATCACAAAATGGAAAACTATCCTCTACAAATACCAACATTTTATCATAGGCAGTGCAGGGCTTTTTAATACTAAAAGAGTGGAATAAAGTGTAATATAAACCACATAATATTATGAAAGTTTACCCCATTCTATTTATTTTCCTCATTGCACTGCATTTTGGTAAGAAACTCAATGGCAGGCATAATTTAGCAAGACTGTGTATAGATGACTGGTTTCCTTTGTACTCGTGCAGCTTCTTTTATTCATTCATTGCAGGTCTTCACTGAGGTCTTTCTATGTTCCAAGAAGTGCCGACTATGAGAGAAAGAGCACAAATTACATGCGAAGGAGCTATCTTCTATGTACAAACATGGTTCCTGATGTTCTGGAAAATATATTCTAGTGGAGGAAGATTGACAATTAATAATTACAAAATTAAGTGATTATATAATCAAAATTTTGACCAAATTATTATATGACTAAAATTTTGCTAAATATTATAAGGAAAGAGCACGCGTTTAACAATGTGCATTGAGCTGCTTGTATGCCAGTCATTTCTCAGTGAAAACTACTACCCTGATAGAAGGACCCAACAAATTATTCTCAAAATTGCTTCTCCCAACAAAAGAAAGCCATTCCTTAAGGATTAAATATGTGCCTGAAGGTAGCAGATAATCAGTAGTAGTTGACTTTGCCTTGCAGGGCTTCACAAAACCCTCAGAGAAAACAGGGACCTCTTACCTTCCCCTTCCTTCCTTCATCTCTAAAAGAAAGAAGCTGGGCACTGAATAGTTTTCCCTAGAGAAAATAAAGTATAATGAGGTTAGTTCATAAGTTAATCTTTCTGAGAGACACAAAAGTGTGCTGTTCAGCTGATAATATTATTTACTTAATTGACGCTAATTAGCTCACAATCCAACAGATTTAGGCCCCATCTCTGTGAAGCAATTCTACAAGGAGGGGAGAAGAGTATTATCATGTGCAAATATCCCTTCTTACAAACTTTCTGGAGAAAAATTTTGACCTGATTGCATAAGTGTGGGCAACTTGGGCTTCAGGATAGTTTGTAAATGTATAAGAAGAGAACCACGAACAGTTGAGACACTTCGTGCTCTTCCATGCTGCGTTTGAAAGGTGATGGGGAGGACAGGAAACCAAACCCCCTAAAAATTTCTTTAACAAATGTAGGGGTGAATAGAGAGAAAGACAAGGTAAGGTGGTTTGACTAAGAATTGGAGACTATTAAATCGGTTGAGAAACATAAAATAACTGACTCCCAGAAAGCAAAGCCTGTTACATATGCGACCAAAAAAGTGGTTGGGAGGTTTCTCTTTGTTAGATAGTCAGGGAATAACCTTCCATATTTGTGTATGAAGGCAATTTTCACAAAATAGGTTTGGCAGAGGAGTGGGGCAATAAATAATCTTCTCACTCTTCTACCATCACCAAGATTTATCTGTACTCCTCTGTAGACTTCATGGTGTGGGGATGAGCTACCCAAGTTAGGCTCAGTGAAGGTGAGGGATGAAAGCCTTTATACACTTTTGAAAAACCAACAAGAAACAGGTATTTAATTTTATAGAAAACCAGTCAGGTAGGATACTCTGAGGACAAGAGGCCCATTTTGCAACTCAGGGTAAGAAAAGATGGATGAAAAGTTTAGCAGTGTTAACGCTCTACTCTCCCCACTCCCAATAAACCACCAGAAAAGACTATCAATCAACCAAGACTGAATTTATTAGACTTACTAATAAATAGTAAGAGAGAGGACACCAATTTAATAAAGTATTTATAGCTTCTCAAAATGGAGGTATTTATAGGGTTTTACAGCTACCCAGTTTGGGAGATTTCAGGCTGAGTCTGGAAAAGTAGGTAACTTGGTACTGGGCAGAGTTTATGATATGGTAACTTTGACTTGATAAGCACAGCAAGATGAGGTACTTGAAAAGAGTCTTGATAAACAAATTGTTAGTCTTGCTAAATAAGTTGTTAAGTCAGTTCACAGTTTTATTGTCTTGACAATGAGTATTTCCTAGAGGAAGACGAAGTCATTATTTTTACTTGCTTCAGTATTGTTTCACATAAGAATAGGAAAGTATGCCCAGTCCCAGTAGGGTTTAACATAAGGCCTCGGAACTCTGTTGGTTTCAGTTCTCAGGAGTCTTTTTCATTTTTCTCCAGCCTAAGCTACAGAATAGATGATTGTCATCTAGGGACATGATCAATCCAGATTTATATCACTGTTTGATATGTTGTGGTTATATGAAGGGTTTCTGATGATAGTCACTCCATCTTTTATTAGCAACAGATTTTTTTGTTGTTGTTCATTTTGTTGGAAGATCATGTTTGAATCATTTTATGGAACAGCAACTGCATAGCAGAATTTAAAACTCCGGAGAGCACACATTTGAGAGTGGCAACATAATCCCTTCCCTTCCCTTCCCTTCCCTTCCCTTCCCTTCCCTTCCCTTCCCTTCCCTTCCCTTCCCTTCCCTTCCCTTTCTTCTTTCTTTGAAGTCTCACTCTATTGCCCAACCTGTAGTGCAGTGGTGCAATCTTGGCTCACTACAACCTCTACCTCCTGGGTTCAAGTGATTCTCCTGCCTCAGCCTCCCGAGTAACTGGGACTACAGCTACGCACCACCATGCCTGGCTACTTTTTGTATTTTTAGTAGAGACGGGGTTTCACTATGTTGGCCAGGCTGGTCTTGAACTTCTGACCTCGTGATCCTCCTGCCTCGGCCTCCCAAACTGCTGGGATTACAGGCATGAGCCACCGCGCCCGGCCCAACATAGATAATTTCTATGAGAAATATTATGGTATGAACTTGTAGTGACTTTTAAGGCAGAAGCCAAGAGTGACCTAATTTTATCCCCAGTATGAAAAGGCCATATAAGCAGATAGGGGGTATTAGCCAATTTTTATGTTTGCCACCCAGATAATTTTAGCAACATTAAAGATCCAAGAGAGGTCTGTAATAATGCAGGTACAACATTCTTTCCCTAAGTCAGCACACATCCTACCTCAAAAGACCTGTTTTGAACCATCGCCTGTCCACACTTGTGAACCTCTTAGGTGAGAAGTTCTACAGCTGTAGCAATGTTGCCATCCTCTCGCTGTTCTCTGTATCATTGTCTGTAGAATCCTGCCTACTTGTCAAGTCTCATGGAAAGTGTGAAATGAAGAAGAAAGCCGTCTGAAATGTTCTTTCAGTGGTTACTTTTAAAATGTAAATCAAAGTTCCGACATTTTTCCTTTTTGAATTAAAGTATCTAAATGGCTTTTTTTCCTAGAAGGGAAGTTTGCCGGTCAAAATGGAGGCAGCATAATACTAAGAACTCTCCTGAAGGCAGACCTCAGTTTACTCACATTATAGATTCCTGTTCGATTTACAGATCGCGGATTGCAGTCAATAGTCTTTTGTGCTTCGAATACTCATACGGCGATGTCAAATAGAATTGCCCTGGCATAAAGTCTATCACCTAGTGCTAGGCCAGCTCTATCTGACATCCCCATATGAGCATTTCCACTGAAAGCAGATCACTGGGTAACCCCTCACAACTAGTATTGGATATGAAGCACAAAAGACTATTGACTGCAATCTGTAAATTGGACAGAGATGGGGGTTTAGCTTAACTAATGCACCTTTCTTGCAAGGTCTGTAAAAGTTAGGCAACGTTTTAAATATACCCCAACGGTTCTCTGGCCTTTTCTACATTCTATTTCTGTAAAGGGTTGATTGCAAAGGCTAACCCTTCTGTGTATTTTTTTTCCTACAGAAAAAGCAACACTTCATTTATAGGTTTGACATAGCAGAGACTTTAGGTTTCTTGACTATCTGGTCTGTTACGGTTTTTGTCGTCTAAAAAGTGGATTGGTGGTTGAATCCAATTAACTAGGAAACCAACTTATTTATAACAAGGAAAAGGTATCAAATAAAGCTGGGTGGCACCCAGATAAAAATGAGTACAAATCCAAAAGTCAGTTTGATGGTATTCTTTAGCCAAATTGCAATAAAATTGCTGGCAGGTATTGGAATCACGCCAAGAAGTATGTAAGCTTGCCAAAATATTATTAAGGATGGGAACCGTACAGATATTATGTTTAAGAAATAATAACTTTCTGTTAGCAATCAGAAACTTTAACAAAGAGGAGAGAAAATAGCTAGGGAAATAAAGAATGATATATTACACATTAAAGCATGGGAATCACTGGTTCTGGTCATCTGGATCTTGTTCATAGACCTTGAATGGAAGTTGTCTACTATTCACAGTTGTTTCCATGATCTGATAGTCTTGATTTGAAGCTGTCTCCACCCTCAAAATCTATGCTTTTGGAGAATTCCTTAGTTCCTAAGGATCCTCAGCTTGAAGTCCTGCTAAGATAGTCTTTTCAGTGATTTATGGATGAATTATATTTCTTTAATTGAGAGATGTGGATCTTAGAGTCCACACCCTACAGTTTTTCTTTTGTGTTATGTATTAATAGGATCTGAATATATCATTTTCATCAAGCTTCAAGGACACTTTTTTTCCTGTGATCTCTCTTTCAAAATCTAAATCTTCTGGATATATAGCGAAGCAAAATTCTCTTTTAGGTATGTAGTCAATAATAACTCTGGGAGTAAGAACACATTATGAAGAGTGAAGACATTGACAAACCTCCAGGGCCTTTGATTTGTGCTATAAAGTAGACTGTGATCAGCCCTGATTAATATAAGTATTGGAATCAGGTAACCTAGATATCAAATATGTTAGACAATTATTATACCAGTCTGTGCACATGAACAATAGCATGCTTATTTTAACATAAAAATGTGTATAATATTAAAATGTTTTGATAATTAAGATAGGAAGTGTAAACTTTTGTGATATGTCCTTTGTTTGTTAAGTTGAAAAATAAAAGGTCTCTCTCTTCATTTTTGACTTAAAAACATCTGGAGAATGCTAAATAAACCTACTTATCTCCATTATTTTTACTTTATGAGGTAAAAGGAGCAGAATTTTGTGTTACTTGGTGGAAATTCCAGGAAATCTAAAAATAGTTTCAGCAGAAAAGACATCTTAACAATTTGAATAATCTGAATTTATGGACTGAATTCAGAAAATCATAAATTAAGATTGTTTTTCAGAAGAAAAAACATTTAAATACAAGTCCTAGTTTTAAGCAATATTTTGAAAATGTACAATGATACATGACTTTTAGTAACTTATTTTCTCTAAAAAAATAAAACTTTTATCAAAACAAATGAGGAATATGTCAAAAACTTAGAGAAATATCTTGGTGATAAAAAGTTCTTTATTATTGAGCAAAGAACAGCTGAAAATTTCACAGATTTGGTGAGGGAAAATCAATGGACAGATCTAAGAAGCTCAGCAAGTTCCAAGCAGAATAAACTTAAGAAAAATCTTCCAAACACATTATAATTGAACTACTGAAAACCAAATATGAAAAAGAAAATTGTTGAAAAGAGTCACTGAAAAATGTCAATGGACTGGGGGACAGGGACTCAGCTCATAATCCCAGCATTCTGGGAGACTGAGGCAGGAGGCTCACTTAAAGCTAGGAGTTCGAGACAAGCCTGGATAACAAAGTGAGGCCCCATCTTGACAAGTTTTTGTTTGTTTGTTTGTTTTTTAATAGCCAGGCATGGCAGTACCCTTCTGAAGTCCCAGTTACTCAGGAGGCTGAGGAAGAAGGCTTAAGTCTGGGTGTTTGAGGCTACAATCAGCTATGATTGCGCCATGGCACTCCAGCCTGAACAGAGTGCGATCCTGTCTCTAAGAAAAAAATAAAAAATAAAGAAAAAGAAAAGTGTCAGTGATTTGAATAATTGAAGGTATCAGAAACGATGGCGATCAGAAGATGGTGTAATAACATTTTTCAAGTGCTTAAAGAACAAAACTATCAACCCCAAATTCTATTACCAGTGAAAAAATTCTTCAGGAGTGAAGGCAAATAATACATTATTACATGAAGGAAAACAGAGAGTTTATTGTTATAAGACCCTGCCTTAAAAGAAATGCTAAAAAAAGTTCTTCAGGTGGAAAGGATTATAACAGAGTAAAAATAGGAACTTTATGAGGTAAGGAAGAGCAACTGAAATGATATCTGTACTGGTTTCCTAGAACTGCCATAATCAATTACCACATAACTAGTGGCTTAACACAACAGAAATTTATCCCTTCACAGTTCTGAAAGCCAGAAGGTGTGGCTCAGGCGAAGAATCCTTCCTTGCCTCTTCCAACTTCTGGGACTGTCAGCGTTCCTTGGCTTCCTTGACTGCACCATTCTAGTTTCTGTGGTCACATTGCCGCCTTCTCTTCATGGCTGGGTTTTCTTTTCTGTCTCTCATAAGGATACTTGTCATTGAATTTAGGACCCACTTGGGCAGTCCAGGATGACCTCATTTTGAGATCCTTAACTTATTTATATCTTCAAGGACGACTTTTCCAAAGAAGGTCACATTCACCTGTATCAGGGGTTAGGACAGGGATGTATTTTGAGGGGGACAGCATGTAATCTACTACCCATAGTAAATCTATGGGTTACTTGTGGGATCTTATGTACTCTTAGTCCATTTTGGCTGCTATAACAAAATAACATAGACTGGGTAGCTTATAAACAACAGAAATTTATTTCTCAATTCTGAAGGCTTGGAAGTCCAATATTAAGGTGCTAGTGTAGCTGGCATCCAGTGAGGGCCCATCCCTCATAGGTAGCACTGTACCTCTGTATCCTCACATGATGGAAGGGCTGAGGCAGCTCTTTCATAAGGGCACTAATCCCATTAACCCTCATGCCTAATTACCTCCGCAAAGGCTCCATCTCTTAATACCATTGCCTTGGGGATTAGGATTTCAGCATACTAATTTGGAGAGGGGTGGCTGTTACACATATGTAGTTCATAGCACGTACTTAAAATATATCTATATCTATCTATTTTTCTATTGAAATTGAAAATTATAACATTGTGAGATGGGGTTTTCTATGCAATTTTTTCTATGCATTAGATATAATATATGTCACAACTACAATAAGGGGGAGGTAAAGGTAATTATGGATTGTAAAGTTTAAATAGTTGTCTCAAAGGGTAAAATATTGACTCTCAGTTTATACTTTAGGTAATAATTCAAAATAAGGTAAGTATGTATAGTATAATTCCTAGAGTAACTATTCGTGTTGTGTGTGTGTGTGTGTGTGTGTATGTATGAGGAGGTATAGGAAAACACCAATGGATAAAAAAATTCATGTAATCCAAGAGAAAAGAAAAAAAGGCAAAAAGGGAACCAGAGAAATGAAAAAAAAAAGGGGCTATTAAATAACTAATAATAACAATATAATAATATATAGACCTAAATCCAGCCACATAAATAATTACATTAAATGTAAACTTTTTGTATTAAATACAGCGATTGTCAGATTGATGATAAAACCAGGACATAACTATATACTGTCTACAAAAACACTACGTGAAATATAATGATATAGGTAGGTTAAAAGCAAAAGCCTGAAAAATGATATACCATGAAAACACTAATACAGAAAGCTGGAGTGGTTATATTAATATCAGACAGAATAGGCTTCAGAACATGGAAAATTACCAGGAATAAAGAAGGACTTTAAACAATGATAAAAGGCTCAATTCATCAATGAGACATTGCTATCTTAATTGTGTATGCATTTAATAACAACTCTAAAAGCTCTGTTTTACCTAATATAGGCAGTAACAGAACTGAAAGGGATAGACAAATGCACAATAATAGACTTTAACCTTCCTCTTTCAGTAATTATTTAAAAACCATGTATAAAATCACCAAGGATGTAAAAGACTGGAACAACACTACCAAGATGTTTAATCTAATTATCACTATGGAGCACTTTAATCAACAACAGAATACTTATTTTTATGTGTACATGAAATATACACCAAGACAGTCCATGTTTTGAGTCACCAAAAATTTATTAAATTAAAATAAATGAAATCATACAAACTATATCCTATGACCATAAATGAATCAAAAAATCAACATAAGAAAGTTACTTGAAAAAAACCTCTGAATCTTTGTAAATTAAATGACATAGCCCTATAGATTACATAAGTCAAAGAGGAAGTCTCAAAGAAAATAAAAAAGTATTTTGAAAATAAAAATATACTAAAATTTGTGGAATGCAGTTAAAACAGTCCTCAGAGGGCAATTTATAGCACTAAAATCCTTATACTGAAAAAAGAGATAAATCAATAAGGTTAGCTTTCATATTAATAAACTAGAAAATAAGTGCAAACTACACCAAAAGCAGCAGAAGGAAGAAAATAATAAAAATGAGAGTGGACATCAAATAAATTGAACACGTAAAAACAATAGTGGAGGGAGGCTGAGGTGGGCAGATCTCAAGGTCAGGAGATCAAGACTATCCTGACTAACGCGGTGAAACCCCGTCTCTACTAAAAAGACAAAAATTAGCCAGGTGTGGTGGTGAGTGCCTGTAGTCCCAGCTACAGGCTGAGGCAGGAGAATGGTGTGAACCTGGGTGGCAGAGCTTGCAGTGAGCCGAGATCACACCACTGCCCTTCAGACTGGGCGACAGAGCGAGACTCCGTCTCAAAAAAAAAAAAAAAAATAGAGGAGAACCAATAAATAATACCTTGGAAAGATAAAGAAATTGATACATTTTTTACAAGACTGATGAAGAACAAAAAAGAGAGGACACAAGGGCAGTCTCATGCCTGTAATCCAAGCATTTTGGGAGGCCAAGGCAGGTGGATCACCTGAGGTCAGGAGTTCAAGACCAGCCTGGCCAACATGGTGAAACCCCAACTCTACTAAAAATACAAAAATTAGCTGGGCATGGTGATGCACATCCGTAATCCCAATTACTTGGGAGACTGAGGCAGGAGAATCACTTGAACCTGGGAGGTGGAGGTTGCAGTGAACCGAGATCACGCCACAGCACTCCAGCCTGGGCAACAGAGTAAGACTCTGTCTCAAAAAAACAAAGAGAAGACATAAAATACTAATATTAGTTATGAGAGAAGAGATATTACTACAGACCCTACACACATTAAAACTATAATAAGAGATTACTATGAATAACTCCATGCACATGCATTTGACAACTTGGATAAAATGGACTGATTTCTTGAAAGATTTAAATTAAAAGAAATAGAGAACTCAAGAGTCCCATATCTATTTTAAAATTGAATTCATAGTTAAAAATGGTCCCCAAAATCCCTCCAGGCCGAGATGATTTTATTGATGAAATATCAAACATTTCTGGAAGAAATAATGCCAATTTTGTACAATTTCTTTCACAAAATAGAACTATTTGTTAATATATTTTATGTAGCCAGCATTGCTCTGACACCAAAACCAGACAAAGATAGTACAAGAATGGAAAATTGTAGACCAATATCTCTCATAAAAACATGCTTAAAAATCCTCAATAAAATAATAATGTAATAACAAATTGAATCCAAGAAATTAAGTGACATAGGTCTATAGATTATATGGGTCAAGAAGAAAATTTCAAAGAAAATCAGAAAGTATTTTGAAAGTAAAAATACAACATACTAAAATTCGTGTGATGCAGTTAAAGCAGTCCTTAGAGGGAAATTTGTAGCACTAAAATCCTTATACTGGAAAACAAAAAGATAAATCAAGAAGAAAAGCCTTCAAATTAATAATCTAAAAAATAAGTGCAAACTACCCCAAAAGCAAGCAGAAGGAAGAAAATAATAAAAATGAGAGCAGACATCAAATAAATTGACCACATAAAAACATAGAGGAGAACCAATGTAGAAGAAAAATAATAAAAAAAACTCTGAACAACCATACATCATAAGTAAGTAGAGTTTATTTGGGGGAATGCAAGTCTGGTTCACCATTCAAAAATCATCAGTGTAATTCACCATACTAACAGACTTAAGAAAAACCATGTGGTCATATCAATAGATGCAGAGAAGTCATTTGATAAAATTCAATGTCCATTTAAGACAAAAATCTCACAAACTAGAAAGGAGGATGGAAACTTTGCAACATAATAATGCTCATCTTCAAAAATCTCCTAGAACTAACATCATATCTAAGGTGAAAGACAAAATGTTTGTCATCTAAAATCAGGAACAAGGCAAAGATATCCACTCTCATCACTTCTATTCAATGTTTTATTGGAAGTTCTAGTTGGTGAAATAAGCTAAGAGAAAAAAAAGGCATAAAATCAGAAAGGAAGACATAAAATAATGCATATTAACAGAGAGCATGATTGTTTACACAGAAAATCCTAAGGAATTGATTTTAAAAATCCAAGAACTAATTCATTAGCAAGGAACAACTAGAAATCAACATTTTAAAATCAGGATCATTTTTCAAAAGACTGAAAAGTTGCCTAGGTGTAATCTAACAAAATCATTTTAGGATCTATCTGCTAAAAGTCTCTAAACACTTGTGAACAATATGAACGAAAATCCCAATAAATATAGAAATACAGTGTAAATGCAGTGTATTTATACATTTGTATAAATTTATACAGTGTATTTATACAGTTTATAGTTGAAAAACTCAACATTGGCAAAATGCCAATTCTCTCCAAATTTACCTATAGATTTAATGTACTCCCAATTAAAATTCTAGGAGGATTTTTTGGTAGCTATAGATAAACTCTTTCTAAAATTTACGTGAAAATGCCAAGACATTAGAATGGCCAAATTATTTTGTATGAAAACAAAGTTGGAAAACTCACACTACCCAGTTTTAAGATTCACTATAAGGTTAGAGTTGTCAAAATCTTGTGGTATTGGCAAAAGGATCAATAGAACAGTACCAGTGGATCAGTATCTGGATTCCAGATGTAAACTCACATTTTACTTACTATATGGTCAATTAATTTTTTATAGAGGTGCAAAGGCAATTCAATGGGAAAAGTATAGCCTTGACAAAGGGTACTAGAACAATTGGACATTCATATGCCAATAAAATGAACATCCACTCTTACATGACATCATGTAATAAAATTTAACTCATAAAAATAAAAGGTAAAAATATAAAAATTTTAAAAGAAAACAGGAGAAAATCATTGTGACCTCAGGTTAGGCAAAGAGTTCTTAGATAGTACACCAAAAGCGTGAGTCATAAAAGAAAAATCAATATCTTGAACCTCATAAAAATTTAAAACATTTGCTCTGTATTCTTTTTTAAGAGAGTGCAAAGACAAGCCACAGATAGGGAGGAAATATTTGAAAATTATATATCCAACAAATAACTTGAGTTCAGAATATGCAAAGAATTCTCAAAACTCAACAATAAGAAAACAGCCCAATTGAAAAAAAAGTCAAAAGATTTAAAGAGACACTTTATCAAAGAAAAAATATAATTGTCAAATAAGTGCATCAAATATGCTCAGCATCATTAGTCATTAGGGAAATCCAAATGAAAACCAAAATGAGATACCACCACCCACCTCTTAGGATGACATTTTTTTTAATGACAGTATCAATGCTGGCAAATATATGGAGCAATTGAAACTCCTATAAATTCCTGGTGGAAATGCAAAATGAAATAGCTACTTTAGAAATGTTTGGCAGTTAAACATACACTTACCATATAACCCAGGAATCTGATTCCTTGGTACTAACTCTAGAGAAATAAAAACTTACATTCACACAAAAACCTGGATATGTATGTTTATAACAGAACAGCATTATTCATATTGCCCAAAAATAGAAACAGACTAAAACTTCTTCAGTGGGTAAATGGATAAACAACCCATGAAATACTTCTCAGCAATAAAAAGAAATAAATTATTGGTACATGCAACAACATAATTGAATCTCAAATGCATTTACTAAGTTAAAGAAGTAAATCTTAAAAGGCCAAATATGTATGACATTCTAAAAACAGCAAAAATGTAGGGAAAGAAGATCAGTGGTTGCAAGGCTTAGGCTTGAGGGGAGAGTTTGGCTATCTACTGAGCAGGAAAAGGGACATTTTGGGGAGCATGTGGAATTGTTCTATAACCTATTTGTGATGAAGCTTACAAGAATTTGTGCATGTGTTACACTCCTAGAACCATACAAATAATGGAACTTTACTTTAAAAATTGAATTAGAAGAGTAATGTAGAAATTAAAGTACATAAATACATTTTATGTATAAGTAAATGTATAAATGTCTGCATAGTTGATTTTATTAATTACCACATTTAAGAAAATTAACCAACTTTTATTTTTCTGGAGCCTGGAAAGTCCAAGTTTTCAAGAGAAAACTGGAAGATAGGTAACCAAGATCAATAAAACTATTTTTATGAGCATGCAAGTTATTTTACTTAAATAAATTTTAAGATGGCAAAGTAAATACATTTAATATAATTTAAGGATATTTGTACATCTCCTTAATCTGTAGTCATTTTATATATAAAGGTAAAATAAATTTAAAATTATATTTAATAATCAAAATTTTGTTTTTTTCTTATAGAAAAATTATATATCCAAAGATTATTTATTAAATAAAACAATTTAACATTAGTTTAACATCTTAGAGTGACTAAATATCTGGAAAGTACAATTTAAGTCAGAAGATTAAATCCTATGATTTGTAGTATTAGTGAAGTTCACAAGATTATATTCTTTTCGAAAAACATGTGTCAAGACAATTTCATTTAAATTATTTATATACACACATATATATGTATGTATGTGTGTGTGTTTGTGTATATATATACACTTTTATCTTATCTTAAAACTTTTCTAGACAGAATTATATCTTCCAATACCCAAGAAACTAATGGAGGACATTTTTAAAATATAAATTATTGGAAATTAAGCCCAAGTGTTGTATTAAGTAAAATATTTTGCAAACATTATTTTTTACATGATGACAGAACCAAGAAGAAGACATAGAGTTGTTTTTATTGTAAAATTAAATCACTCTAATTTTGTCCAAAGACTCATCTATCCTCAATGTAAACTCACATGTTACTTACCATATGGTCAATTAATTTTTTATAGAGGTTCAAAGGCAATTCAATGGGAAAATTTTTAAGATTCTTGAGTTTATTCTAAACTCTCAGTGTCTATCTTTTCTTCTCATTTGAAATCCAAGGTCATTAACCAAATTTGCAGTTAAACTTATTCTCTAAGTTAGTGTTTTATCTGGGAAAACATACGAAAGAAACACAGTTTAACATTTCTCTTTCTTTTTGACTTTCTTGGCTATTTATCTGGAGAAGATACTCTTAGAGTGTGTACATTAGTATAGAACCATTTCTAAATAATGAATCTCCAAAGTTTCCTAAGAGTAGGGAAAAGGAGAAAGAAAGGAAGAAAAAACAAAAACACAAAAACACAAAAAGCTGGCATCAGATAAATATAATATTAACATTGTAAAGGCTCATTATCTTCCCTCTGCAAGGAAGGGGTGCTATGATTTGAATGTTTGTCCCCCCCAAACCTCATGTTGAAATTTGATCCTTAGTGTTGGAAGGGGAGCTTCCTTGGGTGGAGGTGTTTGGGTCATGGGGTTGGATGGACAGATTAATGCATTCTCTCAGAGGTGAGTGAGTTCTCAGTGTGTTAGTTCCCCTGAGAGCCGGTTGTTAAAAAGAGCCTGGCACCTCCCCCATGTCTCTCTGGCTTCCCCTCTCACCATGTGATCTCTGCATACCTGGCTCCCCTTCTGTCTTCCACCATGAGTGGAAGCAGCCTGAAGCCCTCACCAGATGCAGATGCAATCTTGAACTTTCCAGCCACCAGAATCATAAGTCAAGTAAACCTTCTTTTCTTTATAAATTAATTACCCCATCTTGGATATTCTTTATAGCATTACAAAACAGACTACGACAGGGTGTCTTAATCCATTCAAGCTACTATAATAGAATACCATGCATTAGATGGCTTCAACAACAGATGTTTATTTCTCACCGTTCTGGAGACTGAAAAGTTCAAAATAAAATTGTCGAAAGATTTGATGTCCTGTGTGTTAGTCCAAACTGCACAATTTTGTAAGTCCCTCGCCATTTCCCAGACCTTGGTCAAAGTAAAACATTCCATGGGGATTCAGGCCATGAGAAACAGCCCGCCCAGCCACCGGACTTTCTTATCATATTCTGCTGAGAGAAAGTGCAAGGAACATCATATTCTGCTGGAATAAGGGCCAAACCGCCTCATCATGAGAACATATTACTGACATTTTCCCAGGCAGCAGGCCGCGTTCCCCACATCCCTCCTGCCCAGAGCTATAATTCCTCCAGCCTGTAAGCAGTGGTGGGCACTGGCATTAAGCTGGTGTCCCACCTCTGCAGGTCATATGCTGGACATAGAGCCTGGATTTGCTGTAGAGCCACCACACTCTCTCTCTCTGTCTTTCTTTATCCCTTGCCTTCCCTTCAAAACCTAACACTGTGAGGGTCTGCTTCTGGGTTCATAGATGGCACCTTTTTGCTCCATCCTCAAATAGTGGAAAAAGAATAAAGTAGCTCTCTAGAGTCTTTTTTATGAGGGCACTAATTTCATTCATGGGAGCCCCACCCTCATAACCTAATCACTTCCTGAAGGTCCCACCTCCTAATATCATCACATAGAGGGTTAGGATTTCAACACAGGAATTTTAGGGAGACACAAACATTCAGGCCATAAGAGAGGGAGTAGTCACAGATGTAGGAAAACTCATTTTTCACACACATATATATGCACATACACGGGATTAGGTGAGAGGAGAGAGAGAGCATGTGAGAGGCACTAAGCCAGTTTAAACAGTAACTCAGGCCCTTGACAATTCTATCAAATTTATAATTTAAAATGATACTTTTTAATTCCCTGAAGTACAAAAGCAAAGAGAAGGGTTTCTCCTTTATGGAAGTTATCTCTCTTTTAGATTGACAAGACAGAAAATCTCCTCATGAGGGTTTCCTCCTTTTCTCTTTGAATGTACCTCTCAAATGAATAATCTTATTCATGTCAAAATTTTCCCCAAATGGTCACTAAATATCATGTCCCTGGTGGAATTATGCCAGTTAGAGATAAATGCACATGAAATAAAATAGGAACGGAGGAGGCATTCTGTCTGGTAGGCAAACAATGAGAAGATCCTATTCAAATTGCAGGGGTTACTAAGAATGATGCTTGTGCAAACCTCTGATCTCTAGAAACTGACCAAAGATTATTTATCACCAGTTGGGATCCAGTGAACCCTCCCCTTCTGAGCAGCAAAACCAAATAAAGCAGTTCTCAAGGATACAAAGACAAGACTGAGGAAGATCCTAATAAGGTGTGGCAAGGTGACACAGGGCAAACTTTGTCCAAAGGAAATTGATCTGACCAGAACTTCTGGACTTGTCAGTTCTTAGGGCTGACTTGTGTATCCTCTTTCTATTGACTTTGGCTTACTAGACTCAAGCAGAAAGTGACAGGGGAAGAAAAGGAAACAAACAGAAGCAAGTTTCCAAGTACAAGGTTTAAATCAGGAAGAGCCAATCAAAGATTATATCTGGAGGACTGCTGCAAACTTGTGATAAATGACCAAATAGTATTTTTATAGAAGGTGGAATGAATGACAGACTAAAGATTTCAACTGATTAAATAAATTATGGAGTGTATCATTCTCCATGTGGTTGAATTTTATTAAGTGTCTTTTCTGTATCTCTTGATATAATCATGTGATTTTTCAGCTTTAATAAAATGTCTTAATATTGAACTGCTCTTGTGTTACCGATATAAAACAAACTTGCTTTCATGTTTCTTTATTACACTTCTGGAATAATTTTATAACATTTTATTTAGGATTTTGGCATCTATATTTATAGGTGCTGTTTCAAGTTTCATTAGGATAGCTCAAATAGAGCTTGGAATTGGTTTAAAGAGCAAATAAGAACTCCTTGTTTCAGAAGTGTTTGATGGAGCCTTTCTCTAGAATCATCTAGTACTCTTGCCCTTCTGGGTGAAAAATCTTTCTTTTTTTTATTACCAATTTAATTCATTCAGTGACTCCACATCTATGTGCTGAATGGCTCTAGAGATCCAGTAACTCAGTGAGGCAGTCCATGCGGGAGTAATCACCATGGTGGGTGGTACACTATGCTCCAACTTTCTGCCTATTTGGACCTAAGGATCAGTTCAGATTTCTTACTTCCTCTTGAATTAGTTTGATAATTTTTGTTTTCTTAGTGTTTATGTGTTTTATCTGGGTTTTCAAATTTATTATAGGATATACGTTGTAGTCTCTTAAAAATTTTAAATTTCTCTCAATTTCCCCCTATATTTGTAATAGTCAACTTTTTAATCTTTTTTCCTTCTTATTTTTGGTCAGACAGAAGATCTAAAAAGATGAATTATTCTAAAATAGTTAATGTATACATAGTATTTCCAATCTGTTCTGTTTTATTCATATTGTTTTATTTAACCCTCACAAAACTTTCTGAGGTGGAGCTACCCTGAAATCCTATGCATTTTTAAAAAGCCTATGCCAATTTTCTGTAACTGGTATATTGAAATCTTCATCTTAGTGTCTTGCTATTATTTCTTTTCCCTGAAGGAATATTTCTGTTCCTTCCATTAAAAATTTTTAAGTATTCACTATTTCTGCAAGAAATAATCACTAGGGTGAAAAAGTGAGAATACTACCATCACCACGGAAAAAAAAAGTGATTTTATAAAAGAAGTACCTCTTGCTGCCTACAGGCACAAATGTTTATTTGTTATATGACTAAACGTTCTAAAAGCTTTTACCAAAAAAAGGTAGGAAAAAGTAGATATACAGGGATTATAAATATTACAAATCTGCTTGGGTAGACAAGAAACAGAAGATAATATTTTAAAATATTTCTACTGGGGAAGACGTTCTGGAATTGAATTTATGTAGGTACAGAAGGCAGAATTAAATTTAAAAAAGTTTATTAGAAAGGAAATTTTGAATAAGTGTGAGGAAGAACTTTCTAGCAATTGTAGCTTCTAACCATGGATGAGAAGGGCTGTCTTACAGCGTAATGGATTTCCTTCCCAGATAGGGTGACCATATACAAATTTGAGAATAAAATGGCATGCTTATAATTATAATTACAGCCGGGCGCGGTGGCTCAAGCCTGTAATCCCAGCACTTTGGGAGGCCGAGACGGGCGGATCACGAGGTCAGGAGATCGAGACCATCCTGGCTGACACGGTGAAACCCCGTCTCTACTAAAAAATACAAAAAACTAGCCGGGCTCGGTGGCGGGCGCCTGTAGTCCCAGCTACTCGGGAGGCTGAGGCAGGAGAATGGCGTGAACCCGGGAGGCGGAGCTTGCAGTGAGCTGAGATCCGGCCACTGCACTCCAGCCTGGGCGACAGAGCAAGACTCCGTCTCAAAAAAAAAAAAAAAAAAAAAAAAAAAAAAAAATTATAATTACATAATTACTGATTGCTAAATTGATTGTCTTTTATTTGTAAACTTATGTAAATTCTATTCAAAAACTATTTAAAAATGAAATAACAAGGTATAATCATAATTTTAAAAATGTCATTGCTTTAAAATAAAAAAGTAACGAAAGGAAATGCACACAAACACTGTGTTGGTGTTTGCTGCCCTGTCAGCTTACCGGTTTTTTGGCGATGGAGTCCCGCTCCTTTTGTATTTTAAAGCAATATTTTAAAAGTACTTATATGAATTATCTGTATATAATAATTATATAAGCAGGAAATTATTTTTTTGGTACTTATTTGGGTACTATAGTCAATGACCTATAGCAGCTGGATGCAGTGGCTCATGCCTGTAATCCCAGCACTTTGGGAGGCTGAGGCAGGCAGATAACTTGAGGTCAGGAGTTTAAGACCAGTCTAGCCAACATGATAAAACCCTGTCTCTACTAAAAATGCAAAAATTAGCCAGGCATGATGTCGTATGCCTGTAATCTCAGCTGCTCGGGAGGCTGATGTGGGAGAATCGCTTGAACCTGGGAGGTGGAGGTTGCAGTGAGCTGAGATTGGGCCATTACACTCCAGCCTAGGTGACAGAGCAGGACTCCATCACCAAAAAAAAAAATTACCTATAGGTTAGGACATCTCTGTCTTTATTTCCCCTGCACATCTCATCTTAATTAACCCTATAATTTTCCCTATTTCTCAAAGACTCCACCAACTGGCGAACTGACGGTTTCAGGTATCCTGTTAGCTGTCGCAAGGCCTGTAGTAAGAATCACTGCATCGACCATGCTCCGCTGGATGGGCCACCAGTAAGATGACAGGGCAGCAAACACCAAGACAGTGTTTGTGTGCATTTGCTTTTGTTACTGAGTCCTGTATGATGTCTGTCTTAGTTTGTTCAGGCTACAATAACAACATATCAAAATCTGGGCAACTTATAAACAAAAGACATGTATTTCTCGCAGTTCTGGAGGCTGGGAAGTCAAGATCAAGGAGCTGGCAGAATCTGTGTCCAGTGAGGACATACTTCCTGGTTCATAGTGTCTTCTTGTTGCATCCTTACATGGTAGAAGGAGAGAGGAAGCTCTCTGTGATCTCTTTTATAAGGGCACTAATCCCATTTATGAAGACCGAATCTCCCAAAGGTCCCACCTCCAAATACCCTCACATTGGGGTAAGGATCTCAGCATCTGAATGTTGGAGGGACATAAACATTCAGCCTGTAGCAATGTTCTTGGGAAGTTGCTGTTAGTTATTTTGTGTTTAGAAAGGGTTGGGAGTCAATCAGATTTCACCATGTGTTAAAGTCGGAACTCTGCTCACTGCACAAAATCTCAATTAGATCAGACCGAAGTTTGGAAAGTCAAAGTCCACCAGACCCATCTTAGCATGTTTAACGCAACTTTTGCTGATAGCACTAGGTTAAAAATGGAAATCCCTGAGCAAATGCTAAACTGAACAGGTCAACGATACAACGAAGTGTACGTGGCGACTATCCCTGACAAATTAGTCATGAAGATATCAGACATACGAGTTGAATTCTCTTTTATTTAAACATAAATGCCACACAGGCAGAAGAAAGTCAGAATAAAAATTCCATGGGGTGTTTTAAGTATGTCCAAAATGGGATGACTCTCAGTCATTTGCATCGTCCTTCCTGCCCTGTTGGAGGCATCCAAGAAGGGAAGAAAGTAGCCAGCTGGTTGCCTTCTTTCTCTTTGCCCCTGTCAGAGGCTTGGGCAAGGAGTGCAGCCTCCTGTGAGGGTATGGACTGTGGAGCTGAGTAATCTGCATTTGAATCTGGGCTTTGCCTCCTGCTGGCTGTGTGGCCTGGAGCAATCCCTGTGCTCCGCTCAGTGTCTCATT
Source organism: Theropithecus gelada (assembly GCF_003255815.1). Classification (NCBI taxonomy): domain Eukaryota; kingdom Metazoa; phylum Chordata; class Mammalia; order Primates; family Cercopithecidae; genus Theropithecus; species Theropithecus gelada. The sequence continues at coordinate 27,326,031 of NC_037669.1, read as the reverse complement.
GTCTCCTCTGTACATGGAGATAACAATAGTAACTACGCCACAAGGTTGTTCTGAGGATGAAATGAACTAACACTTGTAAAATGGCATTCAATATGTAGCTGTTCGTCAAAATAAAATAGGTTCCAGAGTCATGTGGGAGAGAGAATAAAGTGGAAGCTACTGTGTTCTATTCCTTAGCAGACTGGCTAGGGCTTCTCTTCAGTCTACAAGGAAAAAATTGCCTTTGGTGCTAAAATAAGAATCCTATTTGATATGGGACAAAGATACAATGACACGAATGCTACTCTCAAAGGGCCCTTAATGTAGGACCATCTTGCTTGTGATTAGAAACTCGATTAAAGGCTTTTAGGTCCTTGCACTATGGTTAGGAAATATCTTTGAGATTCTGAAACCCAGAGCTATCTATAATCCTTTCTCCAAAGAGTATCAGCGGCAGACAGTAAGTAGCAGCTTCAGTGAATGAGTTGAAAATCTCTTCAGACTCCCATCATAGTTACAAGAGAGAACAAAATGTTAGCACAGTAAACAAGACTGTGACTCATCAAAATATGGTCCCTGAAATTATGCTCATGAAAACCAAAATGCTATGCATAAGAAATCATATAGCAGCTTCAATGTACTGTAAGATTATGTCATTATTCTGGTTTTATATTAAACTACCTGTCATTCCATGTTTATGCTAACCCCACACTACTGAGGGGCATTTGGTATTATTTTCATTCTAGAATAAAATGTTCTTTAACTGAAAAATTGCTCAAATGATTCACAACCTAAGAAGTACACGTGGGCAGCTCATAATAAAATAAAAGCATTACCTTTGCTAATGCATTAGAATAATTTTTTAAAGCAGTATATACTTTGGATTCAATAGTATTTGCTATGTTTTTATAACAGCAGTTGAAAAAAGCATGTGCTGCTTTTTTTCTTACCTGCCGACGTACCTAAATTTTAGTGCTTCTACATGATGCTGGATGCACTTTTTAAGAAAGTAACATCCCAGATTTAGCTACAAATTAGGTTAATCTGGTCATAGCATTCATACTTTTCACAACACCCCCATCCATTATCATCTCGTTACGTGAGTCTCAGCTCCAATTTTTATTATTCTTCAGACACTGTGATGAAAGGAGTTTGAATCATGCGTCAATAGGTAGCTCTTGTCTCACTCAAAATCAAGGGTCAAGCTCTATGCATATACCTCTGGAGTGGACTTGGCTTAATTAAGACTCGTTGAAAAGCTCTCTGCAGGGCTATGTTACAAAGCAGTTTGTTGCTAAGGGATCAAGAGACCTGATTAGCCGCATCGGAACATAGAATGTCCACAAACAGTTCACACACATTTCTATCTGTTCAAATTCTTGGACCCTTGAAAGCAGAGGTCTGAGAGTAAGAAGAGGAACACAATTAATGAAGCTCTTCCTCTTAAATTCCAGGGTTTCCTAATATTCCCCAAAAGTTTAGGTAGTAAAAGTAACAATTTGTTAAGCAGGAAAAAAGTTCTTAGGAGTGGAGATTTTGTTTGTATAAGAAGGCTCATGTATTTTAGATATGTGCAAAAAAAGAATTTGGGTCTTTATTAATTTTGTTGGTGAGGGGTCATTTTTCATAGGTATAACTCCTTTGTGGTTTCATCAGTAAAAGACCAAGTAATTTATATTTGAAACTCAGACATTTAGTTGTATTGATTTAATTGATGCATGAATTGGCAAACCGTGTCCCGAAACCCAGTGTAATCACCCGTTTTTGTAAATGTTTGTTAGGACATAGCCATGCTCATTCATTTGCGTATTACATACGGGTGCTTTCGCTCAAAGACCGAGTGGAATTCAGTTTAAAATAATTACTATCTGGATTTTTACAGAAAACGTGTGCTGAACTCTGGATTAATGCATGATTTCATAAAACTTCCTCAAACACCTCATGGGTTTTCTGTACGGTTGCTCGCCTTACGGGTCCTGCAGGAGCGGGGGGGATGTGATGTAGTTACAGCTGGGCTAAGATCTATTCAGTGATTTTATAGGACTCTGTGCTGCCTTTGTTTACCCACCCAGGCAAAGTTACTTCTTTTGTGTCTTTCTAGACTCTAGAGATGTCTATTTTTAGAGCCATTATTCTAAATGCTTGTGTTTCCTGTTTGATGTGGAGTAACTTGAGAGTAAGGCTCATGCTTGACTTAATTTTTTACTCCCAAGATCTAATACAAAGCTTGGCAGAATACTACAGAATCGAAGCAGTTGAATTAAACTGAGCAGAATCTCCCAGCATCCTCAAAACAGGAACATTTTGTGATGGGTGCAAAGAAAAGAGGCTGAGAGTGCATGCTCCCTCACATCAATTTAAATTGCTTTTTAATAATTTAATATCAACTCTAATCCTAGAGTTACATGAAGGAAAAGGAATTGAAAGCCTGTGATGTGTCTTGATGACACAGCTCAAAGTCAGTAACCAGGAAGTATAGTTAACAAAGACAAGGATTAGTTTTTGCTTTTGATTTTAATTTTTATTTTAAAACAGTTGAACACCATGAACTTCTAGTAACTGAAATGACTGAGGGAATGAAATTTAATAGTTAATTTAGTAATCTGGCTAAATATTAATGGGTTTTTAGAGGGAAAATGACAAAATAAATAATTATAAGGTCATACTGAAAAATGTTAAACTTGCTTTAATGATTCAGAAAACACCTCAGGATCTCGAAGTAATACAGTTATCATAATGAACATAAATAGTAGGTGGTCAAATACTTATTGATTTGAATTCTACACTTCTAAATAGACTGTCTAAGAAATTAGGTGGAAAATATGCTGACCCTATGGTATATTTTTGAAATTGCTTCAGAAACTCTTGATATCAGCTTGTTTACTTGTCATTTATATCTTTCACATGAAAGTAAATTGCAGTTTTAAAAAAGTCAGTTATTTGAGTTTCTTAGCTATTTGCCTCGTAGATAAGGAAAGTTTTATAGTTCTCATATATCTTGAGATTTGGCAGACTTCTAAAACTCTTTTCCTTTCACTTTTGATGCCAATAGTAAGTGTTAGTTTGTACCCATCTTAAACATCAAAAACAAATATCCTACTATTAGTTTTCTTCAAAAAGTTTGGAAAAGAGATGAAGTAATACATATCCTTCTACCAGCGATTGATTTTCTGTCTCAATGCTCAAAGTAATGATTGGTAAGGGCTATGGCTCTAGATGGGTAAAGATAAGTTTGAATCCTGACTGAGCCCCCTATTAGTTGTGTGATCATGGACAAATTATTTGATCCCTCTATGTTTAGATATCCTCATCTGTGGAATAAAGATACTTAAGTCACAGGACTATGGTAAGGATTAATAAGTTAATGAATATAAAGTCTTTGGCTAGGAAGGTCCTGGCATGTAGTTAGAGATCTGAAAATGATAACTATTTTTTCCTTAGAGTTTAAATTATTAAAAATTTTTGACATTTTATTTTTTAAATAAATTTAAATTTTATTTAAATTTTACATATGGTCAAATTCATTTTTGATTTTTGGTGTAGAGTTCTGAGTTTTAGCACATGTATAGATCCATGTAACCACTATTACAATTGAAGTGCAGAACAGTTTCATCATCCCCCCAAAATCTCTTATGCTATCTCTTAGCCACACCCTTTCCCCAGCCCTAACCCATAACAAACACTAACCTATTTTCTGTAGCTATAATTTTTCCCTTTTAGAATGTCATATAATTGGAATCATCAATTTTTGAGACTGGTTTCTTCACTCAGCATAATGCATTTGAAATTCACCCAAGTTTGTATGTGTGTTAATAGTTTGTTCCTTTTATTGCTGAATAGTACCCTACAGTAAACAGTTTTTCTATTCACTCATTGATAAACATTTGGGTTAGTTCCAGTTTTTGGCAGTTTGGACATGTGTGAACATATGTGTGTGTGTGAACATATGTTATATGAACATCTGTTTTCATTTCTCTAAGGTAAATATTGAAGAGTGGGATTTTGGGTCATGGCAAGATATATTTAACTTAAAAAGAAACTGTCAAAATGTTTTTCAGAGTAGCTCTAGCATTTTTCATTTCAGGAATGTATCAGAGTTCCAGTTGCTCTCCATCCTCACCAACACTTGGTAGTGTCAGGTTGTTTTTTTTTTAATTTTAGCTTTTCAGATAGATGGGAAGTGGTACATCATGCTTTTAATAATAATGGTGAGGATATTTTCATGTGGTTATTTGAAAATGTTGTGGGGTATTTTTGGTGAAGTGCCTATACAAATAGTTCACCCATTTTAAAATTTGGTTATTTGTTTACTTGTTGGTGAATTTTTAGAGTGTTTTTTAATATTCTTTATATATTCCATATATAGGAGATATGTATCTTTGTCAGATATATGATTTGCAAATGAGTTCTCTCAGTTAATGACTACAGAATTGATAGTATAGAATTGATAGAATTGATAGACTGTAGAATTGATGCTATTTTCAATCTTTTTACTTTTATTTTTTGAGACAGGGTCTTTCTTGCTCTGTCACCCAGGCCGGCATACAGTGGTGTGATCATGGCTCACTGTAGCCTCCACCTCCTGGGCTCAAGTTGTCCTCCCATCTCAGCCTGCTGAGTAGCTGGAACTATAGGCATGTGCTGCTATACCTGGCTAATTCTTGTATTTTTCATAGAGATGAGGTTTCTCCATGTTGCCTAGGCTGGTCTCAAACTCCTCGGCTGAAGCGATCCTTCCACCTTGGCCTCCCAAAGTGCTGGAATTATAGGTGTGAGCCACTGTGTCCAGCAGTCTTTTCAATAAGCATCCCTTCACAAAAGTATTAACATTTGACAAAGTCCAATTTATCAATTTTTTTCTTTTGTGAATTGTCCCTTTGATGTTATGTCTAAAATCTCTGTCTAACCTCATGCCATGAAGGTTTTCTATGTTTTCTTCCAAAAGTTTTATAGTTTTATGTTTTGTATTTGTATCCAGGATTCATATTGAATCATGTTCCAGTGTGGCTAATCAGGTCTCCTGATCCCTTAGTATCTAGTGACTTTGTAACGTAGCCCTTCTGAAAGCTTCTCAACAAGTCTTAATTGAGCCAAGTCCACTCCAGAGGTATTGAGTTTTGAGATTCAATTTTTGCATATAGATGTTCAGTTGCTCCTTGTAAGATGATAATTTCTCCATTAAATTGCCATCACATCTCTGTAAAAAATCATTTGGCCATATTTGTGTATTTGTGTGGGTCTGTCTCTGTGCTTTATTTTTTTCCATTCATCTTTGTGTTTATCTCTTCACCAATAGCACACTGCCTTGATTATTATAGCTTTGTAGTAATTCTTAAATTACTTTCAAGTTCATTCTGCTGTTTCAAAATTGTGTTGGTTAGTCTAGTTTCATTGCCTTTCCATATAAATTTTAGAATCAGCTTGTATATGTTTACACAGTCCTGTTGGGATTGATTGGAATTACATTGGAATTGACACTTTTATTATGCTGAATCTTCTAACCCATAAACACAGTATGTCTCCACTTATTTGGGACTGCACTGACTTCTTTCCTCAGTATTATGTAGTGTTCAGTATAGGTTTTACAAATATTTTGTTAGATTTCTACCAAAGATCAATTTTTGTGTGTTAATTATGTATCCTGAGACTTTGCTAAGCCCACCTATTAGTTCATCATGGTTTTTTGTGGATTACGTTGGTGTTTCTTCATTGACAATTTCATCTCTTGCAAACAGGACCAATTTTATTTCTGCTTATCCAATCTTTATGATGTTGAATAGGAGTGATGAAAGTGGACATGTTTTTGTTGCTCCTGATCTAAGGGGGAAGGCATTCAGTCTTTAGTCAAGTATGATGTTAGGTAGAGGTTTTTATTGTTTTTGTTGTGTTTTGGTAGATGCTCTTTAGCATGTTAAGGAAGTTTTCTTCTATTCCTACTTGGCTGAGAGACTTTTTTTTTTTTTAAGAATTAAGTGATGGTGAATTTTATCAAATGGTTTTTCTGCATCTTTAATATGATAATATGGTTTCTCTTCTTTAGACAGTTAACATGGTAGATACATAGTTGGTCATGGTGTCCAATGGTCATTATTTGTTTTATATATTGCTATATACTATTTGCTGATATTTTGTAGAGAACTTTCATGTCAGTGTTCAGGAGTGAATGATTCTGCGCTGTAGATTTATTTTACTTTATTGATCTTTTTGTCTGGTATTGATATCAGAGGAATGCTGGCCACATAAACAGATTTGGGAAGTGTTACCTAAGCTTTTATATTCAGGAAGACTATAGAATTGATGCTATTTCTTTAAATACACAAGTGAAATAATGTAAGCCAAGAGATTTCTTGTTTAAACTTTTTTTTTTCATTAAAAAATTCAATTTCTTTAATAGTTAAAAGGTTGCTCAAGAATATCGATTTCATCTTGGATGTGTGTTGTTGGTTTATGGATTTTGAGATATTGGTCCATTTCATATAAATTATCAAATTTATATATAATGAATTGTCCATAGCATCCCCTTATTTTCCTTTTAATATTTGTAGGGTCTGTAATTATATCCCCTATTTCACTCCTGTTATTCGTAATTTATGTCTTCTCTCTGTTCTTCTTTTTCAGTTTTGCTAGAGCTTTATTAATTTTATTAACCTTTCTAAAGGTTAATAAAAACTAATTTTTCCTCTCTATTTATTTATTTATTTGAGACAGAGTTTCTCTCGGTTGCCCAGGCTGGAGTACAATGGTGTGATCTCGGCTCACTGCAACCTCCGCCTCCCAGGTTCAAGCAATTCTCCAGCCTCAGCCTCCCAAGTAGCTGGGATTACAGGCGCCCACCACTACCTCCACTAATTTTTTTGTATTTTTGGTAGAGACAGGGTTTCGCCATGATGGCCAGGCTGGTCTCAAACACCTGACCTCAAGTGATCCTTCTGCCTCAGCCTCCCAAAGTGCTGGGATTATAGGTGTGAGCCACTGCGCCTGGTTGGGTATATATATTTTTTAACTTTCCTTGAGATTTTCTCTTTGACCTGTATGTTGTTCATAGCGTGTTAATTTCCAAGTGTTTAGAAAGTTTTCTGGCCGGGCGCGGTGGCTCAAGCCTGTAATCCCAGCACTTTGGGAGGCCGAGGGGGGCGGATCACGAGGTCAGGAGATCAAGACCATCCTGGCTAACACAGTGAAACCCCGTCTCTACTGAAAAATACAAAAAACTAGCCGGGCGAGGTGGCGGGCGCCTGTAGTTCCAGCTACTCGGGAGGCTGAGGCAGGAGAATGGCGTGAACCCGGGAGGCGGAGCTTGCAGTGAGCTGAGATCCGGCCACTGCACTCCAGCCTGGGCGACAGAGCGAGACTCCGTCTCAAAAAATAAAAATAAAAAATGAGAAAATTTTCTGTCGTCTTTATGTCACTGATATCTAGTTAAATTCTATTATGCTTAGAGAATATGTTTTGCATGATATCAATTTTTAAAAATTTAAGTTTTGTTTTGTAACCCAGGATATAGTCTATATTGGTGATTATTCCATGTGCTCTTGAAAAAAATGCACTTTGCTTTATTTGATGAAGTTTTCCATAAATATGAATTTAATCCACTTAGTTGATACTGTTATTCAGTTCTACATTCCTTTTTGATTTTTGTCTGCTTGTTCTATTAAATACTGAGAGAAACTGAGGTTGTCAAATATAATTATGAGTTTGTTTCTCCTTCTTTTCTGTCGGTTTTTGCTTCACATATTTTGATGCTCTGTTGTTATGTCCATATTCATTTTGAAGTGTTTTGGCTTCTTGGTAAATTGATCCATATTATATTAATGGAATAACCCTTCTTATCACTTTAGCTTTCCTTTGATTAGTGTTTACATGATATACTTTGTCCATTTTACCTTTAACTTAATTTTAACTTACCTTTAATTTGGATTTAGGTATACAATTTTTATTTTTTCTATTTTTCCTTTTCCATATTCTACTGTTCTGTTTCTCCTCTATGTCCTTCCTCTGGATTACATAAACTTTTGTCGTATTCCATTTAATTTATCTATTGTGTGCTTGACTCTCTTTTTTTTTTTTTTTTTTTTAACAGTTTATGTAGTGGTCAATCAAGAGGTATACATGTTTAACTTTTCATGGTCTCTTTAGAATCTATATTTTACCACTTCAGTTAGAATGTAGAAAGCTTACCACCACATAGTTCCCTTAATATTCCTCAATGTATGTTGTAGCTTTCCCACATATTTCATTGATGTACATTAAATAAATCATCAGATAATATGATAATTTAGTTTTATCTATCAAATGTATTTTAAAGAGCTCAAGAGAAGTTGTCTTTACCCAAGTATCTACCATTTCTGTTGCTTTCTCTTTGTTCCTGATATTCAAAGTCTTCCTTTTACTTTTCATTTTACTTTGATCTGAAAAACTTCCCTTAACAATTCTTTTGGAGTAAGTTTTCTGGCAACAAATCCTCTTGGTTTTCCTTCATGTGAGAAAGTATTTATTTTTTCTTTATTCCTGAAGGAAACTTTTGCACTTGAAAATGTTGAGTCACTTCTTTGTGGCTTCCATGATTTCAGTTTGGAAATCCGCTGTCATCTGAATTATTGTTCCCATTTTCTAGTTAAGGTCTTTCTTTCTCACTGCTTAAAAAAATCTTTTTTCTTTATTTCTTAGTTTACAGATGTTTGATTATAATGTGTCTTGGCATGGAATTCTTTGTGTTTATTCTGTTTGGAGTTGACTAATACGTGTGGCCAGCCAATTAGATCAATAAGTAAGGGGAAACTATGCATGCATGTTGTGGTTTGTGAACATGTCCACAAACTTTTTATCACTTTTTTTTTTTTTTTTTTAAGACAGTGTCTCACTCTCTTGCCTAGGCTGGAGTGCAGTGGCATGATCTTGGTTCACTGCAACCCCCACCTCCCAAACTCAGGTGATCCTCCTATCTCAGCCTCCCAAGTAGCTGGAACCACAGGCATGTACCACCACACCCAGCTGACTTTTTTGTATTATTTTTTATAGAGACAGGGTTTCACCCATTGCCCAGGCTGGTCTCAAACTCCTGGACTCAAACTATCCCCCTGCCTTGGCCTCCCAAAGTGCTGGGATTACAGGCATAAGCCACCGTACCCAGCCTAACACTCTTTTCATCAAAAGGTTTGCTTTAACTCCCCTCCTCTTTAATATTGTTCAGTGTTATATTTGTCATTTGCATCTAACAAATAGAATGTATTGAAAAGTAATGCTGTGTCACTACTACCACAGTCATGCTAAAAAAGTCAACAGCTTCTATGTGACTTTCTTTCTTGAGAAACTCCTCCTTGGAAATCAGCCACCATGTTGTGAGGGCACATGTAGACAGCACATATAGGTGTTTTAGCTGACATCCACAGCTAATCCAGCAGATGCTGAGCAGAACAAAGACACATGATCTCTGCCAAGCCTTGTCAAATTTCCGATTTCTGGGAAATATAAATATTGCTATTATTTTATGCCGCTAAGTTTTGAAGAGGTTTGTTACATAGCAAAATGTATCTAGACTTCTGTGAAATAGAAGCTGTTTCTGTTAAGCTCTCTTTTCTCTTGCTATGGAAGAAGTTTTATCACTTACTGTATGAGCAAAATATACATCTACTTATTTTATTGTTTTGTAATTTTTTAAGAATTTGGAATGAACTTGATGTATTGAGTGGATACTGTTTTGAATTGCCTCTTTTGAACTGTGACTGCATACTCTGTACAGCAGAAAGAGCAAAATGGATGTTTGGTGAGCAGGTAGGTAGATTATCAGAGATAGGACTGATTAAAGCTATTTCTTCTTCCTCTTCTTCTTCTTCTTCTTCTTCTTCTTCTTCTTCTTCTTCTTCTTCTTCTTCTTCTTCTTCTTCTCCTCCTTCTCCTTCTCCTTCTCCTTCTCCTTCTCCTTCTCCTTCTCCTTCTCCTTCTTCTTCTTCTTCTTCTTCTTCTTCTTCTTCAATGCCTTGAGCCTTTTGGCAGACTGCTAAAGCATATGTTGTTCTTTTCACTGTTTTTTTTTACTTTGCTCTGAGGACACTATGGTCTAATGACCATGACCACAGATAGATACAAATTAAAGCAAACAAGTGGCTGCTCTGCTCTGGCTTTCTGTTATGGTAATTATATCAATGTTGCCTCTGATAGTTAAATACTACAAGTTGTTCTCCAGTATTATGCAATCCTACCATCTCCACTGACACTAAGGATTCTAGTCCCACAATAGCATCTCCCCAAGTCAATCCTGAGCTACAAAGTAGAGTCACCCAAGAGTGTCTCAGTGATGCTCGTGTCCCCCTCACTGGTGCATTCCTTGCTTCCCTAAAGAAGGATGTGCCTTCCCTTTCCACGGAGCATAGGCAGTAGGTTCTCATAGCTCACATAATTAATCAATTGAAAGATGCCCATTTCCATGACCATTTTGTGCCCTTTATCAATTCCCTGAACACAGTCTGTTGTCTCTAACTCATTTATTACAAGACAGTGTCATGTCCAAGCTCAAGGGAATCACTGCAGCATCATCTTAGAACTAGCTCCAGGTGTCCTTGCTAGTACATTAACTTTTGAAAGAGTGCAACCATGTTAATCATTTGCCCCCACTGTGAGGCTTATATGATGCCCCATATCCTCGGGTCTATTATTCTCAAGATCCACTCCCAGCTTTTGTCAGTACACACGAGCCAAGACTTGCAAATCTTTTGGTAAGCTATTTACTCTTGTAGCAAGAACTATTCTTCCTTGCTATTACTATGCTGAGGTCTTTAGTTACTGGCTGGGAGTCAATGAAGGGAAGTGAGGGCAAGTCTTGAGCATTATCTTACAAGCATCTACTTTAACATCACTGCATGGTCTCCTGGCAATAGAAGGCTGCTTTTCTAGCAAGGGGCAGAGACCACTTTTGATGACCTAGAGTTTAGGATAAGCTGGGCATTCTAGGCTCTCAGTCATACCTACATATCCCATTCTTTTAATTACATTTACCCCATACCATTCAAGTGATATAGATGCGGCATACGCCTTTTGCCTGTACCACATCCCAATATGCCATAGATAAGCATCTTAGTCATTGTGAGGCCACAGCAATCTAGGAGTTCACTCCTTTCCCAACACTTGCCACATGTGACAGTTGCTATCTGACTGTTTAGTAATTCAGTTTCAAAGTCTATAATGAGGGGCATTTTTCTAGAGCCTCTTCCCACACCGATGCTTAAATTGGATTGTCATGAAAGCAGAGCCTGAGATGACGACTTGGTACAGGTAGTTTATTTGGGAGATAGTCCCAGGAAACAGAAGTGAGACAGTGAGGAGAATAAGACAAGAAAGAGAGAAAAGCCAATAAATCTTACTGTGTTGGTTGCTGCTGAGAATAACCGGAACTCAATGCTACTTGCAAACTTCGAAGTTTATAGAATGTGCCTCAGAATTATCTTGCTAAAGAACTCGAGACTGGTCTGTTTACATAAACACTACTGTTTAGCATGGTTCGAGTGTTGCCCCCATGGTTAATAATCCTTCTGCACTTCTGAGCTGCCCCTTGCATCTACTGAGTGACCTTCCAAGACTTCAGATAAATCTCTAAAGCAAACAAAACAAAACAAAATAAAAACCAGAGAGATGTCATACCTGCAGAGAGTCTCTGACAGTATGCATGGAATTGTTTATGTCGGCTGCACTGAAGTCAGATGGACTGAGTAGATATGGCTTTGGGCACTACCAGTGTCTATCATACCTACATTTATAATGGAAGGAAATGCTAAATTTCAGTTTGAGGTTAGAATGGAATTTCTTTTTTTTTTTGGAGACGGAGTCTCGCTCTGTCGCCCAAGCTGGAGTGCAGTGGCTGGATCTCAGCTCACTGCAAGCTCCGCCTCCTGGGTTCACGCCATTCTCCTGCTTCAGCCTCCCGAGTAGCTGGGGCTACAGGCGCCCGCCACCTCGCCCGGCTAGTTTTTTGTATTTTTAGTAGAGACGGGGTTTCACCATGTTAGCCAAGATGGTCTCGATCTCCTGACCTCGTGATCCACCCGTCTCGGCCTCCCAAAGTGCTGGGATTACAGGCTTGAGCCACCGCGCCCGGCCTAGAATGGAATTTCTTTTCCATCTAAGCTAACAGAACTTTTGGTATCCCATGAAAACCATGTCAAAAACTCTAGGCCTAGACTAGCTGTGGTGGCTCATGCCTATAGTCCTACAACTTTGGGAGGCTAAGACGGGTGGATTGCTTGAATCCAGGAGTTCAAGACCAGTCTGGGCAACACGGTGAAACTCCATCCCTACAAAAATACAAAAATTAACCAGTGGCAATGGCACGCCACCTGTGGTCCTAGCTACTCAGGAGGCTGAGATGGGAAGATCACTTGAGCTCAGGAGGTGGAGTCTGCAGTGAGCCAAAATTGTGCCACTGCACTCCAGCCGAGTGACAGGGTGAGACCTTGTCTCAAAACAAAAACCAAACCAAAAACAAGACAAACTCCTGGTCTACAAGCTCAGTAATTGTGCATTCTCTTTCCTGGCATAGGGGAAGCCTCACTCTTCATCTAAGTTGATCACGTGACTGGGTTCTAGCCAGGCTAGGTGACAGAAACAAAGTATACCACTTCCATGCCTAGCCCCTGAAATTATGCCACTTCTTACTTGACAGTCAAGAGAAAATTCAGTGTGAAGATGATGGAGTCACACAATAGAAGGAACCTGAATCACTGAGTCATCACTCGGAAGAAAGCAGCCCAGGCTAGTCACCCAACTCCCATCAGACAGTGACCGGAGTGAGAAATAAGCCTTGTGTATGGGGTGTGTGTGTGTGTGTGTGTGTGTGTGTGTGTTTCTGTGTGTGTGTGTGAATTTGTGGGTATTTTGGGCTGCTTACTTTAGCAGATTATATTACTTTGGCTGACACAGTCAATGTGGTATCTTATATAAGATCGATACTTTCCTGATTTGTACTGCACTTTGGTCATTGAAGAAAGTATTAGTTATCACCTCTTTATCTTATAGGCATGTGATGAACATCGACAGAATCATGTTTGAGGTTTGCTTTTAGCCTTTTAAAGACGAGGCAGAAGGTTAGCTCAAAGCAGTGGTATAATTATTTCCAGATAAATGATTCCTTTCCTCCTAGTTAGGGAGAATCATCCATTGCTATCTTGCACTTGCTGAACACAACTTGACAAAGAAATCCTCCTTCACAATCCCCAGATAATAAACGTGAGAGAAAGAACTAGTATGAAATACTGTCTGCTTTCTCTTTTCTCATGACTGGTTACGAAAATGTCCTGGATATAATGCATAGGAAAGACACACAGATAATCATTCAGATTTTAGATGAATAAAAATGAAGCTGTTTAGTAATATGTCTTATCATTAAAAAAAAAAAGCAAAAGGGTACTATCTATCCAGTATCAGAGATGGACAGTGACAAAGAGGTAAGAATACTCCCTCTTGTGGTTCTTGAGAGAAATAATTCCTGCTACGAGATCATATTGAGAAAATAGAAATACTGGATTCAAAGATCACTTCCGTGGATAATGAAAGCTTATCCTTTTCACTGTGACCTGATTTAATGAAACTAAGTAACCATTTTTGGCTGTGTTGGTGTGGATCTTCCGGCGAGTGTGAGCTTGCACCACTAACCTCAGGGGACAACTAAACATGTGACAGGAGGAGGAAAGGACTCTTCAACCTGAACTGGAGAAGAGCTGCTTTCTACCTGGATTTTTTTCCCTGAAGGGTAAAAGAAACAGTCATTGTCATCAAATTTCCTCTTTCTCTAACTTGGATCTGGTTCCCCAATGTGGCCATGTACTTGCTCTCGGGGAAGCTTTGATTTAACAGAAGTGAATTTGGTTTAGCGCCCTATTTACTCTAAAACACAGCTCATGCTATTATTTTGTGTGGGGATATAAATGTGTCTCTCGGATATATGCTTTTCCCCTTTTTTGGGTGGAATCTTACTTAGCAGCTTTGTTTTCCTCAAGGGAGAGTTGGCTGCAAAATGCCCCAAAATAGGAATTTCCTCATTTCTTAAGAAGTAAAATAGGATGACACAACTGGAAGACAGCACAGATCCAATGTCAGCAGACATTTGATGTGCAATTGTGATTTGTTTTCTCACAATTGATGTCCCTTACTTTTTGCTGCTAGTGTTTCACCATGAGAAATATGATATCCTCCAGTTACGAGGAGGGTTGACATCTGCATGGGAAATCAATAGCATCTATCTATCTATCATCTATCTATCTATCTATCTATCTATCTATCTATCTATCTAATCTGACTCTCTATCTCTCTCTCTATCTATCTATCTATATCTTTCGGTCTGTCTGCCTAGAGAGGTCCTGGTTTATGCCACTGTCTCATTTGGTTTAAAATTTGTTCCTTTTTCATTTTTTTCCAATGAAGAATAGAATTATTTCAATTTTATTCATCACAAAATGTAACTTTAAGAACATTGGAGGTAATTTTATTTAAAAAGATTTAAATATTACATTAAAAAACACATTTTTCAGAAAAATACCATGCATGATGTTAAAAGCAAAGAAACTGATTAAAGTGCATTAATGTGTACCAAGAATAATTGTTCAACTTTTAGCATTTTAAATGTTCAACCAATCAATATAATAAGTTTTTAAAAAATTTTGCAGCCTCTAAGATGGCCCCAATGAGACTCACCTCCTGATATTTATTGCCTCGTGAGATCTCTTCCTTGGCAACATTGAGGGCATACCATTTCCCTGATCAAGTTACAAAAGACTGTGACTTCCATCTTGCTAGTTGACTCTCCCTGTTTATTTCTCCACATAATGCTTTAATGAAGCAAGGTGCCAGGTTGAAGAGGTCCCTTTAGCAAGGAATTGATGGTAACCTCTGGTCAATAGCCAGTGAGGAACTGAGACCTTCAGTTCAAAAGCCTGTTGACTGCTAACAACTAAGTGAGCTTGGAAGTGGATCCTTCCCCATCCAGCCTTCAGATGAGACCCCAGCTTTGTGAACACAGCCGAGGAGAGACCCTGAGACAGAGGACCCAGCTAGACATGCGCACATTCCTTAGACATACACAGATTCCTAATCCATACAAACTGTGAGATAATAAATATGTGTTTGTCCTAAGCTGCCAAGTTTATGGTTTAATTATTTATTGCACAGCAATACCTAATGCAAGCTCAATCCCTTCTCCCAGCCCAAATCCATGTCAGAGTTTAACTTCACTAGGGTGAAGATTGAACTCAAAGTGAGGCTTAGGCAGTTCTGAATTACCCAAAAGATGTAATAAGTATGTATTAAAAATAGAGGTAGTTTTTTTGGGGGGGATTTGAAATTTCAAATTCAAAATAATAAGCAGAAACACATTGGGGCTGGGTGTGGTGGCTCATGCCTGTAATCCCAGCACTTTGGGAGTCTGAGGCAGAAGGATCACTTGAGCCTAGGAGTTCGAGATCATCCTGGGCAACATACAGAGGCCTCTATCTCTACAAAACATTACAAAAAAAATTAGCCAGGTATGGTGTCATGTACCTATAGTCCCAGCTACTTGGGGGCGCTGAGGTGGAAGGATTGCTTGAGCTGAGGAGGTTGAGGCTGCAGTGAGCTGTGACTATTGTGCCACTGCACTCCAGCTTGGGTGACAGAGTGAGACCCTGTCTGAAAAAAAAGAATCACTGGGGGAGTCATTATGAAAAAAATCAGAAGTTTGTTGAAATGCTTCATATATATTTTATGATTAAATATTATTTATATTTACAATTACAGTTAGAGACACCACAATCTTTTTCATACCTAGAACCTCTAAAAATCTTAAAATGACTTTAGCCTCTGGCATGGAAGAGCCAACACTGAAATGGACTTGAAAGTGCAAGAGGTTTATTGGAGGAGAAATGCCTATGAAAGATAAAACAGAGAGGAAGCAAGAGTTGGCAGGAAAAACCTTCATATCATGCTATTGCTCTGACATGAAAGGAAAGAATGAAGAACTCAAATAGGGCAGGGGGAACCTCAAACCATGATGCAGACGTGACAAAGTCTCAGCCAATCCAACAATGGGCAAAGATTGTGAGCAAAGATTGCCATTTGAGGAGTCTCACATGAGGCATTAAAGGCCAGGCCCTCACACCCACAGTGTGCCCAGTAATTGGCTAAAGTTGCTCAGGAAGAACACAACCTCAGCTGAAGGCTGAGGCATATCTTGGAGATGCCAGCGGTTGGCAAATTCTTGTGTAAGGGGAGATTGAATTCTTTTTTAATGGGAGATTCAAGGAGCGTATATCCATGGCCGACACAAGGCGCAGCATATTCATGGCTCTCCTCTGCTAATTTAATCTGTCTCTTGCTTATCCCTGCAAACTTACCTTGTTTTTGGTTTCTTTTTTTTTGTCTATTTTTTCATGGATTTTCTGTTTCTCTACAACTTAATCTCGCTTTTGACACTAACTTACCATTTGGGCCCCCAGGTGCCACATAAATTTAAAGCTTGGCTTTTCCTAGCAAACTGATTTAGTACATGTTACACCTCCAAATTCCTAGGTAAGAGAATTTGGTCAGGTAACCATACTGAGGCCATCAACTCTAATGGGAAAAGAGGGCCAGATTATTTGAGACACAGAGCTATTCTTTAGAGAGGCTACTAACAGAGTAATGGACAATTTGCTAATTTCTATGGCTTAGCAGAATACAAGGTATTTCATCCACATGAGTCTAATGCAGATTTTGGGCAGTCTTCCTGGATAGCTCTCCTCCAAGTGCTGTCTCAGAGACTCAGGCCTTCTCTCCTTCATAGATGGCTCTGATATCCTCACCAAGGGCCTTTATTGTCACTTCAGAGTGATGGATAGTGTGAAGAAGACACCTGTGCTCTCAACTGCCTCAGGCAGAAAGGGACACATCGCTTTTGCTCACATTACATTGGTGTGAACTTGACATATGTCCCCATCTTACACACAAGAGGGCTGGAAATGTAGCTTACCAGTATCCCCAGGAAAAAAAAAAAAAAACATTTGATGAGTATCTTATAAGCTTCTGTCATAGTTTGTCCTTTTGATCATCAAATACCAATTTCATGCTTCCTCTCACACATAGAATATATAAGCCCCTTTCTTAAGTGGAAAACACAAGATCTCATCCAGTCAGTCCCTGCTTCTAGCTCTAAGTCCAAGATGTTCAAGTGATGTGAAATTATCTCCTTTAGTCCTAGATGTGGCTCCTTGTGCTTGCGTAGCCCATGATCTAAAAGACAGTGATCCGTTTGCTCCCCTCCATCCCCAACACACAGTTAGTAAAACAGGAACAAGACAGCCTGTAAATATTCTCATTAAAAAATCAGCAGAATGAAAGACACAGGAAAATCATCAGGCTATGGCAATTCTGAAATTCCACTTAGTCAACATTGTGAGGATTTCCCACTCTGGGGTAGGAGAAGTCCTTTGATTAGTGCCAATTGCTACTGTCCTTGAGGATTTTTTTTTTTTTTTTAGTCTGTTGCTTTCTGTGGCCCCTGGCTTTGATCTCTAGCAATTTCTTCCAAGTTTATTATTTTCCATGGCTTTCTCTGAACTGGGTATTAAGAGTAAGCCCTCTTTGGGAGTTATACAGCTTTCCTAACTTTATTTGTTCATGGAAGTTAAAGACTCAAGCTTTTTGTAAGTCTTAAAAGTCTGACATTTTAATTCAGACTTCTGGTACTGGGCAATGTATTTTTCAAAGAAATTTAGCAGCTTTCTACTGACTCATTTTCATGTATTTACCAAACCCAAAGTACCTTCCTAGAAATAGTTCTCAAGGGTACTTTACTTTGCTTCTTCAGATCCCTGTCTCACATACTCAACTTAATGATGGCAACCCTGAAGCTGCCAGGCTCGAGTGGGAACACCACAGTCTTAATATGTTTTTGCTGAAAGACTGTCATTCTATCCAAGAGGGTACTAGGCTTCCCTCTAGGCTTCGTCTCTGTTTTTAAATATCATCTTCTATGATTTCAAGTTAAGAAATAGTTGACTTTTCCACCCAGCAAGCCCTTGACTTTCTGTACTCCTCATTCCCTTTAACATCTTTCCCCAAACTGGCCAGTCCTTTCCTGTGCTTTTTTCTTGTAATACTTTGCTGCCAGCGGTCAGCAACAACCAACGCACACTATTCGTTCTCCGTTTCCCAGCCTCTCCCCGTAAACCTACTTGCTAAGTAGGTATGTAGTACGCCTTCCATTTGATGGCAGATGACAATTTTAACAGATACTATGTCACTGTATGGTATGACTCTCCAGGCATTCTGCCTATTATCGCTGTGTTCTTGCTCTTCACTGCCCAAGTGCCAAGCTAGTGACACATATTTCACGTTTTTATTATAGCAATGCTCCACTTCGAAGTACCAATTTCAGTGGCAGGGTAAATAATACGGCTGTAACAAACAACCCCCAAATCTCAGCGGCTTATAATAGTGTAAATTTATTTTCCACATAGGCAGAGTCAATTACACATGTTCCTGGTCAAGCAGCTCTCTTCCAAATAGTGACCCAAGGATCTAGGCTTTCTGTGTAGTATTTCTGCCATCTTCAAAATGTGGCCTCCAGGATTACCCTGTGAGGGGAAAAGAAACTGCCCCAGACTGGATGAGACACATAACTTCTGCTTCTGTTCTGTCAGAGAGGCCTGTCATATGGGCCACCTGGATGCACGACTATTGGACACTATCATTCAGCTGCTGGCCCAGAAATAAGAAACAGGTTTGAGGAATACGTAGTCAGTCTCTGCCACGTTATCTCAGAATAGGAGGAATGAAGAAAGGGGGCCATGGAAGACACACGCAGTAGAAAAACAAGAAAGGTTTTCTTTATACCTTATAGGCAAGGAAACTGAGGCTCAGAGAAGTTAAGAAAAATGCCTATAGCCACACAGTCACAAAAAGGGCAGAATTAGGCACCAAACATAAGTCTATGTGACTTCTAGTCCCAACACTTACCGTTACATCTCAAAGCTCTTTTTGTAGTTTTCAGCAATTAAGCACTATTTACATCTTTATCCATGGTTAACAGAAGCTAAGATTTAAGTGATTTGGGTTATTACTTCTTGTTTTACCTGAATTTTAATACTTGCACATATTTTTTGGAAGCCATGGCTGGCTAAGTACAAATATGGAAATGATTTATATATACTTGTCTTCCAATAATTTAGATTCAATGTCAACTTTCTTCTTGTAAAAATTCATTACCTTAATTCTTCATAGACAGGAAATAGCCTCTCCTTTTCCCCATGTATCCACTTACTTTATTTTTCATTTTTGTTCTGATTTGAAACCACAGTTAGAAATAGACAATTATTATAGGATTATTGTATCTCTTATAGGAGATTCTATCATTTTTCCTTGGTTAAGCATAAACATATAACCTGGTTGTTGCTCAAAGTCCTTAGTTTTGAGGGGGAGTAGAATATAAACCTGGAAGGTATCTCTCCTCATGCCCATCATTCTCTTCTACATAAATTATCTTGAGACTCATAAAAGGAAAATAAAATTCTGAAATTAAATTCTTCATTGCCTTTGTTGGCTGATTTTATTAACTGTCTATTGAATGGGTGGCTTAATAGAAGAACTCCCTAAAAACGTGCAGTACACTGACCAATCTGTTTGGCTGTTTTCCACATTTTTTCAGAAGTCAAGACACAAAATCTAACTTTTTTGTTTTTGCCAAACAATGAACAGCATTATGTGGATCTTAGACTTTGAAAAAAATATATGACACATATTATGTAGCCTGAGTACTAGTGCTATGTCCTGCTTTTTGAAGTTACTTTCCGGCAAGGGTGATTTTATCCGACACCAGTGGCCAATCAAAGTCAAAAAATACTAAAGATTGGTTGGTGGCCTTTTTTCCCACTTGCATTTCTGTCTGCCTTCTTCACAGTTCAGTCAGTTCACAGTTGAGCTGTGTGTTTAAAGCAAACTGGATGAAAAAAGTAAAAGGAAGGGACTAAATCATTCCTTCCCATAATGCAAATGCCATTCCTGTTTTGATTCTGCTATTCTCCATGCTATATTTAGAAAACAAGGCCTAATTTTTTTACTTAACTCTGGTCCTGCAGACCTTCTTACAGAAATGACACGGAATAGTTCTCTACCTGTCCTTTCTGGCACTGTGTTTGGTTAATTGGTACTTTACCCTTGCTCTTTCCAAGCACAAAAAGTCTGAGGCTTGTCGTTTGAGGAAGCGCATAAACGAGGGAAGCATAAATCCCCATTTGTCTCAAATGACAAGTCAGACATTTAGCTGCTGAGCAAGAAACATGCTCTCTGTGTTCCTCGGAGAGAAGCAGCTCAGAGTGCTCAATGTTCTCTGAGACAGGAAGCTTGGAGATTCCTTATCAATAGTATGTAAATGGAGTAAGAGAACAGGCTGTAGACTTAACTGGAATTCAGACAGGTCTGGGCATGCCTGGTGTGCTGGTAAGGCCATCTCCCCAAAAGAATTTTCCTGAAGGACTGATATTTCCGAGAAAGTATTTGTCCTAATCTGTGATAAAGCGTTAGTTATCTTTGTGGTTGTGCAATTCTGTATGTAGCATCAACCTTTGCACTTTCATTTGACTTGTAGCAAAGACCCCATTATGTTTTGGTTGAAATACTGTGGAGAGCAATGGGTCTATATGTAAATCTCCAAAGATCTGATCTTCGAAAAATTCTTACATATAAGTACACAAACAATGCTTTACTGGACCTCTCTGAAATAGTGGGAAGCAGAGATGAAAGAGGCTCTTCACACAGTAACTGGGAGGCAGGATTCTAAAGACGCACCCGTGCCCAAGACTTCTGACCTCTGCTTATTCATTCAAATACAAATCCAGGTACTTCTTTGAAGGGATTTTGCAGATATAATTAAAGTCTCAAGTGAATTAATTGACCTTAAAGTATGGTGACAATCCAGGTGGGCCTGATCTAATCAGATGACTCCTTTTAAGGCAGAGCGTTTTCTGTAGGATCAGAAGAGGAAGTCAGAGATTGAAAACGTGACAGGGAGGTGATGCGCTATTGCTGGCTTGAAGACTCGGGAGAGCAGGTTGTGCCACAGAATGCAGGTGGTCTTAAAGAGCTGAGAGTGGCTCCTGGCTATAGCCAGCAGAGAAACGTAGACCTATGTCCATATTTGGCCAACAACTTGAATGAGTTTGGAAGCAGATTTCCTTCCTAGGGCCTCCATATTAAAAAGTCCAGCTAAGTGAATATCTCATGTCAGCCTTGAGAGACCCTAAGCAGAGAACTCAGTTGAGCTATGCCAGAATTCTGAGCTACAGAAGTGTGAGATAATTTGTGTTACTTCAAGTCACTATGTTTGTGGTAGTTTTCTACGCAGCAATAGAAAGTTAATGCAGTAACACGATGTGATGAGGCTTTGTATTTTGTGGGACCCAGGCCTTAGCTGTGGTGGAAGGCCTCAGCATGCCAGAGACTTCACGGTATGCAGTGTTTGCCCAGTGGTAAAAGATGGCGAATGATAAGAACAGACTTGATGAGTGCTTGTGAAACCTCCCCTAGGAATTCCTAGAAATTCTCCTGGGTGGGGAAAAAGAACACTGAAATTTGTATTATTACAGTCAACATGAATGACTAGGACCTACAGGCTGATGAATTCCAAGGAAATTGATTGCACACATTTCCATAAAGTCCAGATTAGTTTGATCTCCTAGTATATGCTTCATTTACCAAAAGGAACATGGGGTTTTTTTGTTTGTTTATTTTGGTTTTGTTTTCTGTTTTACTCCTCCTACTCCTAAATTCCCTTGCCTTATTCACAGACCCTGACCTCTTTTGCTAGATGCCAAGGGAAGGATTTAGTAAGCACGTCCTTGGATGATTGTGACAGTAGAAAATATCTTTTTCTTTGTTAAATCTTTGCTGCTGAGACAAAATAGCAACTTATTCTTGAGAGATAGATGACCTCTTTCAGCATACTTAGATGCCTTTCACAAACTTCCTATTAAAAATAATGAGCAAACATTTTGTATTGGATTATTAAGAAAGGAAACTTGGTGACAATTTAGAAGAGTATAGGATTTTCATCTTCTAAGTCAGGATACAGATTAGTACAGAGATGAGTGTGCTATAATTGTACTGTAATTTTATAAAAATATTGTTGGGAAACAATTTTCCACAGATCTTTTGCATTTCTGTACATCTTCAGAGCAGATACATTGACAGCTTTTATTCTGAAATGTCTTTTCAAGTGTGTTTGCATGGAAACAGTTTTGGAAGATAAAGATAATGTCTCCCTCCAAGGCAAAGGACAGATTTGCTTGCTATTTACGATAATAAAGATAATGTCTCTTTCCATTGCAAAGGATGGGCAAGTTACTGGCAGTCCCTTGAAAAGTTTGCTATCTCCTAAGCTCAGAGAATCTCAGCTTTTATATAAGTCTTGTGTGTACAGGTTGACCAACTTGTCAGAGTTTGCCTGAGACTTTCCTGCTTACAGTACGGTAAATCTTGAATATTAGGAAACCCTTTGGTCTTAGGTAAACGGGGGAGGTGGTCACCCTAGTGAGCTGCATCCATCTGAGATGCACCATATCACTTCCATGAGATTTGGAAGACATGGAAACCAATGAAAAACTTGAAGCTCATGCTGCTTGCTGTGTTGTAAGAAATAAATTTCTTTAGCTCTGACCCAGGAGTCTTGAGCCTTCTTCTAGCATCCTTAAAATTGTGATAGGCTAACTTCTTAGGTAGCAAGTAGAAAAAATATCAGACAGACCCTTCACAGTTCTTTAAAAACATAAGTCTAGTAATTGCTGGAATTATAATTGGAAAAAATAAAGCTTAGAGAAATGGAGTAAGACCGTAAGCTTCCTCTGAAGCTTTCCAAAATCTGTTTTATGAAATGGCTAATTCAAAAGCATATCAACTTGTAAAAGTGATTTGTAAGAACCGGCACTGTTTTTGTGACTTCCATTGCATTTCCCCCCCCTCTTTTTAATAGATTATTTAAAAGTATATTGCTAATTTCCAAACATTTAGGAATTTTTCTAGTATCTTTATGTCCCCATCCTTTAGTCTAATCCCACTCTGGTCAGAGAACATACTCTATGAGAACATACTCAATTCTTTGCAATTTGTTTAGATTTGCTTTGGTTTATTTTGGTAAATGTCTAAGTGCACTTGGAAAAAATGTGCACTTTGCAGTTGTTGGCTATAGTGTTGTCTATATGTCAATTAGGTTAAGATGGTTGATTATATTGTTCAAATTTTCTATATTCTTACTGATTTTTTGAATTTTCTGTCTGCTTGTTCTGTCAGTGATTGTAACATTTCCAAGTATGATTGTGGATTTGTCACTTGTCTTTATATACTGTATTAGGTGATACAAATTTAGGAATGTTTTATTTTCCTATTTATCATTTTGACTATTTCCAGTAACACTTATTGATATGATTTGACTGTGCACCCACCCAAAATCTCATCTTGAAATGTAATCTGAATTATAATCCCCATGTGTTGGGGGAGGGAATTTGTGGGAGGTGATTAGATCATGGGGGCGGTTCTCCCATGCTGTACTCATGATAACAAGTGAGTTCTTATGAGATCTGATAGTTTTATAAGGGGATTTTTCCTACTTCTCTCTCCAGCCACTATGTGAAAAAGGACATGTTTACTTCCCCTTCTGCCATGGTTGTAAGTTTCCTGAGGCCTTCCCAGCCATGCAGAACTGTGAGTCAATTAAACCTCTTTTCTTTACACTTACCCAGTCTTGGGCAGTTCTTTATAGCAGGCTGAGATTGGACTAATACACTTATCTTAAAGTCTGCTTTACTTGGTATTAATAAAATTATGCTAGCTTCCTCCTGTTTAGTTTCTGCATGGTATATATATTTTCTATACTATTCCATGGTATATGTTTTTACTTTCAAATTTTCTGTGCCCTTGTATTTAAAGCGTGTCTCTTGTACACAGCATATAGTGGATTTTTTTTTTCTTTTTTTTTTTTTGAGACAGGGTCTCACTTTGCCACCCAGGTTGGAGTACAGTGGCATGAACACAGCTCACTGCAGCCTTGACCTCCTGGGTGCAAATGATCCTCCCACCTCAGCCCCACCAAGAAGCTGGGACTACAGGTGCATGCCACCATGTCCAGCTAATTTTAATATATTTTTTGTAGAGACGAAGTTTTGCTATGTTGCCCAGGCTGGTTATTGTTCATTTTTGTTTGTTTGTTTTTTGTTTTTGTAATTTAGTATGACAGTCTCTGTCTTTTAATTGAAGCCTTTGGTCCATTTATATCTCATATAACTACTAATATAGTTGGATTTAAGTCTACCAACTTGCTGTTTGTTTTCTATATGTCCTATCTGTCCTTGATATTTTACTTTTCCCTTCTTGAATTATTTTGGATTAATCAGTGTCATTTATTCTTCCACATTCCCTCTATCAGTTTTTTTAGTTACACATTTAAGAAAATTCTTTTAGTGCTTTCCATATAATTGTAATATATTCATCCATATCTTATTGCAGTCTTAAATTA
Source organism: Theropithecus gelada (assembly GCF_003255815.1). Lineage (NCBI taxonomy): Eukaryota > Metazoa > Chordata > Mammalia > Primates > Cercopithecidae > Theropithecus > Theropithecus gelada. The sequence continues at coordinate 27,301,553 of NC_037669.1, read as the reverse complement.
GTAATTTCACCAGTTACTGTCAAATATAAGAACGCTCAACAATTTAACTCCATTTGCCCACCTGTCACTATTTGTGCTAGCATTAGTAACATGACTTGAGGAATTTGAATGAAGATTTTTGTATCCTTCTCTCAATTTATTTATTATTTGAAATTTTGAGACTCAATTCCAAGCCACATTGGCCGCTCTGAACTCAGACCTGTCTCCCTTCAGTCCAGTAAGACTGTTACTTTCGGTTTGAGCTGTATTCCCCTTCGGCATGATTTGAAAAATGCTCTCAGAAAAAAGTCATAGCATGAATATAGACCTCACCATATGTGCTTTCCTTCTTTCAGGAACTGAGAAAGTCCGGCTTGTACTGTTTGTTTGCCAATGCCTTCAAACAGTTGATTTGTATATGTCAACCAGCTTTTATAGTTGCTTTTGGCAGAAGGGTTAGTTCAATACCAGCTACTTCATCATGCATGGCTGAGATTGGAAATCCCTTAGAACATTTTTACAAACAGAAATTTTCCTTCATCTCCTATTTAATAGAACAGTGTTACAGTTCATGTAAATACGTGATTGTTTCAAAATCATGTTTTCAAAATAATAAGATGATTCCCTAGCATCCCCCAATAATTTTTAGCATAGTTAGGAACTCACATACTTAAACATATTTGTTGTGCTTTAATCTGTTGCAGGTATGATTCTTTTTATTTATTTTTGAGATAGGGTCTTGCTCTGTCACCCAGACCAGAGTGTGGTGTCACAATCACATCTCACTGTGGACTCAACCTCCTGGACTCAAGCAGTCCTCCTGCCTCAGCCTCCTGAGTAGCTGGGACTATAGGTGTGCACCACCATGCCCAGCTAGTATTTTTTATTTTTTATAAAGATGAGGTTTCACCATGTTGCCCAGGCTGGTCTCAAATTCCTGGGCTCCAGTAATCCTCTTGTCTCAGCCTCCTAAAATGCTGGGATTATAGGAATGAGCCACCACGCCTGGCCATCGTAGTGTTATTCTTAATGATGCCAAAATGTTCCTATCTTTGACCACTGGAAGCCTCTCTAAGTTAGCTCCTGGGTCCTTCTAATATGTCCTTGGGTGTCTTCACTATCTTCTTTGTTATGTGTATGACAAGACATTCCAAGCTCATCTTGTGCATTTTTTCTCTCTAGCGCTGGAATCAACCAAGATAGAGTATGAGAGAAAGATCAAGGGTAAGTTGTGTTCTCAGGGCACTGCCAAGTTTCAGTTAAAGCAAAAAGGTTATAGAGACTAACCAACGGGAAAGCTGAATTCATAGGCTATTTTTCTTTCTTTCTTTTTTAAATTATTATCATTATACTTTAAGTTCTAGGGTACATGTGCACAAGGTGCAGGTTTGTTACATATGTATACATGCGCCATGTTGGTGTGCTGCACCCATTAAACGTCCTTTACATTAGGTATGTCTCCTAATACTATCCCTCCCCACTTCCCCCCACCCCACAACAGGCCCCGGTGTGTGATGTTCCCCACCCTGTGTCCAAGTGTTCTTATTGTTCAATTCCCATCTATGAGTGAGAACATGTGGTGTTTGGTTTTCTGTCCTTGCGATAGTTTGCTCAGAATGATGGTTTCCAGCTACATCCATGTCCCTACAAAGGACATGAGCTTATCCTTTTTTATGGATGCATAGTATTCCATGGTATATATGTGCCACATTCTCTTAATCCAGTTTATCATTGATGGACATTTGGGTTGGTTCCAAGTCTTTGCTATTGTGAATAGTGCCGTGATAAACATACATGTCCATGTGTCTTTATAGCAGCATGATTTATAATCCTTTGGGTATATACCTAGTAATGGGATGGCTGGGTCAAATGGTATTTCTAGTTCTAGATCCTTGAGGAATTGCCACACTGTCTTCCACAATGGTTGAATTAGTTTACAGTCCCACCAACAGTGTAAAAGTGTTCCTATTTCTCCACATCCTCTCCAGCACCTGTTGTTTCCTGACCTCTTAATGATCACCATTCTAACTGGTGTGAGATGATATCTCATTGTGGTTTTGATTTGCATTTCTCTGATGGCCAGTGATGATGAGTATTTTTTCATGTGTCTGTTGGCTGTATAAATGTCTTCTTTTGAGAAGTGTCTGTTCATTTCCTTAGCCCACTTTTTGATGGGGTTGATTTTTTCTTGTAAATTTGTTTAAGTCCTTGTAGATTCTGGATATTAGCATAAGCAATTTTTCTGATGGTAGTTCATGCTTGCAGCGGGGCAGAGAGAAAGATTATTAGAAGTAAGCAAAGGGTGAGAGATTATGTAAAATGAATTGAGGAGAAGAAGAAAAGGAGGTGAGATGAATGAAAGCCCAGTAAATACTAACATGTATTTTAAGCAGATCAGCATATGTGTGGTTATTGTTTGTTCTAAAAATTTTTGGTATATTAAAAATCACCATCAATCAATTTCCACGTCCCTGATAGTTGCATAGACTCAAGCACTGTGTAGGAATTGACTGTTTAAGGATATTTTTGACCATGCCTTTGTTTTGATCAAAGATTTACCTGAAAAGCATTTCTTTACAGAGCTCAGAAAATTGTGAAGATTTTCTCCTTCTCATTGTCTTGGTATTCTCTTTGCTTTGAGTAGTGGGAATAATTGTCAGACACTATAGAGAAACAGTAAAATGCACTTTAATTTGTACATTTTATTCATTAGTAAGTCTCCTCCATTCCCTACTACATTACTATAATTGTAATACATTTAAATGCATTTATTTCATCTACATTCATTATGTAAAGAATCTCAGGGTGTAAACTGCTGGTCAATATTTTCTAGTGAAGAATGGATGGATTTCAGAGAAGGTCCAGGGATGAACAATACTGTATTATCACTTGTAAGGTAATCTTCCTGGGCAGAAGTCTCTTGAAATAGTAGAGATGCTAATGATGGTAGTTGAATCGCAAAGTCATGTTAACAGTGATAATAAATGGTGTGTGTTTGTGCGTGCTTCAGATGATTCTCATTGTGATAGATGCAGCAGCATCTCTAACTTCAAGAATCTCATTAAGTCTAATGCTAGAGGCAGGTAAGTTATACAAAATATTGAGGATAAGTAGTAAGTGCTTTAAGAAAGTAGGCTTGGGCTGCAGGGAGCATTGTAGGGTTCTCAGAGGAAATGATCCTTGCTCCTTTTTGGAATCATTCCAAACAGAGGGAACAGCAAGTACATGTGTATATAGCGGGGGAAGGATAGGAGATAAGGTTGTAATGTGGCTGTATCTCATGGACCTTTATGCCATACTAAAGAGTTTGTACTTTATCCTATACAAATTAGGTAAGGGCAAAGGAATTAGGTAAGGGCAAGGGAAATTTAGTTAGTAGACTATAACTAGAAGATTTTTAGTAAATAGGTATGGGAGATTAGGGGAAGAGACAAGTTAAGTGTGCTTCCCAGGTCTCTGATTTTCATAACCCAGTGAATAATAGAGTGGCGTTGGTTGGGATACAAATGAGCAGCCACTGGGGAAGTGTGAATCTGATGAATTTGGTATTTATATGTCTCTATTAGTATATTTATCTATAATTGTGTGTGAGTGTATCTCTCATGGTATTTTTTAACCTTAGATATCTCTTGGGATAACCTTTCTACATTTCGCAGATAACAAAATGTATTCTCATGTTTTGACTAGGAAACATTCATCTTGTCTTGCTGCCCTTTTAGTTGTTTCCTTGTTCTGTACACTTTCTTGTTTTCTTGAGTAATGTTATGTATTCAGTGGATATTTTTATAATGAAAAGTCACACATAGGACTTTTTCTCACAGATATAATATTATTCTCTTTAGGAAAGTGTCATCACACAAAAATGGGCCAGATTCAAAGTCAGAAGAATATGTCTTGCTGGTTGCAGCTATGACAGGGGTTTCATACTTGCCAACTGATCTAAATTTTAAGGTAGGAGTTAACTGAAAATCCTTGAGAAAGACAAGGGCAACATGGAGAAAGACAGACAGAATAATGCTAGAATGGAAAAGAAAGCACAGTTTACGAAACTGCTCACACACATTTTTGGCTAGCACAACAGTATGCCAGATTAACTTATTTGTTTCGTGTATAATTTTAAAACGGAAACATTTATACCTCTGAAAGTACAAATGTTGAGACAGATGTGGATTTCCATTTTTTTATTTCACCAAATCCCCTGGCTTTAAAGGAGTTAGCCCAAAGTTATGAAGAGTTGTGGAGCACCACCCAGCATATCTCATGTGTCTTTTTTCTGCCTTGGTTTAGCCTCTTATTACCTCACTCTTGAGCTATTGAAATAGCTTCCTACCTTTTATGTCCCTAGTTCCAGATTTCTTTCCTTCTAATATATTTCAAACACTATTAGAAAGAACTTAAAATGTCATTCTTCCAGTCTTAACAATATGTGTGTTCCTTGAGTCAGTTTGTTATCTACAACAAGACTTCTAGCTTTGTTTTTAACTTCAATATGGGGTTAATGTTTTTGACATTTCTCTCCAAAAGGGTTGAATGAAGTCCAAATATTTTACCTCATTGTTTAAAGCCTTCCATGATCTGACTGCAAATTTATTAGCAGCTATTCTTCCCTTCAGTCATCATGAACCACGTCACATTTCTTATTCATGTCTCTTCAACTTCATATGGCCTTGCTACCCATCACTCAATTATATGCACCATGAGGGCTGATCTCCAGAGACTAAAGCAATGGGGAGATTTTGAAATGAAGAAAAGCATGAATCACTCATTCATCTTAGCACATAGTAAATGCTTAGCAATTGTTCCTTGGACCCATTAATTAATAATTAAAGTTAAAAACCACCTTGGAGGTGTTTTATGGTTTGAAAACTCATGTTAAAATGTAAGTACCGTTGACCTGTAAGGGTTAGGTCATGAGGGTTCTCAGATCATGGGTGGGATCAGTACCATCATAAAAGGGCAAGTTCAGCCCCTTCTTGCACCCTCTTCTTCCACACTTGTGGATGCAGCAAGAAGGTCCTTGCCAAATGCTGGCATCTTGACCTTGGACTTCCCATCCTCCAGGATTGTGAGCCAATACATTTCTGTGCATTATAAATTACCCAGTCTCAATCATTCTGTTATAGCAGTGCAAAAGACAAAGTGGTTGTTGGATAGGTTCCTAAATCTCTAGAATAGGTTATCTCTAAACACAAACATAGATCTCTCTTTTTACAAACAATCAAAAACCAGTGAAAATGAAATTACAGCCAATTTTGGTATTGCCATTTCAGTGATTAGCAACTTTGATAATAGCGGCCATGCTTTATTGAAAACTGTGCCAGCAATCTAATTACTTTAAGTAAATGATCATGGGATCTTTAAAACTACCTTGTGAGGACTCTATCCATCTAAATAATGAGCATATTGAGGCTGGGGCTGTCTTCTATTTGCTAAGTACCGGAACTGAGATTTAAATATTGATCTGAGTGACTCCAAAGCTCAACCCAGTCAGCCATCTGCATCCTTTCATTTAGGAAATATTTTTTTTAACTGAGTGAAATGTCTTGTGTGACACTCACAGTGGAGAATTGTGACCGAGAAACCTGGGTATCTCTCCCTAATGGAGATGTGATGGCTATATTGCCAACAAAGGAAGAAGATACCCTGAATAAAATTTCTAAGTGAAGTTTCAGAATTTAAGTCCATTCTGATCATCATTTTCTATAGCAATTGAGTATTACAAGCTGGAATCCAGTGGTGAAAGTGAATTTTGAGAATATTCCTAACTGTGCTACCTGATTACAGTTTAAAGACCTGTATATTCTGAAGAACAGGAGGTCCCACGATTGCCTTTCTCTATGCTTCCTCATTAACCTAATTTCCTCTGCCTACTTTATCTCCAATCATCCCTAGGATACACTAATTGTAATGTCTCGGTGGGTCAGTGGAAGGTAAAACCACACAGGTACAAAACAAATTGACTGCAGAATCACCAGTTTTATTTTACAGCATCAGCAGATTTTTGTCTTTATGATTTTTGTTTTAAAAGAAGATGTAGTATGGCTAAGTCAATGAACTTTTAATTCTTTAATTGTGTAGTGGGTGCTCGTTATCTGTTACAGGGGAACCACGGAATATTGCCTTTTTGATTTTCCTGAGTTAGGTCAGTAAGGAATGTTCTAGCTCCTTCTTGACTGCCTTCTTCCTGCTTCTCTAATCAGTAAGGAAATTTTTTCTCTCCACTTCGGATCTTCTTTTAGTACCTCCCAGTAGTAATAATTAATACATGAAGATCCCCCATGATTTTGGTATTGTGACTTATATGTGGCATATTGATTATCTTATTTTAGCCTTAAATTACCATCAAAAGAAGGTAGATTGGTAGCATTTTCATTTCTATTTTACAGATGAGAACACAATCCTGTTCTTTCTGAATGTAAAACAAAACAAAACAAAAACAAAAAAACAACTAGTATTTGTAGTCCTGCTACCATCAGAAAACATCAGCCTCAGTTGTAGCAGAGGACCAGGAGAAACGTAAGCTGGACTCGGGTTCCTATTCCTCATTTTTCTCTTGTATTTATCAATAAGTATAGCCCTGAGTCAAGAGCATGACCTTGGACTAGCACAGCAGGAGACGTCACAGCTCTGACACTTTGTAGTTGTGTGTTCTTGGGCAAGTTACTTGACCTGTCTACATCTCAATTTCATGTTCTAAAAAGGTCAGGATTCTAATATTTAAAACCTACCTCAATGAAATAATGTTAGGGACTATTTAATATCCAGATCATCCTCATTATACTTACACTTATCTATTCAAACTGCATATGTTGTTCTAGTATTCGTTCATTCCTCCAACAAATATTTGAATGTCCACCATGTATTAGACATTGTGCAGTGAACCAGACACACATAGTCCCTGTCCTCATTAGAGTGTACATAGCAGAGTATCTGGTTCATTCAGATATCAGAATCTACACAGTGTATTTAAGAACACTCAAATGTCAAAGGTCAGGATTTTGATAAGGAGCTAAATAGGAGATGGACAATGAACTTCCAGTAAGGAAGAAGGAAAACCAGGCATGTACTGTTGTTCTAGTAACCAAGCCAAGAAAGTGTTTCCAGATGATGGTAGTGATCAATTGCATTAAATGCCTCTGAGAATTAGAGTAAGTGAGAGTCTGAGAATGAAACTGATTTGTACAAGATGGACATCAGTGGTGTTCTTGATAAGGACAGTTTTAGTGAAGAATGGGAGAACAGAAAACAACTACTTGGTACATATAAATTTTCAGGAATGAACTTCTAGCATCCTTACCCCATGATCACTAGAATTCTTTTGTTCTCAAAAAGAATATTCATCTTTGGGTAGTGCAGGTGACTTACTCAAATTGACCCTCTGCAGTACTGCTATCCAAGTACCTATTCACCATCAAGTCTTTATCACTGTTATCATAATATCTGGAAATATAATACGTCTTTTGAACTAGCCTATCCATTGCTGGTTTGCCTTTATACTTACCATTGAGTACACCCTAATATCTGGTGATAAACATTCATCACCCTATCTTATTTTTCAAATATCTAGAATTTTTTTTTTGAGACAGAGTCTCGCTGTATCATCCAGGCTGAAGTGCAGTGGCAAAATCAAGACTCACTGTAACCTCTGCCTCAGCCTACCAAGTAGCTGGGACTATAGGCACACGCCACTACACCTGAATTTTTTTCATTTTTTGTAGAGACGAGGTTTCCCATATTGCCCAGACTGGGATACCTAGAATTTTATAATGTGTGATAAAAACGTAACTCTTGATGGTCTGATGAGATGTTCAGTATTTTGAGAGATTTCAGCCATTTTAAGAAACTCGTGCCACCATTTTTAGGCTTCTTTTAGTACGTGGCACTTATTTCTCATGCAGAATGAGACATGGACATCTTTTCTTCTCGGATTTATTTCTTACAAAGTAACTGGGAGACAAGCACATTTGAGTAAATCTCTCCTTTGGAGTTTGTTTGTTTTTTTTTTTTTTGGTCTCAAGTATTAAGTGTATAAGCTCTGGCATTTGATTTCTTGTTTGGGGAGAATGCTGAGAGACTTGAGAGACGGCGTGCAAGCTTGCTTTCGAGCTTCACTGCCAGGGCTGGGGTATCCAACTTTGGATGATAATCACTCTCATATTTGACACAAGGGCAGGGGCACTCACTCTAGAAGTTATAAATGATATTTCAGCCTGGATTGATTTATCAAATTGAAAAAACCAAAAAGAATCCATTCAGAGTGATTTTATTACTTCTTAAAAAAGATTTGAAATTTTGCTTCTATTAAAAAATTACCATAAATGGAATATTAAATAAAATGTGTGATTGTAACATGACATTTAACTGTAGTGCTTTCCCCATGTTATTATGAGCATGTAAAAGAATTCTAGTATCTTAATTTTTAAAAATGTAACGAAGATTTAGAGAATGGCTAGGATTTTTGTTTTTTAATTTAACTGTAAGTATTGTGTAAGTGAATAAGCAGGGTTTTGTTTTTCAAAAAAAAATTACCTCAAGGCTTCTTTATTAATATATAAAGTTGTGGAAATTGGCTTTATTGGTTACAAACACCACATACTTTCAACATTTGAAAAAAATGCTATTTGTTTGCATTTTGGTTTGTAAAGACAGAATATTTATTTATTTATTTATTTATTTATTTATTTATGTATTTATTTATTTTGAGACAGTGTCTTGCTCTGTTGCCCAGGCTGGAGTACAATGGTATCATCTCTGCTCACTGCAACCTCTGCCTCCTGGGTTCAAGCTATTCTCCTGCCTAGGCCTCCTGTGTAGCAGAGATTACAGGTGCGTGCCACCACGTCCAGCTAATTTTTTGTATTTTTAGTAGAGATGGGGTTTCACCATGTTGGCCGGGCTAGTCTCAAACTGCTAACCTTGTGATCTGCCTGCCTCAGCCTCCCAAAGTGCTGAGATTACAGGCATGAGCCACTGCACCCAGCATAAAGACAGAACTTTTAAATGGATACCTTTAAGATTTTTTTGTAGAAATAACCTTACATAAGTTTTCTGAAGCTAGAGCCTTTCTTAGACTGCTTTCCTAACCAAGTATGAGTATAACAAACTTTTCACCCTAGGATGAGTTACCTGTCTCATGTAGATGGACCATGAGCAATGTAGGCCATTGCTTCATTATGTGAGATAGAATATGTTCAGCTATTTATTTACAGAATCTATGAGTGCTTGCCTATCATTGAATATGTGCAACAAATCCATAGGGTGAATGCTATGAAGCTATTCCATCAAGGAAAAGCTATTCACCAAATAGATAAATTACAGCTATCATGTTTAAAGGTATACATACATCTATAAGAAAGGAATAGGGCCTCCAGTGCACATATCATGCCATTTCTTTGAGTAGGTTGCACTGGGGAATAATATTTTAAGAAATATAGGTAGTACTCATAGCAGATAGGAATAGCAGATCATTTGCTTCTTGCTGCTCACATTTGCTAAGACTGTTATGAAGATTTTCCCTGGGCACATGAATCAGTTTAATAATGATTGCTGCCAGTTGGTGGCTAGACATCAGACTGCCAGCCTACTCAACAGTGTTGCCATCTGCTATTTGGATTCACAGTGTGTTGCTGCTACGCACCACCTCATTAAGAACGGGACCCTTGTGAGCCATAGACAGTGGCTTATTCAAGCAAGCGAAGTAAACTCCTCCCTAAGCCAAATTTGTAGAGGCTGCATGCATCTCATCTTATTTGGAAATTGCTCTATGCTGATCATGTAGTCTGATAGCTCATTGTCTCTGATCACTTAGGTTTAGTATTTCAAGCCAGCTCCTTATTTCAAATTAGTGTCAAAATACAAATATGATTATTTCAAAGACTTGTAAAAACTACTCCATTTTTTTTGGTAATGCATTCATATCTTAAAGTGGTATTAGTCAGTGGGTTGCCAAACACATATTTTAATAAGTTATTATAATCCACTGGGCTTTTCTGGATAGTTCTTCCAGTCCTGAAGATTTTTCAGTTTTGTAGAATTCCTACTGCAGTTTTTATTTCTTGGAAATGGACTTTCAAAGGCTTTAATCATATTTCCTCTTTTCCTCTCCTGTTAAATATCTAAAAGCAGCTAGAATGCAAAATATTTGTATCTGTCAGATAGACATGAGTGCATTTTACCTGACAACCACGGATTATCTTAAAGTTTTAAACCCTGTTACAGAAAAAGAAAATTTATTTGCACAGGTCATATAATAGTTAGATCCTCTCCATAGCACCTCCATAGATAGTAGATCCTGTAGTACTTTAAGCATTAGGGTTACATATCAAAATTAAGCTAGTTTCAAATCTCAAAGGAATTCATAAGCTGAGATTTAAGTCTTGAGTACCCCTCCCCTTACTTTCCACACAGGTACTTAGTTCTCACACTTGCACTTACCAGCATCCAGAATGTATTTCTTAAGCCCTACACTTGTTAGGTACTCTATGAAAAAGGGCTTTAGGCCAGGCATGGTGGCTCACACCTGTAATCCCAGCACTTTGGGAGGCCAAGGTGGGTGGATCACTTGAGGTCAGGAATTTGAGACTAGCCTCACTAACATGGTGAAACCCCATCTGTACTAAAAATACAAAAAGTTAGATGGGTGTGGTGGCAGGTACCTGTAATCCCAGCTACTTGGGAGGCTGAGGCAGGATAATTGCTTGAGCCTGGGAAGCAGAGGCTGCAGTGGGCCGAGATCACGCCACTGCACTCCCTTCCAGGCAACAGAAGACCCCATCAAAAAATCAATCAATCAATAAATAAAATAAAAAAAAGTTGGGGGGTGAGCTTTGATGGGCAAAGAAAATTAGAAAGTGGGGTGTCTCAGACAGCATTCTCCAGGATGCAGATTCTGAGATATACTTTAATTGTAGGATATTTATTAAGAAGTGCCTTTTGCCAAACATTTGTTAAAAGAGAGAGAGAGAGAGAAGTGGAATTAGGTGGAGGGAGGAGATGAGTTATAATGCAGGTCCAACGACAGCCTTGGCCAACCCCACAGGGAGCTCTGGAGTTAAAATGGCCCTCAGAGATGTCCTGAGATGGGCAAGAGAACAACTCTGTATCTCCACACTGATCAATCCTTGGCTATGGGCCACTCCACAAAAAAGTGTGACCTTAGGTGAAGTGGTTCTCTACAGCTATGCCAATTCCTGAAGAGGGCTGTCAGCTGCAGGCTGCCTGCTAACATTACACCCAGCAAGTGGGGTGCAAGCCGTTCTCTGAAGGGGGATCTGGGTTGCACATCATACTACTGCCACATGGAACACAGCAAATCATCTCTTTTGGAGAGCTGCACTAAACATTCACATACGAATGGCTTTGAGAATCTGGCACTGAAGGAACTTTCTAATTTAATTTTTCTCCTGGTATCAGTTCATATCCTATGGAACTAGTTTTCCACAGAACGTAATTTGATAAAGGTCTCCCTAATCTTACAGTGCCTTGCAGGCTGTTAAAAGAACTGCATATAGATGGTTTGCTCTGGGCTTGCCTGCCCTTACAACAGGGTCTATCAGTTCTGCCTGAAAACTTTGGTGTTGCTATATTAGTTAAGGACCTGCTATACAATGGCATGTATGTACTGTGATGAAATGAACCATCACACCTTCATAGGGGTCAGATGAATGAATATGTGATGGATATACTGTGATGAACATGTCATAAAATAGTGACAATTCACTAAGGCCGCCAAGAATGAGCCTGTGAGAGGTTACCAGTATCACTAAGTACAGTAGTGGCTTTACTCTTTAGACCAGGGCTGATGGTAAATGAGGTGGTCAGAGAGCTGGGATTGTTAATGATTCAGGGGTTGATGGACCCTCAAATGATAGAGGGCCCTGGAGGACTAGTGCTTAATTACCAAAAGTCAAGAGGCCATAATTACTATAACAACTGGTGAAATCGGAGGGGTAGTTAAGGGGGTTTGATTCACAGGGTGTTTAGGAGATAATTAATTGAAAGTAACACCCCTACAGGCAAAATAGATGGGCACATAACAAGAATGCTGCTTAACGCCTATAACCAAATAAGGCACGAATGGAACCGCACTCCAATGACACATCCCTTTCTCAGTTCCCAGACCTGAAGCACTTTTCACGTAAGGAACCCACAGATGGAAGAACACATAAGTGGCTGGGTTACTAGGTCACAGGTCACTAGGAGGAAGAACCCTGCTATACAGGTATATACTTTGATGAAATGGCAAGTTCTTCCCCAAATAGATTTCTGACTATATGCTGGCAAGCAAGAATATCCAGACACTTCCAGGTTTACTGGGCACACAGCCTGAGTTGACAATGACACCTAATACTCTTCCTGGCAGCTAGGCCTGAATAGAGCTGTGCAGCCCAAGGGGTGGACTGAGCCAGCGTGGAAATGCACCACTGAGATCTTTTGCTGTGGAACATAATTGACTGGGGGGTGTCCCCGCTACTCCTCTCCATATCCATTGATACAGTCATGTCAAGGCTACATTTCTCGTGAGTTGTTTCCATAAGAACAACAGTGAATGAATGAGGCAGGTATACTAATAATGCAGGCCTATTCCTGTGCGGTAGGGGGCTCCTCCAATGGGCAACTTTGGTTTGAGTGTTCTTCATCTGACCACAAACTTTATCAGAACTGTGCTACAGTCTAAGCTTTTTGCTGCTCAACCATCCTTTCTTCCCTCTCTCCTTCTGTATTAGTCAGGGTTCTCCAGAGAAACAGAATCAATAAGTCCTATGGATCTATCAGTCAATCTATAAGGATTTATAATCAATCTATACGGATTTATCCTTATTTAATTATAAGGAATTAAATATAAATCCTTATTTATTATAAGGAATTGGCTCACACAATAATGGAGGCTGAGAAGGCCCCCAATCTGCTGTCCGAAGGTCTGAGAACCAGGAGCATTGAGGTGTCAGTCCCAGGTCAAGGGCAGGAGAAGATGGGTGTCCCAGTGCCACAGTCAGGCAGAAAATTCAAGCTTCCTCCACCTATTTTATTTGGGTCCTTAGAAGACTGGATCAAGCCCATCCACACTGGGGACTGCAATCTGCTTTATTCAGTCCATCAATTCAAATGTGAATTTCTTCCAGAAAATGCTTCATGAACACAACCAGAAATAATGTTCGATCAGATATGAGGCATCCTGTGACCCAGTGAAGTTGACACCCATAAAATTAACCATCACACCTCCATGGAGGCCAGAAATTTTATGTATTCTGAGGACTCTGTCTCTCTGACTTCCTCTCTCTTTAAACCCTTAGCCATTTTCTCCCCACCAAATAAATGTCTTGTAAATTGAATCCTGTCTTTCCATGTGTTACTTTGGAGGACTGGAACTAATAAATTTGGAGTTCGTTCTGGCAGGTAGTTTAGTTATTTACAGTTCAGCTTTATACTATTGAGGCTTGTTTTTAAGCTTTTTGTGTGGGTGGGGAGCAAATGTAGTACAGTTTTTAGTCAGGATACTTTAGCCCTACTCATATAACACGTAATCTTTCTGGGATCTTTAGTGAATGCCTGGTTTTCAGTCAGGACTCTCCACTGTGACTGGATGGAAATTAGATATTTCCCAATCACACGCTAATTTTGAGACTCGTTAGGCGTAGTGTTCCGCTAGGTACACAATGGAGCCACTACGTAGATTTCTGGATTTTTTTGTCTACCTTCTTCCTTGTTGATACTTTGTCCTAAAAAATTCAAACTATCTCAGTCTCAACTCCAATCTTCCTCTCCTCAACTCAGCAAGACTCTGGTCTCCTACGACGGAATCCAGAGTGCTCGCCTCGGAAAGGCAGGGTGATCAGAGGTCTCACTTTGTTTCCGTTCCTCAGCGATCAAGTTGTCTAAACTTTTCCCCCGGCTTCTGGAAACACTGATAGCCAACCTTTCTGTAAAATTTCTAACATAAGTACTTAGAGCTTTAATACGCTGTATTTTCATTAAAATTCATTCAAAATATTTTTGCAATTTTGCTGTGATTTATTTTGTGACTCCTGGGTCATGAGATGTATGTTCCTTAAATGAATGCATTTAGGAAATTTTTTGTTACCTTTATGTACTTGATTTCTGGTTTAATTCATACTCTATATGATTTCAATCTTTTGAAATTTCTTAAGACTTGATTTGTGATACAGCCTAACATGCACCCCAGAACATGTGGTAAATGTTTTGGGGTACACCTTAAAAGAACATGTATTCTGATGTTTTTGAATGTAATATTTTATGTCTTATTCATATTTATAGTACCAATACATAGCACATAGTAGAAACTTAACATATATTGAGTTAAATAATTCAAAGGTTTTATCCTATTGGTGGCAATTCAAGACCAAATAAGAGAGGATAATGATGATATCACTATTTCTGTTAAGATAGGGCTTCATACAACATACAAGAATGTCCAGTCAAGTCACGCAGTTTCTCCTCTATTCTAACCAATGTTAATGCTAACACTTTATATGATGAAAATTATCCCAGTATTTTTCTTCCTATGTGTCTATCAGTTTTCCCTTCATTGATTGTAAGAGCTATTTGACAGTAGGAAACAATTATCTTAGGAAAAGTTAGTGACATTGGTCTATAAAGCTCACAGAGACATAAGAAATGGTTCATTTTATTTTTTCATTTTTCACCAAACAATTCACGATTGTTTCTGAGATTACAAAAGATTAGACAATAGCTAATATCTCTATGCAATGGTCAAATTTTTCAAGTAGAATCATTTTTTAATTTTCCGAGTTCCAATGTCACTTTCTCCTTGAACATGACTCAAGGTTAAAACTTATAAATATACACCTTCTAATGCATTTAACTTTCCTATTTAACCCTTCTGCCAACATTATTCTGGACACTGAAGTTTTGATTATAAAGAAGGAACAAAACAGATTTCGATGAGTCTAACACTATGTTATGTAGGCTTACAAGATGCTTCTTGTGTACGGTCCCATATCTTTTCAACCTCTGAGTCCAGTCATGGCTCTGTTGAACAGTTATGGAAGATATTACACTGCTCTGTGCTGACACTGTCTCACTTCGAGCATGCACCAAGACTCTAGTTTCGTGTCTTAAGACCTCTCTGATGTAGCAATGTGCGATGCTGAGGTACCATGTGGGCTCTCAGCTCTTTGCAGCCCAGAGGGATGGGGTGGTGGGGGCGGTGAGTTAATGCCCCAAAGGAGCAGCCCTCAACAAACAGGAGGTGACTGCTGATGGAGAAATATTTCTCCATTCTCCCTAAGGCAGACAGTTCTGAGATAAAGTTTAAGAAGAATCCTAAGAAAGTTCTGCATTACGTAGCCATTAATAGGGGTGGACCACTTGATAACAGCAGTATCTGGTTTTGCTTGGACTTACTTTCCCTTTTCCCATGTTCACTCCCCTGCCTCTCATTCCTGCTCCTGGGTGCTAGACTCATAAATAGAATGTGTCTACCTTTGTCTCAGGCTCTGCTTTCAAGAATAACCTAGATTAAAACAGTGGGTAAGTGCATTGTTGGTACATTACATAATGCAGGGATGTAATTTTCCTTGACTCTGTGCATGCTACAAAGAAACACTTATTCAGATGGCAGCATAGTTGAGGATTTCCACCTTTTTCCTTTTTGAAAGCTCATGGTCCATCCTGAGCCTGACCACCTAAAGAAAAAAAAGTTGTCGTAATTAGGTTACAGTTAAACAGGCAAATATCTTTGTGAGGATGACTCTAAGCATTTTTTTTTTTTTTTCTGTCTGAGGGAGTCCTCAGCAATTTGGCTGGATATTTTTGTCTAATATGGAAGAGCCCTCAGTCTACTTAATCATGCAAAGATTTGTTGCTTTGGAGACAAGCATATTAAATTTCTTATTTTCCTTGGTAAAAAATCTGGATCTTGGCTGGGTGTGGTGGCTCACCCCTGTAATCTCAGCACTTTGGGAGGCTGTGGAGGGTGGATCACTTGAGTCCAGGAGTTCGAGACCAGCCTGAGCAACATGGTGAGACCCTGTCTCTATTAACAATATAAAAAAATTTTTTAAAAAGTAAAACAAAAAAGCTGGATCTTTTAGTGCTATAACCCCTTTTTGTTAAGATAAAAAAACAAAAATTACTGGAACACTATCAGGGCTTTCTTCATTCGTGAAGGAATGAAGGAATCCTCTGAAAGATACTGAGAGTTATTAGAAATAAATTGAGGTTGTCCATATGCTAGCACTAAGTGAAAACGTTAACAATGATACTTTTTCACTCATTTGGTTCTGAAGACACTTCAGAGAACAAAATTGATTAAAACCCCTCTCTTATTGAAACTGTATTCCAGTGGAACAGAAAGTTAAGACAATAAACCAAGTAAATCATTACAATACATTGAATTTAAAATAAAGGCTACAGCCAGGCATGATGGTGCACGCCTGTAATCCTAGCTACTCAGGAGGCTGAGGCAGGAGAATTGCTTGAACCCGGGAGGGTGGAGGTTGCAGTGAGCTGAGATCGTATCTGTACTCCAGTCTGGGTGACTGAGCGATGCTCCATCTAAAAAAAAAAGGCGGGGGGTATGCAGATGAAAATAAACAAGAGATGGTGTATGGCCTGAATTATGTACCCCCAAAATTCATATGTTGAAGGCCTAACCCCTAGTACCTCATAAGGTAACTATGTTCGTAGATAAGGTTTTTAAGGAGGCAATTAAGTTAAAATGAGGCCCTTTGGATGGGTCCTAATCTAATCTAAATGCTGTCTTTATAAAAGAAAATTTGGGCATGCAGAGAGACACCAGGGCACTCACTCACAGAGAACAAACCATGAGAGGACACAGAGAGAAGGTGGCCAATGGCCAGTCAAGGAGAGAGGCCAAAGGAGAAATCAAACCTGCTGCCATCTTGTTCTTGGACTTCTAGTCTCCAGAGCTAAGAAAATAATTTTCTGAGGGTTAAGCCACTGGGTCTGTGGTGCTTTGCCATGGCAGCCCCGCAAACCAATCCAGATGCTGAGAGAATGTGTAAGTTTTTTGTTTTGGTTCAGCTCACTGAGAAAAATGACATTAGAACAAAGACCTGCAGAAGAGTGAGTTATATAAATATTTGGGGGCAGGAGCATTCTGGAAGAGGGAAAAGCAATCCCCAAAGCCCTGATCTGGAAGGAGGCCAGGGAGGTTTGATACACAGAGCATTAGAAGATGAGGTTAGAAAGGTATGGGACAGGGAGGCAGATCACAGGAGAGAAGGGTTCTCAGTGGATGCAAGTCCGTACTGTGCACCAACAGGATATTTTGAAAAACTGTGAGGAATTTTGGCATTACTGTGATTGCGGTGGTGGTAATGTTAGTGGGCAGGCAACATTTATGTTAAAAGAATAGCCATGCTTAGGACCCTTCCACCTGGCAAAGTATTTTTTCCACATTCTATGTGACTTTAAAATGCCCTGCTGCTCATTCATGGAGATGTAACACTTTATAACCTTTTATGCTAACCTCTAAACTCCATTAATGACAAAATAGGTTACTGGGATCAACTTCTCATTAAACAAGTAAACATTCTGGATACAAATATTTGATCAAATTTGGGGAATCTTTGCTAATACTTTTTCAAGTATTTTTCTGCCTGATAGTTTCTCTCCTTGACTTCTGAAAGTCCAATTTCATGTAAGTTAGATGTCTTTATATTATTTCATGAGTCACCATGTTCTGTTTATTATAAACTTTTTTTTTTTCTCAGTGCACTTTAAATTTGGATGATTTCTATTGACTTTTTTTTTTTTTTTTTTTTTGAGATGGAGTCTTGCTCTGTCGCCCAGGCTGGAGTACAATGGCGCAATATCAGCTCACTGCAGCCTCCATCTCCCCAGTTCAAGCGATTTTCCTGCCTCAGCCTCCCGAGTAGATGGGATTACAGGTGTGCACCACCACATTCAACTAATTTTTGTATTTTTAGTAGAGATGGGGTTTCACCATGTTGACCAGGCTGGTCTCAAACTTCTGACCTCTGACCTCAAATGATTTGTCCACCTCGGCTTCCTAAAGTGCTGGGATTACAGGCATGAGCCACTGTGCCTGGCCCTCTATTGACCTATCTTTAAGTTTCCTGATTCTCCTTACTGTGTGTCCAATCTACTGATAATCCCATCAAATAATTTCAGTTATTATATTTTTCAGTTCTAGGGGTTCCATTTTGTTCTTCTTCTATTAGTCGTATTTATCTTGAAATTCCCTGTCTTCATTTATCATATCTACCCTTAGTAAGAATCTTTAATAATTTAAAATAGCCATAAATATATTTGAAATTCCTTTTCTACTGATTCCAACATCTGGAGGTCTATTTCTATTGATTTATGACAAAGGTGATGTTGCAGAGCAGTGGGGAAAGGACTTTCTTTTCCAAGAAAAACTTAGGTCAATTGGATAGCTACATGAAAAAAAAAAAATAGTCCTCACTTGACACCATATGCCAAAATTAATTTTAGGTAGTTAGCACATCTAAGTGTTCCAAGAAAAACTTAAGGTTCCAGATGGTAACGTAAGAGAATGCCCTTGTCACCTTGGAGTAGGCAATGATTTCTTACAGGTTAGCAAAAGCACTAACCATGAACAAAAAGTGATAAATTAGACCTCAATAAAAATTAAAGATTTACCTTTATCAAAATCTAAAAATAAGAGAGTTAAAATGCAAGCCTTTAATTAGGAAAAGGTGTTTGTTTGCAGCACTTATCTAGAATATACACATCAAGTAGAAGAAGATTAGCCAATAGAAAAATGGGTGAATGCTTAAAAGCCACTTTACTAAAGAGGATATCTGAGTGGCCAATAATTACATGAAAGATGCTCTTTATCTTTAGTCATCCGAGAAATGTAAATTAATACTATATAAACCCCAAATGTTGGAGAGGATGTGGAACAATGAGAACTCTCATCATATAATGCTGGCAGGTCTGTAAATTTAAAAAACTGCTTGGCACTGTAATTATAGCTGGTTATGAGCAAACCTTTGATATGTATCCCAATAGAAATGTGTATCTATGTGAACCGATTCACAGAATAATGTTCATGGAAGTATTATCTGTAATAGCTCCAAACCTGGAAAGAACTTGAATGTCCAGTATCAGCATAAGGGACCAGTCACAAAAGACCACATATCATACGATGCAATTTTTGTGAGATGTCCAGAATAGGCAAATCTATAGAGCAGAAAAATTAGTGGTTGCTTGGGGCTAGAAAGGATAGGGAATTGGGGTTGTGGGAGTAATTGCTAAAGGGTATGAAGTTTCCAGGTGATGGAAATTTTCTAAAACTGACTGTGGTGATGGTTGCATATATCTGTGAATACGCTGAAAGCATTGAATTGTACACATTGAATTGCACACTTTAAGTGGATGAACTGTATGGCATGTGAATTATATCTCAATACATCTGTAATTAAGAAAAAATAACAGCAAAAAGAATAAATTGTGTATACTCATATAACTGAATTTCATACAGCCTAGAATAAAATTTTAAAAAAGACTTGTTACATGCAATGACATGGATGAATTCAAATATAATATAAAGTGAAATAAACCAAGTATTATAAAATATTTACCAAGCAATTCATTTCATGTGAAATGTCAGAATAGACAAAACTAACAGGGGGATGAAGAATGCTACTATTAGTTAATTTCTTGAGCTGGGTTGTGGTTGCCCGGACATGTTTGTGTTAATCTTTGAAAGTTTACTGAAACGTATTTGTCATTTGTACGCTTTCCTGTATGCTGTACTACAACACAAGTTTTATTAAAAGTATTTCTAAAAATCCAATTGTTCAGTAAGTTGTCCTATAATATGCATTAAAAAAGAATTTAAAAATACACGCGCATTTCAAAAGTTATTTTTTGTGGGTTAGGGTTATGGAGAATTTATTTTCTCCTATATATGTCTCAGAATTTTCCAAATGACCATGGAAATTTACATTTATCACCAGAAAAAAATACTATTAAAATACAATTGTCTGAGATAATCTTGTGTTACTTTTACACTAAACTCATTTAGTTCAAATGTGGGGACTTCAGCTTTTGCTCCCAGATGAAAAGAGCTTGTCATTTTGGAGCAAAGGAGGGCGTGGCAGTTGGTCAGAGTGTTTCCTGGTGGCCTAGGAGACTGCCAGGAACTCATCACTGGCCACCAGCCTAGGGGGAGGAGCTGAGGTGCAGGTGCAGGGAGGGATTCAAGAGACTGAACTAAACCTGGGTGGGTCCCTAGTCCTCATAAAACCTGGATCCTAACTGCAAAACTATGGTCGGGCCTAGGAAGCGGTGGAGGACTCACTGGCGCTCTAGCCTCTGTGCTGGGTGCATTAGTGATTAGGCTTTAATCATCACAGTCCTCATGATTCTATTTTTGTAAGGCCAGCAGCTCAGAGTGGTTTTTACATTGTCAAAACAAAGACGAATACGCGACAGAGCCAGTTCCAGGCCCAAATTCTAGAGTATTTGCTTTCTGGCTCTTTACAGAAAAAGTGGGTAAACTTCTCGATTAGAGACTCTAGGCAGAATTCTAAGGTATTTAAAATGTTTACCTGGGAATGCGCTTGCTGGCGAGGCGGAGCCGGCGCCGGCGTGAAGCAAGTGTGCCCAGGGGCACTGGTACCACCCGATGCTGGATTGCCTAGGCTGGTCAGACGGAGCAAATCGGAATCCACCGAAGAAAATTCACCTCTGAAGGATCCAGTCTGGAAAGGGATGGCCAGGCTCTTCCTGGACAGGGGTGACCAAATGGATGAGGATGCTCTCTGCAGCCCTCGGCGGATCGCAAAGGAGCAGGGCTCCGGTCTTCTATCTGGGAAAGCATCTTTGTCACTCGTCGAGAAGCCAACGGAGCCCCTGCGGAGTTTTCTTTCCCTTTCTCTGCGGCGGGCAGAAGCAGCGCATTGAGCAGTTCGCCCGGCTGTCTGCAACTTTGCGAGCTGAGCCGCGTGGGTGCGGCCGGCCGACCGGCGCGTGCGCAGTGAGCTCTCAGCGCCTCCCACCGCGCAGGCTCGGCGTTGGCCTCCGCGCCCCGGGCTAGTGTGCCCTTCTCGGGTCCCCTAGGTCGCGGGGCAGCCGGGGCGGAAGGGCTCGTTCATTATTTTGAGAGTTTGTTGTGAACGTCATAACCCTTCGTCCTTAAATATTGCCGATACTTGACCTACGCAAGAGACAATGTCATGTGATTCAGCCTAATATCTCAGTATGTATCCCCTCAGAAAAAGGGATTGTTCTACATTCTCAACCCCGCGCTATTGACATTTTGGGCAGGATGAGTTTTTGCTATCTGTGCCCGTAAGGTGGGGGTGACGGGGTGGGATGGGGGTGTCCAGAGCTAAACAATCACTATTTAGCAGCATCCCTGGCCTCTACCCATTAGGTGCCAGTGGCAAACCCCTCCCCCAATTGTGACAACCAACGATGCCTCCAGACACTGCCAAACCCAAAAGGTGTGGTTGGGGGGTGGAGAGGGGAGGGGTGGTGGTGAGGGTTGGGGGAAAAAGGAGAGGTGCAAAATTGCCTCATTTGAGGACCACAGGATCACAATGCGCATCATCATACTTAGGAAATGTAATTGTTAGATTACAATAATCGTATATATTTCATATTTGAATTTCCTCAGTTGTCCCAAAATGTCCTTCTTTACCCTATAGTTTGTAAAATGTAAATCCGAGATTTAACAAGAATCACATAGTGCATCAGTAAGAATCATATATTGCAGTTGTCAAGTCTCTTTCGCTTCCTTCAATATAGAACAGTTCCCTAGCCTTTTTTTGTTTGTTTCTCCTGGTATTGACATTTCTGAAAAGTCTAGCCCAGTGGTCTTCCAGAATATCCTTCAATTTAGAGATGTCAGATTGGTTCCTCATTATACGATTCACGAGTAATATGTATGTACACACGAACATATATGCAGGAATTCTACCTACGTGAATTTTATCTATTTTCAAATGACTTTTTAACTGTCATAACATTTAATTTAAAAAGCACCCTCTGACCAGCGATTTGAAATATTTTTATCACATCCATAAATTTCCACATTATATTTGGATCTAAGATATATTTTCTTTTTTTTCCACGTTGATCTTATTGTCTGCTTATGGGCTAATATTATACTGTTTTTATTAGAGACTAAATTTCAGTATCTGGTAGGGCTAGACTGCGTTATTGCTGTTTTCTGAAGTTTTTTTTTTAATATGCTTGGTTATTTTTTCATGTAAACTATAGAATATAGCTCCGTAAAAATACTTTCTAAAAAAAAAACTTCTGCATATCTTTTCCATTTATGATGTTGCATTTTCCTTTTGACATTTTTTTCCTTTTGAAAAGCAAGGTTTATTTTTTCTCTTTCTCAAGTTTCAGCTTTGTGTCTTTCAAGAAAGCTTCATAAAGGTTTTTCACTTGTTAAATTTATTCTTAGAGTATTTCTCTTTTTTTGTTGGAATTATCTCTTCTACTTTTCCTTATAACGGCTAGGTTCTTACATAAATTAAGGTACTGATTTCTGTGTCTAATTTTGTATCTTGCAACCATATTGAATCTCCTGTTGCTTCCAGGAGTTTCATGTTGATTGTATCTGCATCTCTGTTTACACTTTTATATAATTGCAGTGATTATCCATTTTGAATTTCAAATTGCCCATCTTTGGTCATTTTTGGCTCCTTTATTTGACACAAGCTCAAATGTCTTGATTGCTTTCTGACACTGTAAGAGTTCCAGTGTCATATTGTACATTTACTGCCTCACACGTAGAATCAGTCATTTCTCAAAGGTTTCCTGATTGCTTCTAGTGAAAAAGGTATTTGGATGCTACAACCTGCACTTAAAGATGTTCATGGTTAAATGGCTTATCCCTTCCCAGACTCTTCAACACAAGATCTAGGAGAGATGTAGTTTTTCAAAGAAAGATGAAAATAAATAATAACTTTGTGTTGATATTCCAATTCTAATAGAAGATTATAGGGTTTTTACTTACTTGATTTTATATTGCATCTCTTCCCCGATGCTGAAAATCATGGCTCCTAAATGATATTAACAGAATAATTTACTTTTCTCCATAATATATATAATAGTTTCCAAAATCTACCAGTATTACAACTGTTAGTAAAAATGTTAGATGTAGTTAAATACAGTTAGGCTTATTTATCTCATATTTTAAAATCTAGGTTGCTTTCTGGGTGCAGTGGCTCACCCCTGTAATCCCAGCACTTTGGGAGGCTGAGGCGGGTGGATCACTCAAGGTCAGGAGTTCAAGAGCAGACTGGCCAGTTGCGCCACAGTGCTGCAGCCTCGGTGACAGAGGGAGACTCCAAAAAAATAAATAAATAAAATAAAAAACTCGATTGCTCAGTTAAAAAGAAAATTAAATCCAAAATCCAAAAGGGAAAAGAACCTTAAATATATCTAACGTTTTCTTTTTGAGTGAAATATCTAATTCATACATTTCATTATTTATTTAAATTATCAGTTTTGTTCTGAACACTCTAGCTGCATCTTGTCAATTCTAATGTCATGTTTTCATTTTTTTCTAGAAATTCTCATTATTAATTGATACTTCCCTTTGCGGCAAGCTATGTTTAATAGAAAAATTTTAAATTTCAAGATGGGGCTTTCTTATGTTTTGATTATAACTTTCTAGTTTTATCATTATGGTGAATATTTATATTATATTTATGTGATTTATTGAGGCATACATGTCTGTATTGTAAATTACAGTCAATTTTCATAAGTGTTTTTGTATTTTTTTGTCTAAGGTAAATGTACTATAGTCTGCTATTATTAGTGTATTTCGATTTCTCTTTGAATCTCTTATAATTCCTACGTATGAAAGTAGCTGCTGTGTTACTCACTGCATACCTTTTCGTAAATCTTTTATTTTCACTGTGAATTGTAGCCTTTAGGATTATAAGATGTTCTTTGTCTCAATAATGGTTTTTGGTCTGAATTTTATTTTATTGAATTTCAAAATCTCAATTCTTTCTTTTTTTAATGTGCATTTTCTTAGTAGACCTTTACCCATCCTTCCTTTCATTGTTAGCATTTCTGAATTGTTTTGTTTTAGGTGGGTCTTTGTCTTTTATATACAGCATAGAGTTGGGTTTTCCTTTAAAATCAACCTATTTTTCTTTTTGTTTTAACACTGAAGTTGAGCCCTCTGTTGGCTGATATGTTTGGTCTCAGTTATCTCCTGTATTATATTTACCTGTGTAATATGTAGCGTATTTGATGGTGATAAGTGCTATTGAGGAAAATAAAGGAGAAAGGGTGCATAAAAAAATGCTGGGGAGAATATTCTATTTTAAATAGGTGGTCAGGGAAGGCCTCACGGAGGAAGTGATTTTTGCACAAACACTTGAAATAGGCAAAGGAATGAATCATTTGGATAAATGAGATAAGATTGTTCCTGACAGAGGACAGCTAGGCCCAAGGCCCCGAGGCATAGAGTACCTAGTATGCTCTAAGGAACAGCAAGGGAGCTGGTGTGATCAAAGCTGGTAAGCAGGAAAATAGTAGGAGATAAGGCCAGAGGATCAGATAGGGCCCTGTCAGTAGGGAGCAAAGAATCCCTCCTTCAAGAGGAATTTTGGTACCAGATGTTGAAATAATACATCTGCTATACCACAGTAATAAATTAATGACTCTATGAGAACACATAAATAACCCTGGGAATTCCAGTCGAGGTAGGAGAGGAAACTAGGCTTGCGGGTATGATATTTTGGGTACAACTCAAATTATGCATAAAAGAAGTTTCATATTTGCTAACTTTGAGGGTTGGATTACTAAGAACCTTTCCCAACCTGTACGATTGCAACAATCCTTGAATATTCTTCAAGTCGCTCATATTTCAGTTTGTACTTCATATTCCACCTCCAAACATATCAGATATAGATAACAACTATAGCTTTTGGCTATTTATCTGAAGCTGTGCATTTACAGAGGAAGAATCTTATTGCAACATTCCCATTAATGAAAGGTATTTTGACTAATGTTCAAAAAGCATGAAAAACTAAAATTCTATACTCAGAAGCTTGATAAAGGACAGAAAATGAGAGATTTTTTGAATTTTTTTAAAAAAGTCAAGTATTTTAAAAGAGTTTTTTGTATTTTTTGTGTTGTTTTTCTTTTTGTAAGAAATCTGTTTTGACAGAAAACTATATGGCAGATGTGTGCGTGTGTTTGTGTGTTTTGGGGAGGAATAGGGATGAATTCAGTCTGTAATCTGGAAAAACTGTGTATAGGATGGGAACAGAGAAGGGACAAACTTTATATGTATACACAGGATTACTTTTTCCTTTTCATGATGTGTTTTATTTGGAAGCATTTACATCTTCTCTTTTTCTTTTCCTCCTTTTTTTTCCTTCACCTTTCTTTTTCTTAAGCTAAACTGTCACAGTGAAATACTGTGACTAAGCCACAACTCATATAGAAAACTGAACGGTGCATTGTAAAATAGGACACAAAACAAAAGACTTCATCTGAGAGCTGAGATCATCACGAGTACACAGACCCACTGCAGTAATTCAACAGTGTTTCTCAGAGCCCGGGACAATTTCTTCAATTCTTGGTATCCTACTGCCCCCTGCTGTTCATGTGGAAGCACTGACTACAGAAATTAAAGTTTTCATAACATTGCACAGGTTTTAGTGCAATATTAACGTGCTATCAGAGAAAGTTAAGTAGTTCAAAGATTTAAACAGAGTAATTTAAGGAATTGCTTTCTAAAAGACTGAATATCAAACATATTACACAGCAGCTTTCTCGACTCTCTAATATGTTGAAGAGAAATCTAATCCAGTTATTTGGCTTGTGAATCTGGTTTCGTTTTTAAGTTTCTGAGGGGAGCAGAGCAGGAGGAGGCAATTGAGGTAGCTTAGAGATAAATTGGTAAAGAGAAAGCAGGGAGTAGATGGAGAAAATGAAAGGAAAAATGTGCAAGAAGGAGGGGGTAATGAATAATTTACATCCTCGAGGGTAAAGCAGTTCAGTCCTGAACAGATGGTTTACATTCCTCAGGGGGGTCGGGCAGAAACGGGCTCCACGGAAAAGCCCGGATGGACCATTTGTGAGCCTCACTTCTGCTTTCTGCTCCTGGATTTGATCATGGAAACCTCTCATAGCCGTTAGGATGTGAGTTGGGGCCTCTGAAGCAGGGCAGAGGCACATCATCTTTGGAGCTGATTTCCTGGCCTTCTCTGCAATTTGTGAAGAGCTCAGGGGCTGTGTCCTGGATGTAAGTCAGCCCACGTGCAAATGCGTATGTGTGAGCATGCGAGTTGGATGTTATATGTTCCAGGTTTTAGACTCTGAGGGCTGCTAGTTCCTGCATGGCAGACCTTCCCCTTGGGATTAAGTAATAAGGCGCCAGTGTCCCCTGTCACTTAGTAAAAGTAGTTAGAAGCTTGGGGCCTTGCTTCAGCATTTGTTTTTTTTGCTGAGACTCTTTCTCCATGAGGAACACGATTGGAGAAGAAACATTCAGTATTTAGAAAATTAAATGTATCCATGTTATGATAAACGTAGAAATCCAGTCCAAACTGCTCTTGAAAGATGTAGTTTTTGCTATAAATACTATAGGAGTGTCACTTCTAAAACTTCCGAAGTTCCTACTTCAAAGGCACAATGATGGATTTTAAGAAATAAAACTTTAAGACAATATTTACGTGGTTTATTTCAGGTAACAATTAATAACCTGATTCCTTAATGCTTGGGGCTATGTTCATAGCATTGCTTTTAGTGCTATCATTTTCTATTTCTCTTGTATGACATATTGTATTAGTCCGTTTTCATGATGCTAATAAAGACATACCTTCACAAAAGAAATAGGTTTAATTGGACTTACACTTCCACGTGGCGGGGGAAGCTTTACAATCATGGCAGAAGGCAAGGAAGAGCAAGTCGTCTTACATGGACGGCGGCAGGCAAAGAGAGAGAGCTTGTGCAGCGGAATTCCTCTTTTTAAAACCATCACATCTCGTGAAACTTTTTCACTATCACGAGAACAGCACAGGAAAGACTTGCCCCTGTGATTCAGTTACCTCCCACTGGGTCCCTCCCACAATACGTGAGAATTAAAGATGAGATTTGGGTGGGGACACAGCCAAACCATATCATTCCTCCCCTGTCCTCCCAAATCTCATGTCCTCACATTTCAAAATCAATCGTGCCTTTTCAACAGTCCCTCAAAGTCTTAACTCATGTCAGCATTCACTCAAAAGTCCACATCTGATACAAGGCAAGTCCCTTCCACCTATAAGCCTGTAAAATCAAAAGCAAGTTAGTTACTTCCTGGATGCAACGTAGGTACAGTCGTTGGGTAGCCATTCCAAATGGGAGACATTGGCCAAAACAAAGTTCCTACAGGCCCTGTGCAAGTCTGAAATCCAGCAGGACAGTCAAATCTTAAAGCTCCAAAATGATTTCTTTTCACTCCATGTCTCACATCCAGGTTATGCTCATGCAAGAGGTGGGTTCCCAAGGTCTTGGGCAGCTCCGCCCCTGTGGCTTTGCAGGGTATAGCCTCTTCTTGACTGTTTTCATGGGCTGGCGTTGAGTGTCTACGGTTTTTCCAGGCGCACGCCGCAAGCTTTTGGTGGATCCACTATTCTGGGGTCTGGAGGATGATGGTCCTTTTCTCACAGCTCCACTAGGCGATGCCTCAGTAGGGACACTGTATGGGGCCTCTGACCCCACATTTCACTTCCACACTGCCTTAGCGGAGGTTCTCCGTGAGGGCCCCACCCCTGCAGCAAACTATTGCCTGGGTGTCCAGACATTTCCATACATCTTCTGAAATCTAGGTGGAGGTTCCCAAACCTCAATTCGTAGGCACCCACAGGCTCAACACCACATGGAAGCTGCTTGGGCTTGGGGCTTGTATCCTCTGAAGAAACAGTCTGAGTTGTACCTTGGCCCCTATTAGTCACCATTGGAGTGCCTGGGACGCAGGGCACCAAGTCCCTAGGCTGCACATGGCATGGGGACCCTGGGCCCAGCCCAGGTAACCATTATCTCCTAGGCCTTCTGGCCTGTGATGGGAGGGACTTCTATGAAGACCTCTGACATGCCCTGGAGACACCTTTCCCTTTGTCGTGGGGATTAACATTCAGCTCCTCGTTATTTATGCAAATTTCTGTAGCTGGCTTGAATTTCTCCTCAGAAAATGGGTTTTTCTCTTCTATCACATTGTCAAGCTGCAAATTTTCCAAACTTTTTATGCTCTGCTTCCCTTTTAAACTGAATGCCTTTAACAGCACTGAAGTCACATCTTAAATGCTTTGCTGCTTAGAAATTTCTTCTGCCAGATACCCTAAATCATCTCTCTCAAGTTCAAAGTTCCGCAAATCTCTAGGGCAGGAGCAAAATGCTGCTAGTCTCTTTGCTAAAACATAACAAGAGTCACCTTTGCTCCAGTTCCCAACAAGTTCCTCATCTCCATCTGAGACCACCTCAACCTGGACCTTATTGTCTATATTGCTTTCAGGCTTTTAGTCAAAGCCATTCAACAAGTTTTTAGAAGTTCCAAACTGTCCCACATTTTCCTGTCTTCCTATGAGCCCTCCAAACTGTTCTAACCTCTACTTGTAATCCAGTTCCAAAGTTGCTTCCACATTTTCAGGTGTCTTTTCAGCAACACCCCACTCTGCTGGTACTGATTGACTGTCTTAGTCCGTTTTTCATGCTGCCGATAAAGACATACCTGAGACTGGGCAATTTACAAAAGAAAGGGGTTTAACTGGACTTAGTTCCATGTGGCTGCTGAAGCCTCACAATCATGGCAGAAGGCAAGGAGGAGCAAGTCATGTCTTACATGGATGGCAGCAGTCAAAGAGAGAGAGCTTGTGCAGGGGAATTCCTCTTTTTAAAACCGTCAGATCTCATGAAATTTACTATCATGAGAACATCACGGGAAAGTCTTGCTCCCCTGATTCAGTTGCTTCCCACTATGTCCCTTCCATGACACGTGGGAATTCAAGATGAGATTTGGGTGGGGGCACAGCCAAGCCATATCACTTACTAGTATTTATTTTCTCAGAGTTATATTCTCCATTTGGGCAGTGCTAAAGATGTGAAGAAACATAGAGCAGGCTGTGTCTTTAAGACCTTTATAGTAATTTAGAAAAATGTAGAACCACAGCATGATAATCATGTAAGAGTGAGGTGGGGCCAAGAGTAAGATAATAATCTCCCCATTGTCTTTTATTCTATCAGTTTACCCCATCCCCTCCCCTCCCTTTCCCTCCCCTCCCCATCCCATCCCATCCACATCCCCTCCCATTTCTCCCTTCACCTCTTTACTATTTCATTTTATTTGTATTGATATTTAAATTTCAAATCAAGAATACTGGCTATTCTGTTTATATAATTTTGCTCAATCTGTAGTACTCCAGGACATAGTACAATGTTTGCATATAGTTGCAATAAATCTCTGTTGCATGAACACCAACACACTTATTAATTGCCTAGCATTATGCTGCTCCTGTGTAAAACAGATGTACATTTGATTTCAGGAAAGGAGAAAAGTTAAGTTGGAGGGAATTTATGTAGACCTATAGAAAGAATTAGAAATATTTGTTTGTATTCAGATTCTTAGGGGCGATGAGAAAGTTTGTTAATGATAAAAGCTAGAACACAAAAATTTCACCTTGTAAGTACCTGTGGAAATATTTATCTTTAATGGTTTTCTTATGTTGCTAAGAATGATCAACTTTTAACATTTCCCTTTGTGTAGTTCCTTATCAGATCTGTGTACACGCACCTACCAAAGATAGGGTGGGAACTTGCATCTTTTATCAATCCTGGAGAGCAGATGAACATGAGGCCTGTTTTTCAAAAATAAATTTAAACTTATTTTTTTTTTTAGAATCAAGAACTAACTTACCAGTGTTTCACTGTACAAAATTTACAGTTAATCGAAACCTGGTTTTGCCTTCTTAACTGTTTGCGACCCAAATTGCCTGCTCTTATTTAATTGTTTTACTTAAATTGTATTGAATACTAATATCTAACAAAGTTGTAGCCCTAAGTGATTCCAAAATTTCATCAAGTTATTGAGAAGTGGATCTTCTCTGCAAGTGTATTGTGGTGTATACTATAAAGTTGTATTTATATTCTCTTTTCTTCCCCTTCTACAGTGCCAGGGACTCCTCATAGAAAGTTTGGAACTATTTTCTGTTATGTGGTAGTGGTAGAAATTTGGATGGAGGAAGTTCACAGGGTTAAAAAAATAAATTGTTGATAATAACAAAATAGTTTCAAGGCCTCTTTTAATTCTCGTATTTTGTGATTTTCCTTCACATCAGACATTGCATACAGTATGTTTAAAAAAGGTCCCAACTTTTGAGTTTCATTTCAATTAGACAGTAGTTTACTGTCCAATTCAATCACTAGGAAATATTTTGTGAGTGTTTCATTGCGTAGGGTGCTGGAATAGATGCTGATTAGAGAGAACTGCACAGACGATGTTCCTGTCCTCAGGTTATTTATAATAGAATGTGAGATGAAAATTTACAAAAGGTCAAAACACAGAATTAGAAGAAAAGATGAGTAAAGTATTTAGCATTTTACTTCTATTTCAGTAAAATGTCTCTTGGAAGCCTTGGGAGGCAGGATAGAATGATTAAAAATGTTCAAAGAACAAAACTTCATCTCAAATTATCCACCTAAAAAGTTGGAATTCGTAAGTGTAGACCTCCTCTATAGATACAGCAAGGAATCAGACTTCCTCTATCCGCAGACCCCCTACATCTTGTTTAAGCCTGGATCATCTCAGTTTGGATTACGGAAAACCAGTGGAAATTGTTAGAGCTTCTCCTTATTGATCTTCCTTGCAAAGCCAGATAGATAATATGGTTGAGATTTAGAAGGAAAAAAAAGGTCCACGTGACTGAAAAAAAAAAATGTGTTACTGAGATGCTGAAAATATATGATTAAATAGCTCAGATAGACATTACAAATAATTTATGTGTCTTTTAAGTTGGTCAGTATGAGGTTTGTATTTAAATTGCATCTCTCCTCAATTCAAATTGCCTTAGGCTTTTGGGTATTTAAAAATATTTTGTATTCATGAACACTTCTTTTATAATTGATGTGGATGTTTTCTTATAGCCCAAGTCTAATTTGTAAGCTGGAAAGTTCATTTATTTATTCATTTCACATCTATTATATATTTACTATGAGCCAAATATGATGGTATGATAGTAGGGAGTTTTTTTTGAGATGGAATTTTGCTCTTGTCGCCCAGGCTGGAGTGCAATGGCGCGATCTTGGCTCACTGCAACCTCCGCCTCCTGGGTTCAAGCAATTCTCCTGCCTCAGCCTCCCAAGTAGCTGGGAATACAGGCATGTGCCACCATGCCCTGCTAATTTTGTATTTTTAGTAGAGATGGGGTTTCTCCGTCAGACTGACGGATTTGGTCAGGCTGGTCTTGAAGTCCTGACCTCAGGTGATCCGCCCGCCTCAGCCTCTCAAAGTACTGGGATTACAGGCATGAGCCACTGTGCCAGTCCTGGGATTGTTTTTTAAGTTAACTGCAAAGCTTACTTACATTATCATGAGCTCTATTTACCTAAATTCCAAGAAATTCTGCATGTGGGACAAAGCAGGGTCCCACCAAGTGACCCTGCTACACCTTGTCTAGATCTCTGTTGTAGCACTTACTGCATTTTTCTTTTTGACATTAATTTTGTCAGCTGGAATGAGAGCAGAGCGTGGTCTGGTTCGGTCTGATTGTTACGTGTCCTCAGCACCTAACAAAACCTACAACACAATAGAAACCCAAAAAGGGTGGCTTGGATGAGCAAAGCATCATGTACACATGCATTGCTCTAAGGGCAATTTTATTCTCAGTGGTTGTTAAGGCCATTTCACACTCTGGCATATCATCTCTAGGAAAAGGCAAAACCCCTGTTACCTTAATATCTTCCATAGTTTGACTGAATATTGAGCCAAAGCATTTTAACATCACAGTGAAATCTGATTCAAGTCATTTTTGTAATAATTATACCTTAAGGTTTAGATTGAGTTATTTGGGTGATATTTATGAGAACAACTATTTTATACTATTCTTAAGAATATTTTTCAATTTCCTGGTGGGTAAAATCAGGCTTTGGAGAAGCAGTTCTTGCCTGGAGAGACTGATGGGGGGTTCTCTGAGACACCCTTCCTAGCCATCCAGCATTAATTGCTTTCCATGTATTCAGTGGGTTTATGTCCACATAAATATATTTTATGAGTACTTTGAGAATGAAACAGTGCTGAAAGGAGACAGCAGTCATATGCAGCCAGAATTTATGTGAAATTACTAATCATTCTCATTTCGGGTGGGAGTAAATGATGGTACTTTGGAGTGAAATTTCTGGTTCTGTCCTTATAGCTCATACAGGATTGTCATTTACTGCTGAGTGGATTGTGCATTGCACAAAGAAACACATCTAAAGTGTACACTACTTATATAATAGACATTATAAATTTGAATATTTATTAAGATAATTTTATGAGCAGTAAAGTGTCTTGTTTTAATAAAATCAGTATATTATGGCCAATTTTATTACAGATGGAATAAAATTTGATGAAGAGGTACAGTGTTTTTTTGTTTTGTTTTGTTTTGTTTTTGATATGGAGTCTCACTCTGTTGCCAGGCTGGAGTGCAGTGGCACGATCTTGGCTCACTGCAACCTCCAACTCCTGGGTTCAAGCAATTCTCCTGCTTCAGCCTCCTAAGTAGCTGGGATTACAGGCACATGCCACCATGCCTGGCTAATTTTTGTATTTTTAATAGAGACAGGGTTTTACCATGTTGGCCAGGACGGTCTCGATCCCCTGACCTTGTGATCCACCTGCCTCGGCCTCTCAAAGTGCTGGGATTACAGGTGTGAGCCATCGTGCCTGGCTATTGTTTTTAAAATTTGTACAAAGGCTGTATATGGACTTGTGGTGGCCTGAACTTGGACAAGTTACATAACTTCTTTGGCTTTCATATGGAGATATTAATACCTACCTTGCTAAATTGGTTATAAATATTAGCTGTGTGTGGCACACAGTCATTGTTCAATAAATACTTTAGAATGAATATCAAAGCACTAAGCATAATGTCTGTGATAAAGATTTGGTAAATTGTGGCCCATTTTTGCCTTGAATGAGGGAAATTTTAGATTAATAGTATATATGTAAATATATGCCTTTGAAGATTCTTAAGTGTTTCATATTTTGCACTTAATTACTGCATGGTACTACCTAAAATGTTCCTAATAAGATGTTTGGGATCCTTCTTTAATTTCCTGAGGAGTACACATCCAGTATAAAGGAAATTATGACTATATGACACATTGAAAGGAAAAATTAGTGACTCATAGTTGAGCTTATTTTAGAATCCTAAAATATTGGAATCCTAGGTTTGGAAGGAAACATTTAATCCAAACTACCATCAGTTACTTGAATTTCACTTTATTTATCAGATATATATTGATCAGTTATTATATGTTGGAACTGTACTATGCTTGAGGACTACAAAGATAAATGAGATATTCTTGTTGAGAAGTTACAGGTCTTCACGTGAACATTTCCAGGGACAATTCACAATTACTAACCTTATTTTTAGGAATCTCTCTTATGACAATTCAAAATTTATCTTTCTCTATCTTTCATTTATTGGCTTAGCTTTTCTATTAAGAGTACAAATAAGTAAGCGTAATTATTTTTTAGAAAAATCTTTCTTATACATGAATGAAATTGAGTTTCTTCTGAGACATCTGTTCTTCAACTGAAACATCACTGCATTCCTCTGCTGTTCCTCAAGCCTCTTCACCATTTTGCTCACTCCTCTGAATGCCTTCCAGGTTGTCTGCTAAGACGTGGCACACATACATACCAGGGTACCCAGGCTCCAGCTGTAGATCAGCTATCACAGAGCAATTACTTTCACATATCAGATACCGTCTTTCAAATCTGTGGCATGATTAATACTCATAACTGTCTGATCAATATATACTATAAACTGTTTCATCCCTATTGTTTTTCAAAAATTGTATTTATTTTGCACATGTTACTATAGAAGGTATTTTTGGAAGAATATAGATGATCTCTCTAATTCCTTAAGGAGCTTTTCATATACTGTTCCAACCATCAAAATGATAATAATGAGGGCAAACCTTGCTAGAGCTCTAGATTATTGAATTACTATTTGGAAGTCATTTTTGTCCAGTTAATTAATATATATATAATTTATAATTATTATATATTTATAATAATATATTAATATATTATAGATATATTAATTATAAATATATAATATATGATTATATATTTATAATTAATATATCTATAATAATATATTAATAATTTATAATTATTATGTATAATTAATAATTATATAATTTATAATTTAAGCCACTGTAATTTATACAGTTTACAACAGGTAGGTAGCTAAGTAAGGACTTCTATAGCTTTGCAGATCTGTTTTCTATAAATTGCTGTCTCAAACAACTATTTTTTCAATAAACAGTGTGATAATTAATTCTACTTATAACGCTAAGCACTTACTTAAAAACCTTAATACTTGTTCACTTTTTATTTTAATTAACAAATGCATGAAATGCCTCTTTGTACCAAGTGTACTCTGACTCAGCACTTGGGACAAGTGCCCTGCTAGCAGAACAGTAGAAGAAGCCAGTTCTAACTCAGTGACCATTTATAGCTGTGCACACTGCTATGCGTTGCTACTTATAGAAGAAGGAAAGGACAAACAGGTATAGTAAGGAATTGGAAGATGGAGACAGAGAAGAGACCTCTGTCTGGATGAAGGCTGAATGTTTAGAAGCAGTGGGAGAGGTAGACTCGGATAGATGGTATGTTAGTTTCCTAGGACTGCTATGGCAAATTACCACAGACTTTGTAGCTGAAAACAATAGAAATTTGCTCTTCCATAGTCAGGAGGCCAGAAGTTTGAAATCAAGGTTTTGACCTGGCCATGCTACCTATCAAGGCTCTGGAGAAGAATCTTCCTTTGTCTCTTTCTATCTTTGGTGGCTCTTGACAATCCTTAGCATTCTTTGGCTTTTATATGCATCCCTCCAATCTCTGCCGTTGTCTTCACATAACCTTCTTTTCTGTGCCTCCTCTGTATCTCTGTGTTCAAGTCTCTCTCTCCTTTTTTTTTTTTTTTTTTTTTTTTGCGATTAAGACACTAGTCATGAGATTAGGGCCTGACTTAATCCAGTATGACATCTGCAAAAACCTTATTTCCTAAGAAGCTCACATTTACTGGTGCTGGGTAATTTAGTCTGTTTGTGCTTCCATAACAAAATATCACAGACTCAGTAATGTATAAAGACCAGAACTTTATTTCTTATAGTTCTAGAGGCTGTGAAGTCCAAGATCAAGGCACCAGCAGGTTCATTGTCCGGTGATGGTCCAGTCTCTGCATCCAAGATGGCGCCTGGAAAGCTGCATCCTCTAGAGAGGATGAATGCTGTGTCTTCACACAGCAGAAGACAAAATGGCAAAAAAAGATGAACTCTCTCCATCAAGCCGTTTTATAAGAGCAACTAATCTCATTCATGAGGCAGGAGCTCTCATGCCTAATCACCTTTTAGAGGCGATACCTCTTAATACTATCACATGGGCAGCACACTTGAATTTTGGAGGAGACACTTTCAAACCATAGCTAGGAGTTAGGACTTGAAC
This sequence comes from Theropithecus gelada, assembly GCF_003255815.1. Classification (NCBI taxonomy): domain Eukaryota; kingdom Metazoa; phylum Chordata; class Mammalia; order Primates; family Cercopithecidae; genus Theropithecus; species Theropithecus gelada. The sequence goes on along the minus strand of NC_037669.1, from coordinate 27,265,900 downwards.
ATATCTTTTAGGGGAGACAATTTAATCCATAACAGGTTAGATGGACCAAATTATGGAACACTTTAAATGAAGGTGGAAGAGTTGGGTTTATTTATAAGTCGGGGGGCCACTAGAAACTTTAAGTAAGGGTGCTAATAAAATAGTTATTACAGGAAGGTCTGGTGGAAGTATGCTATAGCATGCTGAGCTGAAAATTAAATTTAGAGATGAGAATATTAATGAGGATATCACAGCAGTGTTCCATGGATAAAGTGAAGGAAAGTTTATAAGGGAAGATATAGAAGAATATATTTTTCCAAAGATGGCCACAGCAATGTCTCTCATACCACTTGCTCTTTGTAATGAGACCTTCTCACAGCCTCATCAATAGGTGGTATCTGTTTCTCTACCGATGCATTTGGGCAGACCCAGTGACTATTTTGACCAATAGAATAGGGTAAAAATGACACCTTGCCGATTATTAATATATGCATAGACTTTTCCGGCCCCTTTCCTACCCTGAGAACACCAAGCTGTGAGAAGCCTGAGCCATGGAGCCATGTAGAGAGGCCCTGGAGGCAGGACCAGGGCCAGGGTGAGGCAAGAGAGGTGTCTTGTACAAAATTTAAGGAGGCGCTCTGAGGTGCATTTGTATGACATTGAGAAGAAGTGTCCCTTAAATTCTGCACCCAAGGCACCTCTCTTAACTCAATTCACACTAGTTCTGGACCTGCCGAGGGAGAAGGAGAGGGAGAGGGAGAGAGGGAGAGGGAGAGGGAGAGGGAGAGGGAGAGGGACAGGGAGAGGGAGGAGAAACACCATGGGAGGTGCAAGACATTGAAGTAAGGAAGCCATCTTGAACATTGGTCCTCTGGCTCAGGCTAACAGCTGGCACCAAGTGGATCAGTGGTGAACCACCAAGCTGATGCATCCTAAACTCATCTACAAAATGATGAGTGAAACAAAATTGTTGTTTTCAGTCACTTAGTATTGAGGTAGTTTGTTATGCCACAATATATTACCTAAAACACCCTCGTGTCTTGCCAGTATTATGTGAAGCTAGTAATTGATTGAGTAATACCAAGTTGCTTTCTATTTACTGAAATTTAACAGAGCTGAATGTTTGATAGTTCCTTAGGGTGAAAGGATGAAAGAAGTGATGAGAGAGATTATAGCGGGTAGCAGTCTAGGAAATATAATTTAATGCCTAATTTCTTCTGTTCACTGCTTAAGCTATATAGCCATATGGCTTTTAATGTTTAGGATTGGCCGGAACAAAAAGGTACGCACACTCACAGTTGGAGTCTTTATAGAAACAAAACTCATGTCTGTTTAGATCTATGCCATGTAGAGTGCTGTGAAATTCCCATTTTCAAGCCAATGGTCTGAATCCTGATGCTAAATGAATAAAATTTTCCCTGGATCTCATTAGCCTCCACTTGGGAAGGAGGGGAGTCAGTTTACTTACTTCTTCTTGGCTTTGTCTGAACCAATCAAGCTTTGAATAACAGGTTTATTTTTATGAAGACTGAAGTTACTAATTTTCATTGAGTATCTCTATTTTACAGTAATTTACACGTTCTTTTGAATGGTTGTTGGCACATTTACTTATTGTCCTCTGAGGCATTTTCTAATTACTTGTAAGCAAGGCTGAGTAAAAAGAAAATCCAGAAAAAACATTAAGAAAGGGACTGTTTGGTAGACAAGGTGTATTACACATAAAATTAAAATATAATGGATACTTTTAAAAGCCTTTAGTCCATTTTATAGCTTTCTCTGCTTCTACAAGTACATAGTAAGTGAAGATTTCCCAACCCATTATTCATTTCTACATGATGTTAGACATTTTTATGACCTCCTAGAGTACTTATAATCTGTACTACACAATTTAGCACCTAATTATATTCTGTTCATTATTATATCATTATAAGTTCTCATCCCCTCAAGTAGATTATATGATCTTAAAAGTCAGAGACCATGTCTTACACTTCTGCATTCACATTCCAACTAGCATAGCCACCACTTGGAACATTTTAATTGATAGAAGCGTATTGAGTTCTAGTCCCTCAAATTTCAGTGAATGTATCTAGGGAACACCTGCCACAGCTCTGAATATAGGGGCAGAAGTAGGCAAGTTACTTTTTCTTTCCCAAGGAGTTTGTCAACAAGTGTTAAGTACCAAGTACTAAGGCGAGGGATTACTTTGATAGAGTGACTTCCTTTCTCTTTTTCCTTTAGTGTCAGAACAGAGCAGAGGAAAAGCAGAGAGCCATGAGCCACCGTGTCATCATTATCATTTTGATGTAAATGGATTATTGGCATTTTTTTACTTCTCCAGTTGGAGAAAACAACTAATGGTATCTGACCTAGGGAGTCTTACTTGGCTGAGCCACTAGGCTAAATGGTTGGCAGCCTTACATTTCTCTTGTTTTGAGTGAGCATCAGGATATCAGATTCACATTTTTTTTTATTGTGATAAGACATACATGACATAAAATTTACCACTTTAATCAGTCTTAAGTGTACAGTTTAGTGGTATTAAGTACATTCACATTGTTGTACAATCACCACCATCATCCATCTCTAGAACATTTTTATCATCCTAAACTGAAACTCTGTACCCATTAAACAAACACTTCCTATTCCTTCATATCCCCATTGCCTGCGAACCACTATTCTACTTTCTGTCTCTATGAATTTGGCTATTCTAGGTACTTCATATAGGTGGAATCATACAGTATTTGCCCTTTTGTATCTGGCTTATTTCCTTAGCATAGTATTTTCAAGGTCCATCCAAGTCGTATGAGGTGTCAGAATTCCATTCCCTTTTAAGACTGAATAATAATCTGTTGTGTTGTAATAATATTCTCTCTATATAATATCTATATTATATATATCTATATAAATAATATCTATATTATGTATATCTATATAAATAATATCGATATTATATATATATCTATATAATGTTTTGTTGAACCACTCATCCATTGGTAGGCATTTGGTTGTGAATAATGCTGCTATGAACATCGATATACATACTGATCCCCATTATTCTGAACACCAACACTGATTTAATGCTCATGTAAGCAAAGTACCTTTCTTAGCCATTAAAATGCCTGGAAGAGTCAGTGAATCTCTGCAATTTCATAACTTGAATTCAGACTTAAATATTCATCAGGAAAATATGACTTGGCAACATTTTTGAGATTAAGATCATGACCAATACTGGGATTCAGCAAATATGTCCTGTTTGTTTGTCCTTCAGAGTGTTTCCTGTCTCCGTTTTTTTTCTATTCTCTCATGGCTTCATTGTATATCCTCATTGCTAGGCAGCAGGACTCCAGCAGTCACATTCTAACTGGTCTCCACCTTTCTGATTTTTCTTATAAAATGCTGCTTTTATCGTTTTATATTACTGAACAAAAATTTTCAGTGGCTCCCCATCATGTACAGGACAAAGCCCAAGCTCGTTTGCCTGGCACATAGGCCTCTTGGGATCTGGCAGCAGCTTACCACTCAGGCCCCACTTCTCTCATTTCATGTAGAAACCCTGCCCAATCCAACATTGTCTTCTCATTACCCCTCTGAATAAATTATCATTTTCTTGGATTTTCTCACTGCTGTTTGTTCCATCATGTATAAACATTTGCATACTGTCTTCAAGTTTTAGCTTAAATATCAGCATCTCTGCTAACTCTTTTTTTAAAAAAGGATTTTAAATGATTGCTTGCTCTTTTGAATATGTGTGCATTTATTGTAAGACTAATCATGATAATGATGTTTTTGCAATAGCTAACATTTTTGAAAAGTGCATTATTTTTATAGCATTTTATATGAAGTATATACTATCATTATCCATTATACAGATGATGAATTTGAGGCTTTGAGATGCTGACTTGTCCAAAATGACACAACTGTTAAGTAACAGATCTAGGTCTTGATCTGAAGTTTTTGCTACCAAAGCATCATTTAAGATGTATGTTTATTGCATTAATTAGATTGTAGGCCTGTAAGTGAATAAGGGCTTTACTGAATCCTGCATGGGAGCTACCCATCAGTGGTCAAAGTCAGAAAACAGCTGTCCATTGAGTGGAAATGTTTTTTAAAATTAGCCCACTGTGGATAAGCTTAGCATGATTTTTCAACTGGATACTTCATACTGTTTCTTCAAGATGAGGAAAGCTTCACAACTGTTCATGTTTGATTAGGTGCACTCCTGAGGCTTGTCTTTCTGTCATAGCACTGACCACACTGACCATAGTTATCTGTAAGCTGTGTGTTTCCAAAACATCTTTGCTTGGATTCCTGGTACCTAGAACAATAGCCTGCCTGCACAGATGCTCAATAAATGCTTATTAAATGAATGAATGTATCTGTGACTATTGTCCATCCTAAAAATTACTTTCTAAATGTGTTGCTGTTACAGAGTTGAGTAATATGTAAGTCCAGTAAAGTCAAATAAAGTATATCCTCAAGAAGGCAAAATGACAATGTAAATGAAAACTATATTTTACAAATTTGTACTGCAACTTACCTTTCATGATGTAATGGTATTTGTGGTAGCATTTAACAAAGGATGCTTGAATGTAAGCGGTTGATGTCTATAGTCATGGAAAAGAGATCCTGTGTATTAAAGGCATGAGTATATTTGGTCTATAGGCGATTTTCTATCGAAAATCTGAAACAGTAGGCATGTTTCAGTTTCATACAGTGTTCTTTAAAATTAGCCGATTCAATTTTGTCTGGATATGTGCTTTCCCAACAACCTTCTGATTAATAATTGAATTATTCAAATACCTTGATACTTAACATCCAATACCATAGAGAGTAGATATTAACATTTCAGTCACTAGGAAACGTATATTCTACACAACAATAAAAGATGAGTCTTTGTGTTTTAATTATTTATGAGTTTGTTAACTTTGTTTATAAAATGGAAGCAGAAAAGCTGAAGACCTACCTGACTTAGACAGCAGTGACACATCTAAAATATTTCCCCCAGAGTTCTTGCCTGAGAAGCTAGTAAGATTTTTCTTAATGTTTCTATATAGATAGATCCATCATTATCTGGCACATTGCTTCGCATACAGTGGACATATACTTTGTTTTTATTTTGTCAGTTCAACAGAATATAGTACTCTAAAGCAACAGCTGTCAATCATTTTCTCTTTATGACACACATAGTAGATGTAACTTCAACCTTCTAATACATTTCTGCTTGCCAACTCAAGTCTATGCTTCATTTTATGTATACCAACTGTAGCTGCACTTTCTGCCTTCCATTCTGGAAGCATATGGAGATGTGCGTGAGAATGCGTTATTGTAGAGGTGATAATAATAAGAAATGATAACAACAGTAATACTATAGCGAGACTATTTCAAATACCAGTCTAATCACTGTTTTGTTTGTAGCCTTGCAATAGTTTCTTGTTGCCTAGAGCCAGTTCCCAAACTTGTGTTTGGGACACAGAACTCACCATGGTGGTAGTACTGGTAGCAGCTGGGTGCCTCAGCCCCTGCAGGATGGAGATTCACTCTGGCAGACCTCCAGGACCCTTCACATCTCACACCATCTGAAAAATCTCCAGAGATGTAGGAATTACAACTTAGCATTCGTTGTGAGCTCATCTTGCTTCCCAGTCAGATGCGGGTATGTGTAGATTCCTGGATAGTCCAGGATTGTGAACTACTCTAGGGAAATCTCAGAGGCAATTTGATATGATCTCTACCTTCCTGAGAGTTTGTTAAAAATGCAGTAACAGAAATACTTTGGCCTGCTATGAAGTTAAAGAAACTGCACAACAAGGATAAACTTACTTGACTTTGAAGATTTTATTTTTGAGCACTATACTGCCACTTCCCATTTCATTAGGAGTTTAATTCTGATAAAAATTCAGCTCCTCTGCACAACAGAATATTAATTTTCCTTGAATTTCAGACATTTTAATAACGTCCATCCTAAAAATTACTTTCTGAATGTTCTTTTGTTCTTTTGTCTCTTATAGGATAGTTTATGGTACTTCCTAAAGGATTCCCAAAGCAATTTGGAACAATCAAGTCATTGATGGGCTGTCTTTTAATATCCTAAAGCTAAAATAGTAAATTATTTATTTATTTACTTATGTATTTATTTAGTGAGATGGAGTCTGTCTCTGTTGCTCAGGCTGGAGTGCAGTGGTGCGATCTCGGCTCACTGCAACCTCCACCTCCTGGATTCAAGTGATTCTCCTGTCTCAGCCTCCCGAGTAGCCGGGACTACAGGAGCGTGCCACCACACCCGACTAATTTTTTGTAATGTTTTTAGTAGAGACGAGGTTTCACTGTGTTAGCCAGGATGGTCTTGATCTCCTGACCTTGTGATCCACCCATCTCAGCCTCCCAAAGTGCTGGAATTAACAGGCGTGAGCCACCACACCTGGCCAATAATTTATTTTCTTCATACTCACATTATGGTATAATGGAAAGAGTGACTAGGTTCAGATCCTGCTTCTACAACTTACATGCTAATTAGACATTGGGCAATGCAGTTTCTTCATGCATTCATTCATTCAGCAGATGTTATTGAGTCCTTACTTTGTGGCAGACATAGTATTAGGCTCTGAGAAGAGAAGTCACTAAAAATAATCTCTGAACTTCCACGGAGATTTTAGTCTATTGGGGGAGACTGGCAAGCAAGTTAGCAGTTAAAGTGGTGTTACCATGGAATTGTGTAGCAGGGTAGAGTCCTGTGGAACTTAAAACCAAGGCAGGTGTGAACTGAGAATGGGGGAGAGTGTTAGGGAAGGCTTGTTGGGGGAAAGCAGTGCTTAAGCTGAGTCTGAAAGCCAAGTATAATTTAGTTGAGTATAGGTATAGAAAGGAGATTCTAGTAGCATGAACAAACTAACAGGGAAACATAAAATAATAAAACATGTTTACAGATCAGTAATTACTGTTTGTGATTACCGATACAAATGTCCCATCTTGATGAGACAAAGGAGATAAATCTAGGCAAATGTTTCCTTTTCTCTAAAATGGAGCTAATTATATCTACCTTGTAGATTTGTTGTGAGCACTCAGTAAAACAGCCTTTGGTGCATAGCCCAGGCATGGTGTTCAACAATACCAGCTCCTTTTGCTCCCTACCGTCCACCCTTTCTCTTGCCCTTTCTCACTCCTAATTTTCCTAGGTAGAAACACCCTGTGATGACTAAGTTATCGGTTTGGAAATGATGGCCATGTGTCGGAATGCAAAGTCTGTTTTGTTTCTGACCTGGATTGTGGAATTGAATGGGGGCCGGGCTCAACAGCAGCATCCCTTATTTTGACCCTGCTCAGCTTCCTGTGTCATCGCAGTTGGTATTTGAGGAGGGCACAGGCTCCCAAAGGGCGCTGTATTCTTGTGCTTTGCTGAGCTTGCATGTGCACTAGAGTGCCCGGAAAAGCCTTTGAATAATATCGTTGTGTATGCTGTCTTGTTTTTCACCACTTTGAGGTCTCTAAATTTGGATGTGCATCAGGGAACACAGTTTTTCAGTACGTATTTTTTTTTCTGGAGAGCAGGTCCATAGCTTCCATAATCCAGCAAATATTAAGGACCCTTCCCTTTGGGGATTTTAAATCTACATTTTAATATTTCTTTCAAGGAGCGTTGTCTCAAATACTGAATTGGGTCACTGGAAAGAATTACCTAGTGTGGAGAGATTTTCCTCATCCCATAGTCTATTGTCAGTAAGGAGCTGTTATTTATGTTCAAGTGAAGGTTTCCCAAATGTTTGCCATTTGCAAATCTCTTTTATTAATTTTGTCATATCCATGGACTATCTATTCTATAACCTGCTTAATATTTTTCTTTAAATCTCCAGCCTTTTAAAAACATACATAAGTTTAGTTTCCTCCCAAGTAATAATAATTGTGAAGTCATGGGCTTGATGTGCTGGTTATATTTTTCTAATATATTTTCAAGCAAATCTTTAAAAATTGTTCATTTCACCACTTAATAAAGGAGTTGGCAAACACAGCCAAGCCATTTTAAAATAGATTCTCTATGGCAGCTTTTAAGCTATAATAGCAGAGTTGTCGAGACAGAGACAATATGGCCTGGGAAAACAACCATGTTTATTATTTGGCTCCTTAAGAACAGGTTTGCCAACCCCTGATCTTAAATTATCTCCGTACTATGAGCAGAACATAAACCTACTCTGCAGAATGTCACCCAGTGCATTCATCAAGAGACAGTGTATTAGATCCTTAACATTTTTTCTAGAATCAGCAAATACTTTACCTTTTTATTCTGAACGTGAAATATTTAATCAATAATATATGTTCTGAGAACTTTGGTGACAAGTCTATTTGAGATCAAAAGAAAAACACAGACATTAAGGATAATTTATATATTTTTAAATAAAGGGAATTTTTGCCTATAAAAATATCTAATGGTAAAAAAAAAAAAAAAAAAAAAAAACCAAAAACAGAAAAGCATAAAGTAAGAAGTCAAAATTTCCCGGCAAGGAAACTCCATTCTCACCCATTCAAAACAAAATTCCTTGTATTTCCTGCAAATCATTTTTCTGTGCCTATTCAAGAGAAAATACATTCTTTTTGTTTTTTAAAATATAGTATCTTTTTTAAAATTAAAAAACATATAAATATGCACCACTTGTTTATAACGTATATATACTTCTTTTGTTTAGAAGTGTAAGTAATATGCCTACAATTATGTTGTTTTATATTCTTTCCAAGTATTTCTTGAGTTTTATTGAGATGTAATTTCTATATTGTAAAAATCACCTATCTTAGGTTTACAATTCAGTGATTTTTAGTAAATTTACAGACTTGTGCAACCATTACCGCAATCCAATTTGAGAACATTTCTACCATTCCCGAAAGATTCCTCATGCCCATTTGCCTTTAATCTGTGTTCCTGCCCCAGCCTCAGGCAACCACTAATCTACTTTGTTTCTATGGATTTGCCGTTTCTGGACATTCCACATAAATGGAGTCATATATCATACAATTTTTTGTATCTGGTTTCCTTCACTTAGCATTTCAAAGTGACTTTAAGGTAAAAGGGGGAAAGGTTCAAATAGCCCAAGGTATCTTTATTCTTTTGCTTAGGTTGCTCTAGTTAAAGTCAATGATCTGTTTCCTTTGCTTTGGAAATTTGCCTTTGAGTCAAGCAGTGATACCAGTGCCAGGTGACCTTTGATGTTTTAAAAGCAGTTCCTGACATTCACCACTTCCCAAACCTGTATGGCACTCATGGAAATGTTGATATTTGTGCAGCACTCTGGGGTGAAAAGAAGAGGCTGCTCACCGCTGGTAGCAACAGGTCCAGGTGGCTCAGGGCCCTGCCTGGCCACTTTGAGGGGAATAATATCTTGGTACAGCTGTAGCAAATGTGCATCAGCCCAGTGTGCTCTGCCATACAGGCTAGGAAGTTCTCCTACAAATCTTGTGGTTTTGATGTAACAAAACCTTCTCAGTGTTCTTTTGAAAGTATTATATGGGTCCAACTTCGAGATCCCTTTTCTCAGCTCAGCTTTTATCTAAAAGGATGACTAAAAGCCTGTTCAGAGGCTGCCAAAACCAGTGAGAAGCTGAGTTAGTCTTCTCTCTAATATGTCCACAAATATAGATGTACCTATTCCTTTTGTAACAACTGAATTAGAATTCCATTGTTTCAACATAATTAATTTGATCAGTTCATTATTTAGTGTGTTTCCTTCGTTTTTCATTATATGAGCTGTGGTAAAATTTCACATTGCCACTTGCATGTTCTTTCCTTCTTGTGCAAATATCCATAGAATACATTCCTTCAAGTAGGCTTGCTGGGTCACAGACTGGGCGCAATTCAAATGTGGATATCTGTTACCTGAAGTGGCAGGTTGATTAGCGGGATCCTGGCCACAGCTGATGATGGTATCAGTGAAAGGCTATGGGTACTAGAGCAGTGGTTCACAGGGTGGGTGCAGGTGGGTGAGGATGAGTGTATTTCAGTGTGTCCTGGATGTGGAAGCGGACTGGGGATTCTGATACAGGCACCACTGTACATGCACAGGTTCACTTCCAGACCACTGCAATAAAGTGAATATTGAAATTAAGCAAATCACATGAATGTTTTGGTTTCCCACTCCCTATAAAAGTCATGCTTACACTATACTGTAGACTGCTGTGAATGCAATAGTGTTATATCTAAAAAACAATGTATATACCTTAATTAAAAATTGTTTATACTAAAAATGCTAATGATCATCTGAGCCTCCAGTGAGTTGTAATCTTTTTGCTGCCGGAAGGTCTTGCCTTGATGTTGATGGATGCTAACTAATCAGAGTGATGGTTGCTGAAGGTAGCGGTGGCCATGGCAATTTCTTAAGCAACAGTAATGTTTGCTGCATCAGTTGACTCCCTTTGATGAAAGACTTCTCTATAGCATGCAATGCTGTTTGATAGCATTTTAGCTACAGTAGAACTTCTTTCAAAATTAGAGTCAATCCTCTCAAACCCTGCCACTGCCTTATCAGGGAAGTTTATGTAATATTCTAAATCCTTTGTTGTCATTTTAACATGCCCTCAGCATCTTCACCAAGAGTAAATTCCGCCTCAATAAACCATTTCTTTTGCTCATTCATAAGAACAACTCCCAGTCTGTTCAAGTTTTATCATGAGATTGCAGCAATTGTCATGTCTTCAGCTCCACTTTTAATTCTAGTTCTCTCACTATTTCTACCCCATCTGTGGTTACTTCCTCCATTGAATCATTGAACCCTTCAAAGTCACCCACGAAGGCTGGAATCAACTTCTTCCAAATTCTTGCTAATGTTGGTGTTTTGAGATCCTTCCATGAATCATGACTGTTCTTAATGACATCTAGATGAATCCTTTGCAGAAGGTTTCCGATGGACTTTGCCCAGATCTATCAGAGTAATTACGATCTATAGCAGCTAGAGCCTTATGAAATATATTTCTTAAATAATAAGATTGAATGTCAAAATTACTCCTGATGATCCATGGGCTGCAAAATGGATGTTGTATAAGCAGGCATGAAAACATTAATCTACTTGTATTTCTCCATCAGAGCTCTTGAGTGACTAAGTGTCTTGTCAATGAGCAGTAATATTTTCAAAGGAATATTTTTTTTGAACAGTAGGTCTCAACAGTGTGGTTAAAATATTCAGCAACACATGCTATAGACAGATGTGCTATCATCCAGGCTTTGTTGTTCTACTTGTAAAGCAGAGGCAGAGTAGATTTAGCATAATTCTCAAGAGCTCTAGGATTTTTGGAATAGTAACTGAACATTAGGTTCAACTTCAAGTTGCCGGATGCATTAGCCCCTAACAAGAGAATCAGCCTGTTTTTTGAAATTTAAAGCCAGGTGTTGATTTCTCCTCCCTGGAACATGCAAGCGGCAATGTGAAATTTTTCTCTATGTCCATATGGAGTCCTATATGGCATCTTCTTCCAATAGAAGGCTGGTTTGTCTATGTTGAAAATCTGTTGTTTTCTGTAGCCATCATCATCAATAATCTTAGCTAGATCTTCTGGATAATTTGCTGCAGCTTCTACATTAGCATTTCCCCTTGCACTTTTATGTTTTATAGAGATTTTTTTTTCCTTAAACATCATGAACTAACCTTCACTAGCATCAAATGTTTCTTCTGCAGTTTCCTCACCTCTTTCACCCTTCATAGAGTTGAAGAGAGTTAGGGCCTTGTTCTGGATTAGGCTTTGGCTTAAGGCAATATTGTTGCTGGTTTGATCTTCTATCCAGACCATTAAAACTTTCTTCATATCAGCAACATTGCTGTTTTGCTTTCTTATCATTTGTGTGTTCACTGGAGTAGCACTTTTAATTTGCTCCGAGAAATTTTTATTTGAATTCACTACTTGGTTAACTGGTGCAAAATACCTAGCTTTTTGGCCTGTCTTGGCTTTCAACATGTCTTCCTCGTTATGCTTAATCGCTTCTAGCTTTTGATATAAAATGAGAGATATGCAACTCTTTCTTTCACTTGAACACTTACAGGCCATTGTAGGGTTATTACTTGGCTAATGTCAAGATTGTGTCTCAGGGAAAAGGGAGGCTATATGACAGGGAGAGAGATGTAGGAATGACCAGTTGGTGGAGCAGTCAGAACACATACAACATTGATGAAGTTTGCTGTCATGGCTGGGCGTGGTGGCTCACGCCTGTAATCCCAGCACTTTGGGAGACTGAGTCAGGTGGGTCACTTGAGGTCAGGAGTTCGAGACCAGCCTGGCCAACATGGTGAAACCCCATCTCTACTAAAAATACATAAATTAGCTGACCTGGTGGTGGGTGCCTGTAATCCCAGATACTCAGGAGGCTGAGGCAGGAGAATTGCTTGAACCCAGGAGGCAGAGGTTGCAGTGAGCCAAGATTGCGCCACTGCCCTCCCGCCTGGGCCACACAGTGAGATTCCATCACAAAAAAAAAAAAAAAAAAAAAAAAAAAAATTGCTGTCATATGGGCACAATTCATGGTGCCCCAAAACAATTACAGTAGTAACATCAAAGATTGCTGATCACAGATCACCACAACATATATAATTGTAATGAAAATGTTTGAAATATTTTGAGAATTGCTGAAGTGTGTCACAGAGACATGAAGTGAGCACGTGCAATTGGAAAATTTGTGCTGATAGACTTGCTTGGCGCAGGTTTGCTGCAAAACTTCAATTTTTAAAAATCAAAAAATGCTATTTTCTGTGAAGAGCAGTAAAAGGAAGGGCAATGAAGTGAGTTATGCCTATACTAGAGTTTCTGTGTTTTCTGCCCAAATGGTTGAATGCTGTTCTGATTGTATTTGGCATCAAGCTAATCAGAGCTGTCATAAGGGGAACTATGGTTTTGGGGTTTGTTGTGCTTGGCAATTCTAAGGAAAGTAGCCAGTAGAGCAGAAGAAAGTGGCCTTACAAACGGATGCTAAAAATATCCCTGGTCTTTGTAAAGAAAATACACACAAACCTCTCATAACCTTTCTTAAAGAAAGAGTAGAGTTACCTTTCCTACATATCAAACATTCAGTCTCTATACTGTCCTTTGATGATGGGATTTTTTTCTCTGCCAATCTACATTCACTGCTTATTTTAAACTTTGGAAACGAGCAAGCAAGCGAGGGCTGAGAGTGAAGAAGCTGAACACATAGAAACATTTATGTGGTTTTGTGCACCATCAAGTAACAAACTGTAGTCTTTGGATCTCTGGACATCTACTTTTGCCCTGTAATAAAATAATTCTAGGGCATAGTTTCAAGTTATAGGACAATGATACTCTGTGAGTTTCAAGGATGGGGGAAAATGAAAAAGGATGTTTTTAAGTGGGGGTAGAAACACTTTCAAAATGAATGAAACTCTTTGAATTACAGTGTACTGTGAAATAAAGAAACAGTTGTGGGTCAACTTCAAAATTCTGGTGTTTTCATCTCTTGGAATTTCTTGGCAGTGTCTCCCACTTGAAGGTTTATAGTGAGTATAATGTACCATTTCTACTGATCAAAGAAAGTTACTGGGTGTCAAAAAGCTACTTGGGAACCAGCCTGATTACTGGGTTATTTCTTAATGAGTTCTGGCACATGGTTCTCATCTTTTTAAGAGGGAAAAATGTAACTCGGCAGCACCAAGTGGAAACATAAGCATTTTGGCAAGTGTGGAGATGCAGCACAGCTGGAGAAAAACTCCCCGCTTTGAAATCTCATATCTCAAATGCTACATCCATTTTTAAGCACATTGCACTGTCAGTTCAGGTTTCAATATGAAGAGGAACTGGGGCCATTCAGTGATACAGTAATAAATCAAAGATTGGGATCTATTCGCTGGATTGCTCGCTCTGTCTTTTTTTTTTCTTCACAAATAATTTGTGAGGACAACAGGTGAGGGACAGTGAGGGAGGAGAATACGATGCACGGGTGTTGCACTGTCGGCAGAAACCTTGGCAAGCAGGACACTTAAGACAGTAATTTATCCTATGGCATGATCTTCACCTCCTGAATCAGCATTCCTCTGGTTAATCAGGGGAACACAGGACAGTGATAATTTTTCTCTTAAAAGTACCTTTTATTTTTTATTATAAAGTGATACATGCCTATTAGATAAAATATAGGAAATAAAGGAAAAATTAATTGGTAAAGATGTTGCCTACTGCAGCTCTCAGCTTTCCGTCTTTTTTTCCATCAACAAACATACATCAAGTTGCGTACCCTGAGTCAGGCACTGGACTAGGTGCTGAAAATACAAAGGGAACACAGATTTGGTCCCTGACACACAAATCTTAATGGATAATGGAAAATGATGAGCAATTAAACTAGTGACTAAGTCTGGGAAATTACTGGATATCTGAAGGCTGAATGAATCTGTATAAAGACTAAAAGAGAAGAAGTGTAGAAGTGGCATGTGTTTTTTCTATGAACACATGTGTTTTCTATGAATCTTGGCTTCCTCACCTGTGAAATGAGGAGGTTAGACCAGATGGTTTACTGGATGATCAACTTGTCCCGGCTTGCTTGGTACTTTCCCAGTTTCAGCAGTGAAATGTCCTAGGAATCTTTTTAGTCTCTGTTTTACAACTGAAAGTCCCTTGTCCTGGGAGCCCCCAAAGTCCTGGGAAAACTAAGAGGGTTGGCCATCCTTTTATATGGTTACTTCTAATTCTCATATTCCGTGATTGTATTTTGAGAAAGAGTACTTGGCGAGGTTTATGATATGGCCACAGGGTAAGACACTTAGATTGAAATATATGGACATTAGCAGTACTATTATTATGTTTTCAATCCTAAAGTGTGATTTATTTATACACATTTTAGGCAAAACAAGCTTTGTGTTCTAGCTTGTGACAAAAACATTAGTATTGTATTTGTGGGAAATTGAGTTTTATTCTTCCAAGAAAATATCTCACAAATAAATATTTGCAAGCACTTTGCAGGGTCACAGAGTTTTATGCAAGCAGTTTTTTTTTGTTGTGATTCTCAGTTGTGTCCTCTGAAAGTCTGGTGTAGTGGAAAGAGTACTGGCTTTGCAGTCCGGCAGTTTTTGCTCTTTTACTTACTAGCCATTAGAGCTGGAGAAAATAACTCCTCTGTGATACAGTTTCTTCTTTTATAAAATATGAATAATGGCCACCTGGTACGGTTGTTAGGAGAATCAGAGTACCTGGGCAGGTAGAAGTGCTCAGTGCTGATTTTTTTTTTTTTTTTTAATTTCTGTAAACAGTTTGCTTTCTGTTATTCTTAAAGGGATCTGGATCTGTTTAGGATTCAGGTGAGACATATGATCTTTATAGGAGTGCGTCAACAAAATCTTGACTATGAATACATATCTATGCAAATACACAAGTATATACATATACAAATATATATTCCTCATTAATATTGCATGAAAGAGCCAAGCCATGTCCTAAATGTTACTACTCAAAATTAAGATCCAATCTAGGCCCTAGAGTCTTGTAAACCCCATTTAAAATAGGGTTGAAAATGTAACTGTTATAATGAAGTAAAAGTGGATTTAACTTGTCCAGTAGCCGTTAAGTCTAATGATTTATTTGTATTTTAAAATACACAAAAAAGGACTAGATATTTGCAGGCAATACCTTACTGAATGCTGATCCATAGGTTACTCTAACAAGGGTAATTTTACATTTTAAAAAGTAACATTTAAAGTCAAAATTCTTAAATGTATACCACGAATGATGGCTAATGAGTAATAACAGCTTAAGTTAAAAAGCTTAGCAATAAGTTAATTCTTGTGTGCGTATATTCCAAACACTACTGTGAGAAGTAATGGCTAAAGTAAAAAAGAGGGCAGAAAAAAACATCTGATGCTATAACGCATCTAAATAAAGAATGTGAAACATAAAGTTCTGTTCTACATCTTCACTGGAGATTTAAAAGGGCAAAAAGACCTAGCTCCTTGAGATGTATGACTATTTGATGCCAAGTTGGAGTGTCGGTAGCCAATGTTCTAGAAAGTGAATAGTATAATTCCTCACCAGCTCTACACTGATACATTTCTTAGCTAGGAGACAGGTGCCTACAAAGATACAGCTGTGAATATTGAATGACCCAGTGCAGTATCCATTACCTGAATGTTGTTGTGTCCCCACTGTATGCAGAGGAGCTGTGGTAGGCATTGGGATGGGTGATGACGATGATGGTAATTAAAAGAGTGAACAGACAAACAAACAAATGGCAGGCATATTTCCTACCCTCTCAGTGTTTACAGTTTTGCTGCAGAGGAATGATTGTATGAAATAACATAAGCAATTTAGCTGAGATTATTTAAACATGAGTTTTTGGAACATTTTCCCCCAGAATCACAAAAGTAGGGTCGGGGCCAAAGCAGCCAGTTTCAAAGTGATGCTCTAAAACCTTAGAAGTTTCCTTGGAGTAACAAAAACTTTCCAGGAAGTGAAACAGTTTATAAATAGTTTCAGATCTTTGTGGAAATACACAGAGAAATTGGCAGAAAATAAATCCATGGAGATATTGACAAGACCCTTCTAAGCAAGATCTAAAGACAACATCAAATGGAGTTGCCTGTGGATTATGTATGTATTGTCAGAGACATTTCATGCAAAATAATGGGTTAGGTGGTGACAGGGTTACAGCTACAACAAGAAAGTGAGATACAGTTAGTGGAATTCTCAAGTGCTCTCTTAGGATGAATAAACCTTAAGAAAAACACCCTGCTTTTATAACGGATGAAGAAAGGTTATGAAAGAGACAGATTCTGGTAAGACAGAGCATTCTCTAACACTAAAGATAACATTTCTGATCTATGGGCACGGGCTTTCACATGGGTTAAATGGGTGCAGCAAATAGTGTTACAGCTGTTTTTGGATTAAATGAGCTGTTCAGGATTTGTAATGTAACAGGCATCCATGGAAAACATTTCAGTATTTTAGAGAGCCGTACCTTCTATGTGTCTCAACAGTGTTGTTTGTGAGCTCTCTGGGAAGGCTTCCCTTATCTAATTCTCTCCCAAACTTTTGAATATAAGTCCTATTATTAGCAATTTCTGTGTGGTGACCATCATCATTTCCCTTTGTCTCTTTTTGAAGGTGAATAATTGCCGAGAATGGAAGTACCCTTTCTCCATCACACATTGGATGAGTGCTTATTAGATCACGTTCCTGATTGAGGACAAAGATGGGAAAACTTGAGAACACTTCTCAGTATAGAAGGGGGAGGGGTGAAGAGAGGCTGCAGAAATGGTGTTAGAGTCCCAGATGACGACAGTACTGGCTTATCAATGTTTTCAGGACTCTGCCGAATGAAACATGAGATTTGGATACAAGAACGTGAGAGCTAAGAAATGTTTACTTTGCCTAGGAAATACCAACTGGGATACTGTTAGGATGGAAGTAATGAGGAAATAATAATGATGATAATATATTTTTTAAGTTCTCTCAGCATTGTTGAAAACTATGATTATAACATTGCGATGGTGGACAACTTATCAATACGAACTTCCATGTAAATCTAGGTCAAAGAAAACCTAACCACAGGCCGAAAAAATAAATCCATGAGACGGCCTTTAGCAAGGTCACAGAAGAAAATAATTTCCAGCCCTGAGAACCCCGTGATTTCCTTCCTGCTTCTTTTCATCTTTATCCATTCTGTATTCCAGTATTTTGTATCTAATGTTCTTCTCCCAACCCTATGCCTTTCTCAGTATGGATATTTTCAGTCCAAGACCTGAGTTTATTGCCACTGTTTTGGTGATTGCTTTTGCACTTGTGTAGCAGCTTTTAAATTCCCATCTTTTTTAGCAGCTGCAGCCAGACAAACATATGAGTCAGTGGGAGGGGTTTAGAGGAACTGGCTCAGTTCTCAAGGGAGCAGTAACCTTTTGGCAGTCCAACAAAAAGAACATTTAAAGTCCAGTGACTGCAAAAGCTCTCTCTGTACATGTGATAGCAACTGCAATTTTCCCAAGGTCTACTAAGGGTTTTTTTCAGGAAGAGTCAGGTTTCTGCCTATAGAGAGACACATTCCTGAAGGCTTAACTCTGACCTCATAGCTCAAATGGATACAAAATAAAATCTGGAGACAGCTGGGAAGTGATAAAGGGCAAGGAAGAAATTTGGGGATCTGAAAGTGACAATGTTTTATTAAATGTTCTCACTGGGTTTTGTTGCCTGTATACCCTACAGTGCAAATAATGAAAGACAGCTAATCTTTCTTTTTTCAGTAGTAGCTCAGGGTATAGGATCTTTCTCTTTACTGTGTTCACATAAGAGATTCTCCAAGAGTTGTTTCCCTACCTGTTGGTCCTTCAGAGCCTCCTAGAGGAATGGGCATTTTCAACTCAATCCTTTTCACTTGTTCATCCTCCAGCAGAGGTCCACAGGCTGGGATGTGCCTGTGTCTGAAACTTCTACTTCAAGCAACTAGTTGCTGATATTTGACTTTTTACAAAAATGCCAGTTAGATCAACTTAAGAGGAATACAAA
Organism: Theropithecus gelada; assembly: GCF_003255815.1. Taxonomy (NCBI): domain Eukaryota; kingdom Metazoa; phylum Chordata; class Mammalia; order Primates; family Cercopithecidae; genus Theropithecus; species Theropithecus gelada. The sequence continues at coordinate 27,247,468 of NC_037669.1, read as the reverse complement.
CATAAGAGTGGCTTGTTGATTTCTACAGGAAACCAATAAATGATTCATTGTTTCTTCACTTCCTTGCATTGTTCTTCCCTGTACATTATTTTCTTTCTTCTTCATTGCTTATCATAAAAAGAAGAGTAGGGGAGTCTTATGTGGAAGGGATGAATAATAGAATTTTTTTTGTGTGTGGCAAGTAGAAACAATAGATTCTTTTGCTAAATGAAAATGTAGACAATACTTTATGTGATACACGTTTTGCTAAGATAAAATGTCACAATCAAGAAGTCCGTTTACACTGAAATAGGCAACATAATAGTATCTTAATTAACATAGAAGAAAGTGGCAATTAGAGGTCATTTGGAAAGCTGGAGACAGTGTCCCAATGAGACTGGAAAGTTTTACTTCATGACTCAAGGTACTAGTCTGGGTTCTTAGTTGCAAATAACAGAAAACCTCTGTCCAACATAGGCAGAAAAATAATTTGTTGGAAGGATATTGAGTTTCTTACAAATTGGTGAGAGGACTAGAGATCAGATTTAGAAAGAGATTGGAAATCAAGGGAGGGTAAACAGCTGAGGATCCAGCTGAGATCACGCCATTGAAGCAGCCTGTTGAGGATCAGTCACTATTCATGCTGCCATTTCAAGTGCTGCTTCTGGCAACACACCAGCGTACTGCTGGCCACTAGCCTCTGGCCTCTGCTATGGGGCCAAGAATATCTCTGACTCTTCCAGCAACTTGGAATCTCTCTCTCTCAAGAATCAAAGGTCTAGTCAAGAGCATCTAATTGGTTGAGCCTAGGTCACATGCCTTTGTCCAAACAGCTAAGAATGGTGCCCAAGGCCAGGTGGAGCGTTGAGGGGAAGGAGACTGGGAGGTGGGCATTTTCATTTCCAACTTGATTTGATCCATGAACTCATCCTCCAGCAATGATAAGAAGCCCTATATTTTTTTTAGCCTGTTGGAGGTAATGACATCTACCCTCCTTGTACTTTTGCAATACTTCATATATTGGTCTTACACTGTATTGTTCTATTTATAATTTATATGTGTGTTTTTCCCCACCTGACAGAATTTATGGAGAAGAGGGATTGTGTTGTATTTTTAGCATCATAACCGACAGTGCCTTACATGCATTAGATGCTTAAAATAGATGGGTTTAATAAATTATGTTTAATGATGATGTCACAGGGAAAACTAATATAATGCTAATAAATAATAACAAATGTTGAAGGAGTACTTGTTATATACTGGACATTTTCTCATTTCATTCTTATAACAATCCTGTGAAGTAGGTTCTATTCTTTTTCATTTTATGCATGAGGAACTAAGGCTCAGGTTAAATAAGTTGTCCTTGTTTATATAACTGAAACTGACAGGGCAGAGATTCTAGCTAGGGCGGTCAAATTCCAGAACCCATCATCGAAACTGTACTGCCCCCTGGAGGTAAATCATAGAGAAGAGGAAGATGGATCCAATCTTAGAGAACAGTTGCTATATTCTCAATAGATGTTCATTTAGAGTGTATCGTATTTATTTGATAGGAACCAAGGAATAATTTTATATTTACTGATATAAATGAAATCTTCTTTTGGATTTAATATTGTTCTAAAGTAACAGGCATAGCATAGTAACTTGACTAAAAAAGCATTCTTTTTTTGCAGCATTCCTGGTTGTATTTGCCTCATAATATAATAAATATAAATAAAATAACTATAAATGAATATTTATTATTTATATTTTATATTAATATTTATTAATAAATATACATTTAAATAAGTAAAATATAAATAAATATACATGAATCCACATGAATATAGAATATTCATATGAGAATCTTTAAATTTTGTATCTCACATCAAAATTTTTTTAACTTAATTATCTGAAGTCATAAGATAGAACTTCCTATTTTACTCCAAAACTTAAGAATTTTGATTACTTTTTCTTTTTCATCAAAGATTTTCTTGCCTAAATATCAATAGGCTTGTAGTTTAAAGTAACAGTACCCCATTTTTAAGGCATAAATGTATGTATTTTTATTTTTAAGCTGAGTTATATCTGAGAAAGAACACATGCTTTCATCAGAAATGATAAAAACATGGTTTGGAGAAATGTTTCTACAAAAGAACAACACGTCAGACTTTCATGTACTGTAAGTTCAAAGAGACTGTTTCATGCTGAGTAAGCACAAAGGAAGGATTGGTCCTTGGAAAACACTGAAAGCAGCTCTTCTCCATGAGACTTAAGAAAACAGAATCAAGTGAATCTAGAAAGAGTTACCAACCTGAATTTAAAGGTGATTGCTTGTATTTTTCTAATTAAATTTTTTTTTGTCTTTCAAACCAATATTATTTTATTTAGTTATTTTTAATTTTTAAGTTTTATTTTAGGTTCAGGGGTACATGTGTAGGTTTGTTATACAGAAAACTTGCATATCACTGGAGTTTGGTGTACAGATTATTTCATCACACAGGTAATAAGCATAGTATACAATAGGTAGTTTTTTGATCCTCTCCCTCCTCCTACCCTCAAGTAGGCCCAGCGTCTGCTGTTCCTTTCTTTGTGCCCATGTGTTCTCAATGTTTAGCTCCCACTTGTAAGTGAGAACATGCAGTATTTGGTTTTCTGTTTCTGTGTGTGTTTGCTTAGGATAATGATCTCCAGCTCCATTTATGTTGCTGCAAAGGACATGATCTCATTCTTTTTTTATGGCTTTATGGTATTCCATGGTGTATATATACCACATTTTCTTTATCTGTTCTACTGACTGTTACTGGGTATTTAGGTTGATTCTATGTCTGCTATTGTGAATAGTGCTGCAGTGAACATATGTGTGCATGTGTCTTTATGGTAGAGTGATTTATATTCCTTTGGGTATATACCCAAATGGGATTGCTGGGTTGAATGTTAATTCTGTTTTAAGTTATTTGAGACATTACTACACTGCTTTCCACAATAGTTAACCTAATTTACATTCCCACAGCAGTGCATAAGTGTTCCCTTTTCTCCACAACCTTGCCAGCATCTGTTATTTTTTGACTTTTTAATAATAGCCACTCTGACTATTCTTATTAATAATTCTTATTCTTTTTAATAATAATTATTCTCACCTACATGGTATCTCATTGTGGTTTTGATTTGCATTTCTATAATAATTAGTGATGTGCATTTTTTCATATGCTCACTGGCTGTGTATATGTCTTCTTGAGAAGTGTCTCTTCATGTCTTTTGACCGGTTTTTAATGGGTTGTTTGTTTTTTGCTTGTTAATTTAAATTCCTTATAGGTTCTAGATATTAGACCTTCGTTGGATACATAGTTTGCAAATATTTTCTCTCATTCTGTACCTTGTCTGTTTACTCTGTTGATAGTTTCATTTGCTGTGCAGAATTTCTTTAGTTTAATTAGGTCCCATTTGTCAATTTTTTTTTTGTCGTAGTTGCTTTTGGCATGCTTGTCATGAAATCTCTGCCAGCGCCGATGTACAGAATGGCATTTCCTAGGTTATCTTCCAGGTCTTTTATAGTTTTAGGTTTTACATTTAGTGTTTAATCCATCTTGAGTTGATTTTTGTTTATGGTGTAAGGAAGTGGTCCAGTTTCAATCTTCTGCATATGGCTGGCTAGTTATCCTGATCTGCTTGTATTTGGATAACAAGTTGCTAATGTGAAGAGATACTGTTATGTCATCATTTTTTCCTGATATTTGAAGCATTTTCACAGAAAGATGCAGATGTCATACCTGTAATTGTATTTTTATGCCTTTTTGTATAGTTTTGGAGTAAATTTCTACAAGGCTAAATTTCTACATATGGACTTACTTAGATTATAAGTTTCAACTAAATGGACAAGTATTAAGGGCAGATATAGAAGAACAATTGATTTTGAATAGGCTTATGGGAAAGATTTTGTAGGTGATGAAAGATTGAGCATATTTGTACTAGAGGGAATAGAGTTGTGGTGAAGGAAAGAGCAAAGGTGTGAGGGAAGCAGGAGATTGGTTTATTAGGCTGCAGATTGTTGAAGAAAGTAGAAGAAAAATGATCAGGTTCAATAAAGGAGAGATAAGTGGTGGAGCCCAGAGAAGGGAAATAGATAGATGAAAACTGTCAAGCTGGGGCATTTCCAAGAGATGATAGTCTGCAAAGTGGGTGAAGTGGATCACGGTTGTAGTTGTTTGACATTGAGAAGGTCAAGAAAACTGTGGTGGCAGATGAGGAGCTGTAGATTTTTGTCTTAGGTGCTAGAACTATTAAGGAATTGAGGAGGTGTCCTGGAGCTCACCAGATGGTAGTGATAAAGATGTAGGAAAGTGCATAAGGGAGCAAGTGTGCCTCAGCAGAGGATGCTCAGGGCTGGTGAAGGGCAATTTTTTGGCAGCAGCAGTGTAGAATACACAACACTAACTCCTCCAGGCCACGGAATTAAGAGGAAGGAATGCAAGATAGCTCCCACAGGACAGAAAACTGGCAGTGAGTATCAACTAGGAAAACTGAGATTTCCAATGCAGTCAGGAGAATGTACATCTCATTTTGGTTGATATGGTTTGGCTGTGTCCCCACCCAAATCTCATCTTGAACTGCAGCTCCCATAATTCCCACATATCATGGGAGGGACCTGGTGGGAAGTAATTGAATCACATGGGTGGATTTTTCCCATGCTGTTCTCGTGATAGTGAATAAGTCTCATGATCTGATGGTTTCATAAAGGGGAGTTTCTCTACACGAACTCTCTCTTGCTTGTCACCATGTAAGCCGTCCCTTTGCTCTACATTTGTCTTCTGCCATGATTGGGAGGCCTCCCCTGCCATGTGAAATGGTGAGTCCATTAAACCTCTTTCCTTTATAAATTACCCAGTCTTGGGTATGTCTTTATCAGCAGTGTGAGAACAGACTAATACATTGGTTCTGTCTTTAATTACTAACACTGTCAATGAGCAGTAACAATGTGGTAGACATCATGCCAGATATTGGGAATTCAGAGATTTAAAACAATGCACCATTATGAAAAGTGGGTGCACGTTGAATACAGCTGAAGTTAGCTTTCAAATCTGACATAATCACCACCAGCTCTGTGGCCCCACTAAAGTTCTCAACTTCCTGGAGACCCAGTTTCTTCATGTATAAAATAAGAATACTAATAATTTACCTTTTAGGGTTGTTTTGAGGATAAATATAATGTAAATAAAAAGTCTGTCATACTGCTACCTGAGAGTTGCTATTATTATTGTTATTGTTATTTTGGTTTCCAATATCAAAATCTGTTGGGGCAAATGTATGTAACTAACAATAAATTGGTGGAAAGACTTAGGTTAAATCCCCCCTGACAGTCTTACTTTGGGAACTCTGGCATTGGGTTAAGATTTAATGAGCTACATAGGCCAGGAAGTTTTGTCACTGAGATGAAATAGGGAGATAGATCACAGGTGGGGGATAGTAATAACACTGAAGTTTGTGTAGTGATCATGGGTGCAGCCTGGAAGTAAGGTTCATGGTCTGTCTTGGGAACACATTGGTAGAGGAAGCAATTGCATCAAAAACCAGAGAAACCATCTATCTGGGCTTCAGTTTCTCTTTTATTGGAAAAATATACCTCCCCCCTCCTGTTTCATCATTGTGAAGATTACATGAGATAATGTAAGAGAAGGTGCTTTGACAACTGTGAAGGGTATATCTATATCAGGATGGTATGTTTATGAATATTTGTGGGCAGAATTTCCAGTGGCTGCTGTTCCCACCATCCTGATGAGACACGGAGAAAACATGCTATTCTCTACAGGACAGTAAATCTAAGAGTTAAAAAAAAAACAATATTATTGAAACATTTGTGAATTATAAGAAAGAAAAATTTTGTAGTTCTGAGGAGAGAGCTTCTCTGGTAACTTCTAGTGTTATTCATCACTAGAAAATATTTTGCTTAGTAACAAATACTGTAATATGATGAAATGTGACCATTTTCTAAGCCATTCTTGGATTCTTCAAGGGAAAAAAAACTTTCCGGTGTTTATTTGGAATAATATCAGAAAATAGAGCTTTCTTGTCTGCTAATATTTCTATTCAGACTCGTTTGGCTCTTCTCTTTAAGCAGCCAGCCATCATAGCACATGTTCATCCTTCCCTTTGCTTATCTTTTGCCTGGTTGGAGCAGGTTCTCCTAATTGAGTTAACTCTTTATACATTTGGCCTCCAAATGATCTGTTGAAACTAATTTTTTTTTTTGAGATCTAGCCAGGCTAAACATGGTAATAATAGGTAAAATGAACAAGTAGAAGAGATTCATTCTCCAGAAAATACTGCCCATTTTAAGACCAGATGTAAAAGATCAGCATTCATAATGATCATAGCATAGTGAATGTAATGATGTAGCGGGTGCTGTTCCTGAAGTTCTGCATGTTTCAACCTGTTTAAAGTCCTCACAACAATGCTAAAAGCTGTTATCATGACCCTATTTTAAATGTAAGGGGTTTGAAGTACAGAGAGGTAAAGTTACCTGCTCAAGGACTCCATCTAATCAGTAGTGCCAGAGTTGGGACTGGAACCCAGAGAGCTTAGCTTTAAGCACTAGGGTACGCCTTTTTTTTTTTTTTTTTTCCAGTTTTGAAAGACTCACAGAAGAATGTTAAAATGGAAAAAAATCAATCAATCAATAAAAGCACTGGAAAGGATAATATATTTAGTTATTATATTTTAGAATGTGAGGAGTAGGAATACTTTTTTAAATTTGAAAGAGGTAAATATAGCACAATAATTGAAAATGTGTTTGATAAATTTATGCAATTTAGTAACCCAAGAGGTGATTCAGACTGGAAACCCACTCTTTAAAAAAAGTTCCAGTGAAATAAATGTACATTTGGTATCCTTGCTCTTTGGGTATACATTCTCACATTTTCAGGCTTTTTTCAGGACCAATCATTACACTCACCTTTTATTCTTGAGGTGCTATTGATAGAACCATAGTACTGCACTGTCGGAAACTGTTTCTTTCTTTTTTTTTTTTCTTTTTTTTTTTTTTTTTGAGACTGAGTCTTGCTCTTGTCACCCAGGCTGGAGTGCAGTGGTGCGATCTCAGCTCACTACAACCTCCGCCTCCCGGGTTCAAGTGATTCTCATGCCTCAGCCTCCCAAGTAGCTGGGATTACAGGCACCTACCACCACGCCTGGTTAATTTTTGTATTTTTAGTTGAGACAGGGTTTCACCATGTTGGCCAGTCTGGTCTCGAACTCCTGACCTCAAGTGATCCACCTGCCTTGGCCTTGCAAAGTGCTGGGATTACAGGTATGAACCACCATGCCTGGCCAACTTTTTTTTTTTTTAATTGTATACATATATTTAAGGTATACAACATGATGTTTTGATATACATAGCAAATATTGTATATAGTGAAATGATTACTACAGTCTTGCAAAGTAACATATCCATCTGTAGGAAACTTTTATGCTCTGACTTGTGAGATCTTGTTAAATTCCTTGTGTGGGTTTGACTTTAATCTCATGTCTGTGTCTCCCCAGGGAAGTTTCTCTTAGCTTTTCAAAATCACTTTACTGGATTCTAAGAATAATTGCCCTCCCTTTGGCTTGAGAGACTAAATTTTGGGTGTCACCCATACAACATTAAATAGGGCAATGATATTGTGATTGGCAAGAGGCAAGAGGCTTAGGTTTCCAGTGATTTCTATAATAGCTGAATTTATGGTTACTTATAAGTACTCTAAGAAGGAGCTTTACATTATGAAGTCAGCATAACAGATTTTTGGATTTCAAAATCTGTCTTTGCAATATTATTCTGTGCTAGTTTGTTAAAATGTGACACTGGATCTTTCATTCAGAGATATGGGTACTGACTTGGTGTCACTTGTAGCTGTGAATTTTTATGACATATCCATTTCACTTTAAATTATGTAGAAGGAATGGGTCAGACGCGGTGGCTCACGCCTGTAATCCCAGCACTTTGGGAGGCTGAGGCAGGTGGATCACCTGAGGTCAGGAGTTTGAGATCAGTCTGACCAACATGGTAAAACCCCGTCTCTACTAAAAATACAAAAATTAGGTGGGTGTGGTGGTGGGCACCTGTAATCCCAGCTACTCAGGAGGCTGAGACAGGAGAATCACTTGAGCTCAGGAGGTGGAGGTTGCAGTCAGCCAAGATCACGCCATTGCACTCCAGCCCGTGTGACAGAGTGAGCACTCGTCTCAAAAAAAGAAAAGAAAAGAAAAAAAGATTGCTTTATTTTTTAAGTGATTTCATTTGTTTTTGGCCAAGTTTCTCTTTAAGGTAAGATTGTACAGTTATTATATTAATAGGGCCAGAACAATGGTGTATTATTATTTTGCAAAATATTTTAGCAAAAGAAAGGGCCAAATAAGGAAAGTGATCATTCAGTAAGCTTGCAGAGACACACTTATTGTAAACTCTCTATGCAGTTACTCCTATGGTGCTCCTGCTCTTTTGCCAGTAACAGGAATTTATTTGATTATATAGTTTAGAAATACCAAATTATGCATTCTAAATCATGTGTATTGAGATATGCTATGTAAGTCAAATGGCCTGGTGTTTTGTTTAGAGCTTGGAAGCTGAGATGTTCCAGCTACAGTTCCGTGTTTCCCTAAGGGACTTGTGGGGAAATGGGACAGCCTAGTTCTCGGCTTCTGTGGCTGTAGCAGGAGTCGGACTGGCGGCCTGGCCCAAGGGAAATATCCTGGTCTCTTGGTTGCGTTTCTTGCACCCTCTGGGTCTATATGCTGCATTCTCTCAGGCACATTTCATGCTCGCATGAGAGGAAAACACCCTTATTGGCACTTTCAGGCATCAAGAGGCCTTTACAAATGTTGTCTCTGACAGCTTCGGAAGGGGCTTTTCAGCTGTCCCTGTGACCCCTGCTGGCCTAAACATATGTTTAAAATATGTGGAGGAATGGTCAGGTTTAGAGGCTCTGCTGCTGCTCAGTATTATTCCTGGCTCTATTTTCTGCATGACTTGCCAACATGCTCATTGTGTGGGGCTTGCAGCTGCCACACAGTCATACATACTAGTCTCGATTTGGTGCTTCCGAACTCCCAAAGATTCCACCACTTCTGCCAGAAGTCCTGCTGGTTGTTACCACCCAGAATACTTTCAAGTTAGGAGACAAAGCCGGGGAGACTGCTTCTCTCTCTCTCTCTCTTTCTGTCTCTCTCTGTCTCTCTCTCCTCTCTCTCATTTAATTACATACTTCAAGTTCATGGAGAAAAGCTCTGTTAACTGCCTGTGTGGTGTCCACCACAGGCTCTGTGCAGAAGAGTGCTTAATGAATGGCATAGGATCACCCACCAATGTTTTTCTAAGAGTGTCTGGGTTATCTTCAATGCTTCTATGAAGCAGAGGATTCTTCCATTGTAGTAATGCAGATATAAATTGATCATGAGTAGGAGATGTCGTGATATTTGACAGCTTTTCATAAAAAAGATCTACCAGGTCTTTTTGAATGAACCCTTCAACTTCCTGCCATCTCCAGTCACTAAATGTGGCAGTCTAGATTTTTTTCAGGGTACAGTAAAATAGTAGACATGACATATTTTGGTTGTCCCATGAGATCTCATTAAAGAGTCTGTAGTATAGTTGATGCTGGCGTTTTTGAGTTGCAGCACTGAGGAAAGGGGAGAAATGAGGTTTGGAAAGCAACTAAAATGTTTCTCTTCCGGGAGCCACGTTGGGATCTTTATAAGCATTTTCTCATTTAATGCTCACAAAGCCCTATGATCTAGTCATTTCCCTCCTATTTTAAAAATGGAAAAACTGAGGCTTAGAGGGCTAAGTATCACACCCTAGAATACATATATGGTAAGTGGTAGAAAATTTTAAATCCAAGTGGGTCTGACTCCAAAGATAATGTTCTTTTGCTTGCATATAGTAGCCCCCAAATTAGTTCACATTTACTTTTGTAAGTGTATAAATGTATATGTGTTCATTTTTGAAGGCTATTTGCCTGTGCTGTTATCATCTGCCAAAGCTATTGGCCAGAATTATTACCTACTTTACGAGTTATAAATATAAATTAATGGGGCTCCTTTAAGAAATGTTCTGTCTCTATTTGTGCCAAGTAAGAGCTGCCCCCGAATATCATATACATCAGGAGGCTATGAAATGACACCAAAGCCTGTTACTGCTTGTGGCATTTTAGAAAGTTCTTAGAAATTGCTTTCAGAGCTGATTTAGAAACGATTCCTTATAAAGTGCTTGAGAGGAGTCAGTGTTTTCTACAAGAGTACAAGTAAGAAAAGACATTCTGGGTGGCAGCCTGGATAAGCATATTGGGATCTTCCAAAGGAGTTGCCATGGCTAAAATGGAGAGTACTGGCAAGTGATGGACCTGGAGCAACAAGGGAGGTCGTCCAGCACTGTGATTAAGAGCATGGACCTGGGAGACAGGAGATTTGGGTGAACCTCAAATCTGACACTTAGTAGCTTGTGACTTTAAGCAATTATTTCATTTCTCAGATTCTCTATTTCATCATGTTTAAAATGGGGATAATGATTCCACCCTCTTTCTCACAGAATTTTTGAAAATAAACAATAAATTGTGTTTTTAGAGCTTTAGCACAATGGCATGCAGTAAGCACTGATAAAGTGTAGCTATTATTTCCTACAACTAGCAATGAAATGTCTTCCATATTTTGCTAAGGGGTTTAGATGTTTTTCTGAGGCTTTCATAAATAATATGATCAGCAAGTGTCTTAACGCATTGTATGTTGCTGTAACAGAATACCACAGACTGGATAGTTTCTAAGGAACAGAAATTTATTTGGCTTATTGTCCTAGAGTCTGGGAAATCCAAGAGCATAGCACTGGCATATGGTGATGATCTTTCTGCTGCACCATCCCATACCAGAAGGCAGAAAGGCAAGAGAAAGTGAGAGCAAACCAGCAGAAGAGGGTCAAACTTGCCTTTTCAAAAAAAATTTTGTGGGTATATAGTAGGTGTATATATTTATGGGGTTCAGGAGATATTTTGGTACAGGCATGCAATGTGTAATAATCACATCATGGAAAATTGGATAGCTACCCCCTCAAACATTTATCCTTTGTGTTACAAACAATCCAGTTATACTCTTTCAGTTACTTTAAAATGTACAATTAAATTATTGGCTATAGTCCCCCTGTTGTGCTATCAAAATACTAGGTCTTACTTATTCTCTCCCCTCCCCTCCCCTCCCCTCCCCTCCCCTTCCCTCCCCTTCCCTCCCCTCCTTCTCTGCTCTCTTCTCTTTTCTTTCTTGGTCTTGCTCTGTCACCCAGGCTGGAGTGCAGTGGCATGATCTTGGCTCACTGCAACCTCCACCTCCCAGGTTCAGATGATTCTCCTACCTCAGCCTCTTGAGTAGCTGGGACTACACGCGCCTGCCACCATGTCTGGCTTATTTTTGTATTTTTTTGTTTGTTTGTTTGTTTTTGAGACAGAGTCTCTCTCTGTCGCCCAGGCTGGAGTGCAGTGGCCGGACCTCAACTCACTGCAAGCTCCGCCTCCCGGGTTTACGCCATTCTCCTGCCTCAGCCTCCTGAGTAGCTGGAACTACAGGCTCCCGCCACCTCCCTCGGCTAGTTTTTTGTATTTTTAGTAGAGACGGGGTTTTCACCATATTGGCCAGGCTGGTCTCAAATTCCTGACCTCAAGTGATCTACCTGCCTCGGCCTTCCAAAGTGCTGGGATTACAGGCGTGAGCCACCGCGCCTGTCGCATTCTTTCTATTTTTTTTTTTGTACTCATTAATCACACCCACCTCCTCCACTACTGCTCTTCCCAGCCTCTGGTAACCATCCTTCTATTCTCTATCTCCATGAGCTGAACTTACTTTTATAACAATGGACTCTCATGATAATGAACCCGCTCTTGCAAAACAACATTAATCCGTTCATGAGGGCAGAGCCCTCATATCCTTGTAATCTCTTGATGGTCCCACCTCTTAATATCATTACAATAGCAATTAAATTTCAACATGAGTTTGGGAGGGGGCATTCACACTATAGCAGTAAACAACATATTAAATGGATGTTTTTGCAAAATAGTACTGTGGAAAATGAATTGGAAGGTTTTGAAAGTAGACACAGCAAGTTTCAGAAACAACAGAAATAGTAAGATACTGCAGGAGCAAAGAAGAAACAACAAATAAAAAACATAAAGGAGATCAAATTGACTGCTCACTCACTGGTGGACATGAGAAAGAAGAAACTAGGTTAATTCTGTTGGGGTCTGGATGAATGGGTGGCACCAGCTTCCACGAAAAGAAATCTAAGAGCAAGCAGATTTTAGCTAAAAGTATTATTTTTGAGATGTTGGATTTGTGATGCCTTTGAAAGAGGCAGGTGACAGCATATGACCTAATGCCCATCACCCAGAAGAAAGTCTGGTATATAGAAAGTGCTCATAAATATTTCGTAAATAAATGGGAGAAGAAAGCCTGGGAACCATATATATGGTGATAGAAGGCTTAGACGTTAATGATATTATCCAAGAAGGTTGAGAAGAAATCCAGGGCTAGACTTGTGGGGACCCATTAACACTAAGGAGTTGAGAAAAATGAAAGCAGCTCAGAGAAGAGATGGAGAAGGAATTACCAAAGAGTAAGAAGAAATAAACGAAGGTTGTGTTTTGCAAGTTCAAAGAAGAGTTCCAAGTAGAAAGGAGTCTTCTACAATGTTCATTTATAGAGAGGAGAAGTGAGATGCATACTGAAAGGAGTCCACACTGATAATGAGGTTAGTCATTTTCATCCTTGTCAAAGGACATTCAATGGTGGTAGGGGCAAAACATGGCTTAAGAGAGTTGAAAATAATTGTGGGTGAAGATGTGGGTATAGCAAATGGTGACTGAATGTAACTGTTCTTTCAGTGAACAGAGTTGACCCCATTTTCTAATCTGCTCCTGTGCATATTGACGGTTGGGAAGGGGCAGAGATCACCTGACCAAGTTGGAAAACTTCAAAATAGTATTTTCAAAAAGATGTAGCTGTTCTTGGTCTATAACTTCAGCCCAATGTGAAAGCCACTTTCACTGTAATTAAAAAAAAAAATCAGCTAATTCTAATGATATCTTTTGGATGACAAAAACAAATAAAATCAACTTATAGCTAGTTATTACATTTATATTCAATTTGAAATGTAAAATGGTGAATGAAGTTGATGAGAAATTAATTTTTTTTATTGCTTAGGTTCTAAGCAATAAAAAGAAAATACAGGATTTTTTTAATTGCCTGTGCTCTCAGTTTTAAATCTGAAGACAGAAGTTGGTTTTCATCATCTGGGGCAAAACACATGAAGAACTTTAGTTTTAAAAAGTACAGCTTACATTATTCAAGTTTATAATGACAATACAGAGTCTTGGTATGTGAAATGAGCGACATATTTGTCTTTTAAAAAACAATTAACTTTATTTACATTAGAGATTATTTCAATGCTAAACTAGCATGCTATTTCATGAATAATATCTATCTTTAAGTAAACTGCACCCTACATACAATAATGAGATCATTTAGTGTAAATTTACAACTTGTATATTCTGATAAGTACGGGAATTTCTAAATGTCACAGAATTGTCATAAGTAATATCTTCACTGAAATTGCTTATCTGCAAAGAAGGTACTCTCCTTTATTAATCTACTGAATAATTTATATATTTTGGAAATAATGTGTTAATTTCTGTGAAAAGTGATGATACTATTTATTGAAAGGTCCGTTTTTCTGCAAATAAATGGTTGTCTAATCTGCAAACATTGTAGGTATAAATCAAGTTACAAATTAAGTTAGACACAGATTGATTTGACAATTGCCTTCTAGTGAAATAGCCTGGACCCAGTAAAATTCTCTCCATTGATTTCTAGAAATGGCATTTGGTATAGCCTCATGGTATTAATGTGATGGTCATGGCCTGGTATTTGTACTCAGCTATGGTAGCAGAATAAGCTTAAATTGATAAGATTGGATAAATAGCATTCTTCAGATGTTCTGGATGACAGCACATTTAATGTAATTGCATTTGTCTGCCAGTTTCTATGTGTTAGAGCACAAAAGAGTTTGAACCATGCATAATTTTGATAGAGAAATTCAATCCACTTCCTTCTATAATATACCACAAATTATAAATGTTCATTACAACTATTCAATCACTTGAGATAAGAATGCATTTCAAATCAGGTTCCATGCCAAATACCTCATTTATGGAGCTATGCTGCTTAAAATTGGACAAATTGATTACCTTACTGAACATTGAAAATACTAGTTGGAAGCATTAAAACCATCTTTATTAGCTCTAGAATCTAGTAATACATATACTTGTGTGATAAATATTAAGAGCTACTAATATACCAGCTTTTAAAGTGTGAGAATTCTCATTTGCTTAATTGTCGGGATATGATTACGCAGGCCTGAGTGTGGAAACATGACTAAAACATTCAAGAATCCTATCAGCTCCTTTGGGCAGATAATAAATATCCCCATTATATAGTCTGACGAGATACTATGGGCTTCAAAGCCTGATCATAGTTGTGACTTATGCCTGTATGAGTACTTTTATTACAAGATCATGAAAGGCTATGCGATCACTCACTAACTGAAAACCATAATTCCTTTAGGAGCTAAGTGGCTAGTATTTATTTTTTGTTGCTTTAGTATCTGGTTACTTTTCAAGATGCTAATATTTTAATCAATTGCTTTTGGCCCCAGTAACTACATAACTGGAATATATAATACTGAATTGAACTATAATATTTATAGTTCACTTTAAAAAAAACTCATTTTTTCAAAAGTTTTATTGCCAACCCCATGCACCCTTCCCTTACTTTAAAATTTTAGATATAACTCTGTAGCTTTACCAAAGTTTTCTGATTTTTGTCATGTAGAATCAGAGAATCATGATTGCAAGTGATCTTTAAGGTTTCAGAATGTGACTCTAAGCTTGAATCTCCTCCCAGCCATCTCTGAATGATGGGCATTGGCCAGGACCATATACATGTTCTCTGGTGTTTGCACTGAGAAAGCCCTGATTTGTGTCCCTATCTAATGAATCCAGTGGGGTTTATTGCAAATTTTTCAAGATAAACTTTTTAGTTAAGAGCCAGCTTGAATGGCTGTAGTTTTATTTTTATACCAAAAAATAAAAATTTCTCTTGAAATGGCCCCAATGTGGCTCTAGGAATTAATAGAGTATGTTGCTTCTACTATTTCAGCTCTTTTAATGACTGATATGTTTCCTTTAGTCTTCCATACTCCATGGTAAATGATTCTAATTTCTTCAATCCCCAAGTATTAACATGGTTTGCAGAGGTCAAGAAGGTCCCCCTCATCAAGGTTTTCTGGTGTTTACAGTTGTCTTGAATTGCTGTTTCCAGAGTTGAACATGCTGGTGAAAAACAATAATAGCTAACATTTTTTTTTTCTAGGCCAAACACTGTGCTAAGTGGTTTATATATACATTAGGTATTCTTTAAAATTAAACTTTTTATTTTAAGGTAATTGGAGATTTTATCACATGCAGTTGTAAGAAGTAATGCAGCGTGATCCTATGTACCCTTTACTCAGTTTTCCCCAATGGTAACATCTTGCAAACTATAGTCTATTATCATAACCGGGAAATGGACATTGATGTAGTTTATCCATCCTATGTGGATCCCCCTAGTTTTATTTGTACTCCTTTGTGTTTGTGTATTGTGTTCTATGCAATTTTATCTCATGTGTGTTTGTGTATCTACCACTCCAGTCAAGATAGAGAGTATTTCCACCACCACAAAGATCCCTGGTGTTGCCTTTATGTGAACATACCTATTTCCTCTTTGCTTCCCCTTCATAACCTCATCCTTAGCTCCTGGTAACCCCTAATCTTTTCTTTGTTTCTATAATTTTGTTGTTTCATGAATGTTATATAAATGGAATCATACAGTATATAGAGTTTAGGGGACTGGCTTTTTTTCACAAAGTAGAATTCTGTGGATAATCATCCAAATTATTGTGTCTATCAATAATTGGTTCCTTTTTATTGCTGAGTAGTATTCCGTGGTATGGATATGTACCACAATTTGTATAACTATTAACCTGTTGAAGGACCTCTGGGTTGTTTCCAGTTTGGGGCTATTATGAACATGAATACATTGTGTACAAGTTTTTGTGTGAATATAAATTTTTGTTTCTCTGAGATAAATGCCCAAGAATGCAATTGCTGGTATGTGTGATAATTACATACTTAGTTCTTAAAGAAACTGCCAAAGTGTTTTTCAGATCTCCCCAGCAGTAATTATAAGTGATCTAGTTTCTCTATATCCTTGCCAGCATTTGATGTTAAGACTTTTTAAAAAAATTATCCATTTTGATAGGTATGTAATGATATCACATTGTAGTTTTGATTTGTATTTATTTAATGGCTAATGATTTGAACATTTTTTTTCTTGTGTTGTCATCTGTATATCTTTTTCAGTGAAATGTCTCCGTGTGTGTCTTTTTTCCATTTCTAATTGAATTGTTTGTTGTTTTGTTTTGAGAGTTCTTCATATATTCTAAATACCAGTCCTTTGTTGGATGTGTGCTTTGGAAAATTTTCTCCCAGTCTATAGCTTGTCTTTTTATTCTCTTAAAATGGTATTTCAAAGAGCAAGAATGTTTAATTTTGAATCGGTCCATTTTATCAGTTTTTCCTCTTATGGGTTGTGCTTTTGGTGTCAAGTCTAAGAACTCTTTGTCTAGCTCTAGATTCAGATGATTTTCTCCATTAGGTTGGTTTAGGTTGGGGTTCAATTTTTTTTGTTTATGAATGTCCAATTGCTCCAAGGCCATTTGTTGAAAAGACTACCCTTCTCCCATTGAATTGCTTTTGTACCATTGTAAATAACCAATTGAGCGTATTTGTGTGGGTCTATTTCTCGGTTCTCACCAGTATTTTGGAGGGGATTAGGTCATGATGGTGGAGGCCTCATGAGTGAGATGGGTGTCTATATACAAGAGGCCCCAGAGGCTTCTCTTGCCTCTTCTGCCATGTGAAGACACAGTGAGAAGATGGCTGTCTATGACCCAGGAAGAGGGCTCCCACTCTGCTGGCACCTTGATCTTGGATTTCCCAACATCCAGAACTGTGAGAAATAAATTTCTGTTGTTGATAAGCCACGTAATCTATGGTATTCTGTTATAGCAGTCTGAATGGACTGAGGGAGAAATTGATACTTAGGAGTGGGGGTAGTGCTGTTACAAATACCAAAAAGTATGCATGTGGCTTTGGAACTGGGTAATGGGTAGAGGCTGGAAGAGTTTTGACATGCATACTAGAAAGAGCCTGCATTGCTGTGAACAGACTGATAAGGATGATTCTAGTAAAGGCTCAGAAAGAAAAGAAGAGAGCCTTAGAGAGTGTTGGTGGAAATAGATGGTGAAGGCCATTCTGTTGAGATCTCACATGGAAATGAGGAATATGTTATTGAGCAATGGAGTAAAGGTCATTCTTGTTATAAAGTGGCAAAGAACTTGGTTGAATTGTGCTCATGTTCTAGTATTCTGTGGAAGGTATAACCTGTGAGTGAAGAAATTGGGTATTTTGGCTGAGGAAATTCCTAAGTGTTGAAAAGTGACCTGCTTTTTCCTGACAATTTATAGTAAAATGGAAGAAGAGAGAAATGACTTAACGGCAGAATTGTTAATTAAAAAGAAATCAGAACATAAAGGCTTGGGAAATTCTTAGCCTATTCATATTGTAAAAATAGAAAAAGCATGTTCAAGAAAGAACACAAAGGGTATGGCCAAATGACTGTTTGATAAGGAGATTTGTTAGCTCTTTAAACAGAAGTCAGGAGCTGTTCAAGAAAATGGAAGAATGACTCTGAAGGCAGTTCAGAGATCATCAGAGCTGCCACTCCCATCACAGTGTAGAGGCCATTGGCACATGAAGGATCACAGTGTACCCTGCCTGGTGCCTCCTCACATTGCAGGCTCTGCTCACTTCACTCCAGTGCCCATGCTCCTCAGCTGCTCCACATGTGGCTCTGGAGGGCCCTGGTGTGGTATGGCTGCACCCAGCAAAGCTGTGGGGCCATGTTGTTCCTACCTAGATTTCAAAGGATCAGGCCTCCCAGCTGAGGCACAGGGCACAGGCAGAGAACAGCCATGGGGATGGGGGCCAAGGTACAGAGCTGCTGGGTGAGACAGGGCCACCTAAAGCTATAGGAGCAGTGCTACATGGAGTCTTGGGGTCCCCCTGCCTGGCAAAGCTTTGTGGACAGGAACACTGTTCAAGTGTGTCTACTGGGTAGGACCTCTGCTCCAGTGGATCTTGAGGTTACAGCATACAGCCAAAGAAGATTATTCTCAAGCTTTAAGGTCTAATGGAATTAACTCCACTGGATTTTGGACTTGAGACCTGTCACTACTTCTTGCCTATTGCTCCCTTTGGAATAGGAATGCCTATCCTATGCCTGTCCCACCATTGCATTTTGGAAGCACATAAAATGTTGGTTTCACAGGTTCACAAGTGGAGAGAAGTTTGCCCAGGTTGAATTAGACCTTTTGTCTCTTCCATATCTAATTTAGATGATATTTTGGTGAGACTTTGGACTTAGACTTTAAAGTTGTAGCTGAGATAAGTTTTGACTTTTGGGGCTATTAGGGTGGAACAAATGTGTTTTGCACATAAGAAAAACATGAATTTTGGGGAAGGAGGTCAAAAGCAGAATGCTGTAGACTGTATGTTTATGTCCCTCCAGAATTTATGTGGTGAAATCAGATCCTTAATGTGATGATATTTGGCAGTAGGGCCTTTGGGAAATGGTTAGCTCATGAAAGTAGAGCCTTCATGAATGGGATTAGCACTCTTATAAAAGAGACCTCATAGATTTCCCTCTCCTCTTCTACCATGTGAAAACATAGCAAAAAGATGGTCGTCTGTGAACTGGGAAGTGGGTCCTCATTAAACAACAGATCTGCCAGCACCTTGATCTTGGAACTCCTTCTCTTTAGAACCATGAGAAATACATTTCTATTGCTGATAAGCCTTCCAGTCTATGGTATTTTGTTATAGCAGCTGGAATGGACTAAGATACCTATAAATCAATTGGGGGAGAATTGACATCTTTACTATGTTAAATCCTCAAACTATGAACAGAGTATGTATATCTTTTTACGTAGATCTTTGGTTTCTTTCATCAGCACTTAATAATTTTCTGCATACAGATCTTGTGCATGTTTTGATAAAATTGATAAAATTATACCTGATTATTTTAGTTTCTTTGGAATGATTGTAAGGGTACTATGAGTGTTGTTAGCTGTAGGTTTTTTGTGGATGTTCTTTATTAAATAAAGGTAGTACCACTCTATTCCTAACTTGCTGAGAGGTACTTTTTCTCTCTTTTTGGTCAAATGCTTTTTATACATCAATTGATATGAACAGGTAATTTTTCATCTTTAGGTATTAGTATGGGGGATTGCATTCATTAATTTTCAAATGCTGAAACAACCTTTTATACCTGGAATAAGCTTGTCATGGTGTTTAGTTCTTCTTATATATTACTCAATTTGAGGATTTTTTTTTTTTTTTTGCTTATATTGTTGGGGATTTTTATGTGTAAATTTTACGAGTGATATTAGTCTATGGTTTTTGGGTTAATCCTATCTTTGTATGATTTTTGATATTCAGACAATACTTCATAAATGAGCTTAGAAGTGTTCCCTACTTTCTGGAAGAGATTATGCAGAATTGGTGTTAATTATTCTTCAAGTGTTTGGTAGTATTTTCCAGTGGAACCATTTAGCCTGGAGATTTCTTTTTTGGAAGCTCCTAAGTTATGGATTCCATTTCTTTAATGGTTGTAGGGTTATTCACTTCATCATAATCAAGATTTGGCAGTCGTGGTGTTTAGGGAATTGTTATATTTTTTCAAAGTTGTTGAATTTATGAGCACTACTTTGTAGTATTCCTTTATCATTTTTTAAATGGCTGCAGGATCTGTTGTGGTGTTTTCTGTTTCATTGTTTATATTGCTAACTTTTTCTCCTCTTTTTTAAAAATATAGTCATTCTTGCTAGAGGTGTGCTAATTTTATTAATTTTTTTGAACAAGCAGCTTTTGATTTCATCGATTTTCTCTATTGTTTTTCTGTTTTCAATTTTATTAATTTCTGTTCATGTATTTACTATTTTCCTTTTGCTTGCTTTGGGTTTAGTTTGCAATTTTCTTTTTCTAGTTTTTTGAGGTAGCATCTTAGGTTATTAAATTGAGATCTTTTCTGACATGAACATTTAGCATTATCAATGTTCTTCTCAATAATACTTTAGCTGTACCCGTATATTTTGATCTATTGTATCTTCCTTTTCATTCAGTTATTTGTGGATTGCTCCTTTTATCATTATGTAATATCCTTTTTTGGCCCTAGTAATTTTCTGTGAATTTTCCTTGATCTGAGTGTACTTTATCAGGTATTAATACAGCTTCTTTTTTATTGTGTGGTATATATTTCAACCTACCTGTATTGTTGAATTTGAGGTGACTTTCATGTAAATAGCATAGGGTTAGGACATATTTTTCTATCCACTTTTTCAATCTATGCCTTTTAATCAATGATTTTAGATAGTTTACATTTTAGGTAATTATTAGTATTTTAGGGCATAAGTCTGTCATTTTATTAGTTGTTTTCTCTTTGTTACTTCTGTTTCTTTTTTGTGTTTCTTTTTGCCTTCTCTTGGGTTATTTGAACATTTCTTAGGCTTCCATCTTGACTGATTTATGTTGTTTTTAGTGTATTCTTTGTATATATTCCTTAGTGGCTCCTCTGTGTATAATAATATACATATGTTTCTTATCACAGTGTTATCAACATTTTACTACTTCCAATGAAGTGTTTACCTTACTGCTGTTTAAATTCCTTTATGTTTTCTGCTTTTAAATATCATCATATTCAGTATCAGATAGCGTTATAATTTTTTTCAATAGTCAATATGATTTATAAAATTCATGGGAGATAGTTTATTTTATGTACTTATATTTGTGTTCTTTCAGTGACTCTTTTTCCTTCCTGATGCTCCAAGATTATGTTTTCCTTATCATTTTTCCCAACAGTTTAATAAGCCACACTTGAGTTTTTCTCCAAGGTAAGGTTAAACCTCATAGTTTCTGGAACCACTGTACCTATTACAGATTTTTTCTTACATTCTCTGTATTCTGTCATTTGAAATCTTTAAGAACTACATGAATTCTGTATCTCATGCTTGGAATATAATATATGACTATGGAGACTTGCATCATTTAAATAATTTTGATATACTCTTTTTTTTTTTTTTTTTTTTGGAGACAGAGTCTCACTCTGTCTCCCAGGCTGGAGTGCAGTGGCGCGATCTCGGCTTGCTGCAACTTCTGCCTTCCAGGTTCAAGTGGTTCTTATGCCTCAGCCTCCCAGTTAGCTGGGATTATAGATGTGCACCATCATGCCTGGGTAATTTTTGTATTTTTAGTAGAGACAGGGTTTCACCATCTTGGCCAGGCTGGTCTCAAACTCCTGACCTCAAGTGATCTGCCTGCCTCAGCCTCCCAAAGTGCTGGGACTGCAGGCATGAGCCACCGTGCCCAGCCAATTTTGATATACTCTTATCTCATTGTGTACACTTTTCCCTATCTTTAACCATTCCATACTGTTATTCTTTCCGATAGTGTTTTACAGGGATTTCAATACTATCATTCTTTTCATTTTATCATTTTTTAATCATTTTTTTTTCTGTTTGAGGAATTTCTTTTAGCCATTCTTTAAGGGAATGAATGTATACTATCAGCAAATTAGTTTCTTTCTCTATGGGAATTTCTTTATTTCTTCTTTGTTTCTGGAGAATAGTTTCGCTGATTATAAAATACATAGTTGACTGCTTTTAACACTTGAAAAACATTCCACCATATTTTTCTGGCCTCCATGGTTTCAGATGAAAAATCTGTCATTCAAATTGGTTTTCCCTATACACAATGTACTGTTTCTCTCTGGTTGTTTTCAAAATATTTTGTCTTTATTTTTCAGAAGTTTGATTAGAAAGTCCTTGAATTGAATTTCGTTTTCTCATATTTGAGATTTGCTCAGATTTTTGCATTTGCATGCATATGTCCTTTGCCAAAACTGGGACCCTTTCAGCCATTTCTTCAAGCACCTTTTCAGTCTCAATCTCTTTTCTCCTTTTGAGAATCTAATGATGAGTTGGATCTTTTGCTAATTGTCTCTCAGGTTCCTGAGGTACTCTTCACTTTTTAAGATCAGCTCTTTTGTTCAGATCGAATACATTCTGTCAATCACTGAGTCTGTCCCTTGTCATCTTCAATGTACTATCAAGCTCATTTAGTGAGATTTTTCCCACCAGTTATTGTACTTCTCAGTTCTATTATCTCCATTTGGTTATTATTATTTACAAATTCTGCTATATACTCCAGACTTCCTGTTTTTTCATTTAGAAATTTGTAATTGCTTGTTGAAGTATTTTTAAAGCACTTTTACAGTTTTGTATTCCATATATTCATCTTTATTCCTTCTCTTTTTAAAAAATTGTACTTTGTTGAGGTATTTTTATGATGGTTGCTTTAAAATCATTGTTCGATAATTACAGCATTTAATTAATCTTGCTGTTGGTGTCAGTTGATTGCTTTTTTTTTTTTTCATTCAAGCTGTGATTTTTCTGGTTCTTCATATAAGGAGTGATTTTTAAAATTGTGTTATGGGCAGTTTGGTTATGATGTTAGAAGGTTTTGGGTCCTATTTAAATCTTGATTTGAGCAGGCCAGGCAGTCATCACTTGTAGGTTTAGTCTTTAGGTCCTGGCCTACTTTTGTTGATTGCAGTTCCAGTAGAAGTTAATTTTAAGAGCTTTTATGCTACTGTTTTCATCTGTTTGGTATCTGGTACTGCCTGAGCTCTCATGGATTCCTTCTGGCGCTGCCTGATGGGGGTCACGGAGCTTCCCCAGTCCAGGCTTTCCGGTGACTCTAATTAGGAGAAGGAATTCTATGGGGATGACAAGTACTTCCTAGGCAGACTTTGTGTGTGTGTGTGTGTGTGTGTGTGTGTGTGTGTGTGTATTGCCTAGGAAAAAGGATTTTCTGGCCCATAAAGACCAAAAGGCTTCCTAAGCTAAGCCAATGAACTTGGTGTGATTCCTCTTTGCTGGTGCTACATGACGACCCTCAGGAGGAGAGCACAGTCTCAGGCCCAGCAGAGAATGAGTGCTTTCTGTGGCCTTTTATTGTCCTTGGGATTTCTGATCAATCTGCCAATACTGATAGGCTCACCTAATATTGTTGTTGGGACTCCCGTTAGGACTGGGGAAAAAATGAGCCTGTGTGGTTTACCTTCTGCTGATAGATTGGATGTTGGAAAATGCCCGGCCTGGTTTACCTTCTTCTGTTGAGTCAGAGGTCATGACTGCTGTATTCTTCCAGTCCTGGAGTCCCTGTCAGTCTGTCTTCCCCTTTCCATATTTCAGTGTTCTCTTTTAACTCCTTCTTGCATTATTTCCTGGGCTTGTATTTGTATTTAGTGAGGACGAGCAAAGAGAAACAAGTTTATGCCATGTTGTCTACCATATACTATATATATGTTAATTATAGGAACTACTCTTTGACATAGGAATAGTTGCCTTCCTGCTGCTGCCTGGCGTACAAGACACTTTTCTTCAGTAATTGGTGTTACAGCTGTCAAAATGTTTTGAAAATTATAAAAGGGGATTTTATTATTATATTAATTTATAGTCTAGTAAAATCTAAAATCATATATTTGGGAAGATTATATTTCAAGTATTTTTCCAGTGACTATACTTTCCTTCTCATTTTCCCCAATAGTTTAATAAGCCACACTTGAGATTTTCTCTAAGGTGAAGTTAAACCTACTAGTTTCTGGAACCATTATACCTATTTAAGAAATTTGCTTATGTTCTATATTCCATCATTTCAGATCTTTAAAAACTACATGAATTCTGTGTCTCATGCTTTGGGATATAACATATGAATATGGAGACTGGCATCATTTAAATAATTTAGATATACTCTTATCTTGTTGTGTACGTTTTCCCCTTTCTTTAACCATTCCATACTGTTATACTTTCTGATAGTGTTTTACAGGGATTTCAATACTATCATTGATTTCATTGGTGAAAATGGGAAAAAAATAAGAGTTGAATAGTTCTGTGTTCTTTGTCGTTTGTTAACAATATACTACTTTCTCCCTAAAAGGACTTATTTATCTTTAGGACATCCATTTGTTCTAAATGGAAGTCTTGTTCTTTACTATATTCTCCATCATTTTTCCTTTGATGTTTACTCCAAAACTTCTTTCTAGGTCACACAATTCTTACTACTTCTAAGCAGAGAAAATTGTCATTGTCATTATGTAAGGAAAATGGTTAGTTTTTTCTCAAATATGAAAGTAATATTATTGCATGTAGGTTCTTACTAGGTTCTTACTAGTTCTCCTAAGCAGAGAAAATTGTCATTGTCATTATGTAAGAAAAATGGTTAGTTTTTTCTCAAATATGAATGTAATATTATTGCGTGTAGGTACTACATAGTATTATGTGCGGTTCATCATATACAATGATAAAAATGATATATTATCACATCAGAATGAAATCCTTTTGGATGGCATTTTTTGGTGTTGATGAATCTTGTTTTTATTTGTCTGTATGGTTTCATCTTTTTTCTCCTTTGTAATCAAGGACATGTTTTTGAGGTAACTGTCAGAGATAGGGGTACAATTAGAATATGACAACTAATCGTATGAGATTTGAACCCAGACATTAGCCTCAAAGTGCTGTTTGGATTGAGCTAGCTAGCTATCTGACACTATCATTAATGATACTATGGAGAATTTTTGTCAACTGAGTTAAGAAGTTACTTTTTGGCCGGGCGCGGTGGCTCAAGCCTGTAATCCCAGCACTTTGGGAGGCCGAGACGGGCGGATCACGAGGTCGGGAGATCGAGACCATCCTGGCTAACACAGTGAAACCCCGTCTCTACTAAAAAATACAAAAAAAAAACTAGCCGGGCGATGTGGCGGGCGCCTGTAGTCCCAGCTACTCGGGAGGCTGAGGCAGGAGAATGGCGTGAACCCGGGAGGCGGAGCTTGCAGTGAGCTGAGATCCGGCCACTGCACTCCAGCCTGGGCGACAGAGCGAGACTCCGTCTCAAAAAAAAAAAAAAAAAAAAAAAGAAGTTACTTTTTGTCTTACATAAAGGTTGTTTCAGTTTCTGAGGATATACTCGATATTTTTTCTAACTATTCACTCTTAGGAATACATGGTCATGAAAGGGATATTCATTACCTAAAGATGAATGACTTATTCAGATGAAACTTGTTTTGTAGGTTACTCTTATTTTTAGACAAACCCTATGTCCCAAGGTTATTTCTCATCCTTATTTTTCATATAAACAAACATACCTCCTATATTTTTAATGTTTATCTTCTTCCATTTTTCTAGCCAACAATCCTAGATATGAGGAATTATCTTACCCTTAGACCAGAGGAGGCAGCAGATGCCACAGCTCAGTACATGGTTTTGTAGTCAGACTGTATCCAAACTCCACAACTTAGTGGCTTAGCTTTGTGAACTTGGGCAAGTAAATAAATTTGGCATACCTCAGAACAAATTGGCAAGATAATAGTCTATTTTTCAGGTGTTCAATATTTAAAGTTAATTTAACTATAGTTGTGTTTTGTCTGCTATGGGTCCCACCCTATGGGCCTTATCCAGTGATATCCATTTTTTCTTCCTTGTTCCTTCTTGATAAAATTCACATAGTATAAAATTCGCCATTTTAAATGCACAATATTATTGAATTTAGTATAGTTATAAGGTTATACAACCATCATCATTATAAAATTCTAAAACATTCTTATAATCCAAAAAAGAAACCTTGTACCCATTAGCATGCACTCCCTATTTCACGCTTCCCACTAATACACCTTCTGTCTCTATGGATTTGCCTTTTCTCAATATTTCGTGTAACAGAATCATAAAGAATATGGCCTTTTATGTCTAGCTTCTTTCACTTAGCATAATGTTAAAAGGTTCATCCATGTTGTAGCAGTATTTCATTTTTTTTTTTTTTTTGCTGAATAATATTCTATTGTATGGATGTGCCTATTTGAATTATCCATTTATCAGTTCACGGATATTTGGATGGCTTTCACATATTGGCTTTATGATAATATTAACATTTATGTATGAATTTTTGTGTGAATATGTTTCAATTCTCTCAATTATGTACCTGCAAGGGGAATTACTGGGTCACAAGATAACTCTGTGTTTCTACATTTATTTAACTTTTTGAGGAACTGCCAAAATGTTTTTCAAAGTGATTATACTATTTTACACTCCCACTAGCAGTGTGTGAGAGTTTCAACTTCTCTCTACATCCTTGCTACCTAACACTTGTCATGTTTTTTATTTTTGTATTTGGTAACAGTCATCTTTGTGGGTGTGAAGTGGTATCTCATATCTCATTGGCATTTAATTTGGATTTCTGTGACCATAAATGATGTTGAGCATCTTTTCGTGGGCCTATTGTCCGTTTGAGTATCTTCTTTAAAGAAATGTTTATTCAAGCCCTTTGTCCATTTTTCAAAATTGGGTTATTTACCATTTTAATGATGAATTTAAGCATTTCTAAAAATTCTTGATATTAGACTCTGATCAAATCAATCATTTGCAAATATTATCTTGAATTCTGTGGATTGTATTTTTACTTTGTTGATGTTGTTCTTTGAAGCACAATGTGTTTTAATTTTCTGAGGTTCAATAGAAAGTAAAACTAGATTATTTTTACTTTAGTTTCTTGTGTTTTAGGTGTTATATATAGGAAAATATTGCCTAATTCAAGGTCATGAAGATTTACTTCTTCTAAGAGTCTTCAGGTTTTAGCCGGCTGCAGAAATTTGCATGAGTAAAGAGAAGTCAAATAATAATGGCCAAGACAATGGGGAAAATGTCTCTAGGGCATGTCAGAGACTTTCAAAGAAGCCCCTCCCATCACAGGCCCCGAGGCTTAAGTGGTAAAAATGGTTTTGTGGCTCAGGCCCGGGGCCTAGCTGCTCTACACAGGCTTGGGACGTGGTGCGCTGTGTCCCAGCTCCTCCAGCTCCAGCAATGGCTAAAAGGGGCCAAGGTACAGCTCAGGCTGTGGCTTTGGAGGGTGTAAGCCCCAAGCCTTGGCTGCTTCCACGTGGTGTTGAGCCTGTGATGTGCACATGGCAAGAGTTTGGGAACCTCTGCCTAGATTTCAGAGGATGTATGGAATTGCCTAGATGTCTAAGCAGAAGTCTGCTACAGGGGCAGGGCCTTCATGGAGAACCTTTACTAGGGCAGTGCAGAGGGGAAATGTGGGGTTTGAGTCTCCATACAGAGTCTCCACTGGGGCACAGCCTAGTGGAGTTGTAAGAAGAGCGCCACTATGCTCCAGACCCCAGAATGGTAGATCCACTCTTAGCCTGCATTGTGTACCTGGAAAAGCTGTAGGCACTCAACAGCCATTCAAGAAAGAAGCCATGGGGGCTGTACCCTCACGAGCCACAGAGGGGGAGCTGCCCAAGGCCATGGGAGTCCACCCCTTCCATTAGCATGCCCTGGATGTGATACATGGAGTCAAAGTAGATTATTTTGGAGCTTTTAGATTTAATGACTGCTTTGCTGGGTTTCAGACTTGCATGGGGCCTGTAGGCCCTTTATTTTGGCCAATTTCTCCCGTCTGGAATGGGAGCATTTACCCAATACCTGTATCCCCATTGAATCTTGGAAGTAACAAACTTGTTTTTGGTTTTACAAGCTCATAGGCAGAAGGGACTTGCCTTGCCTCAGATGAGATTTTGGACTTTTCACTTTTAGATTAATGCGAAATGAGTTAAGACTTTGGGGGCCTGTTGGGAAGGCATGATTGTGTTTTGAAATGTGAAAAGGACAGGAGATTTGGGAGGGGCCAGAGGCAGAATGATATGGTTTGGCTCAGTGTCTATACCCAAATCTCATCTCGGTTGTAATCCCTACATGTCAGGGGAGGGGCCTGGTAGGAGGTGCTTTAATCATGGGAGATGACTTCCCTTTATTAGTCTGTTTTTACACTGTTATAAAGAACTTCCCTGAGACTGGGTAATTTATAAACAAAAGAGGTTTAATTGACTCACAGTTCTACATTGCTGGGAGAGCTTCAGAAGACATACATCATGGTGGAAGAGGAAACCTTCTTCAAAAGGTGGCAACAGAGAGAGCAAGAGAGAGTGTGTGTGTGAAGCAGGAACTGTCAAACACTTTTAAGTATGATCTCTTGTGAGAACTCACTCACTCTCATGAGAATGGCATGGGGAAACCACCTCCATGATACAATCACCTCCCACCTTGTCCCTCCCTCAACACATGGGGATTATGGGGATTACAACTTGAGATGAGATTTGGGGGACACAGAGCCAAACCATATTTTTTCATTCCTGGCCCCTCCTAAATCTCATGTCTTCAGATTTCTAAACACAATCATGCCTTCCCAATAGTCCCCCATAGTTTTAACTCATTTCGGCATTAACCTAAAGATCAAAAGTTCAAAATCTCGTCTCAGACAAGGCAAGACCCTTCTGCCTATGAGCCTGCAAAATCAGAAACAAGTTTGTTACTTGCAAGATGCAATTGGATACATTCTCTTATTCCAAAATTGGCCAAAACAAAGGGGCCACAGTCCCCATGCAAGTCCCAAACCCAATAGGGCAGTGATTAAAATTAAAAGCTCTGAAAGGATCTCCTTTGACTGCATATCTCACATCCAGGGCACGCTGATGCAAGGGGTGGGCTCCTATGGTCTTGGGCAGCTATGCCTCTTTGGCGTTGCAGGTTATAATCCCTCTCCTGGCTGCTTTCATGGGCTGGCATTGAGTGCCTGCAGCTTTCCCAAGTGTAAGGTGCAAGCTGTCAGTGAACCTGTCATTCTGGGGTCTGGAGGATGGTGGCTGTATCTCACAGCTCTACTAGGCAGTGCTACAGTGGGGACTCCTTGTGGGGGCTCCAAACTAATATTTTCCTTCCACACTGCCCTAGCAGAGGTTCTCCATGAGGGCTCCACCCCTGCAGCAGACTTCTGCCTGGACATACAGGCATTTCCATCCATCCTCTGAAATCTAGTCAGAGGTCCCTAAACCTCAATCCTTGACTTCTCTGCACCTGCAGGCCCAGCACCACATGGCTTAGGGCTTACATTCTCTGTAGACCAAGGCTTAGGGCTTACATTCTCTGAAGCCATGGCCTGAGCTATATTTGGCCCCTTTTAGCCACAGCTGGAGTTGGAGCATCTGGGATCCAGGTCACCATGTCCCAAGGCTACACACAGCAGCAGGGCTTTGGGCCTGGTCCATGAAACTATTTCTTTTTCCTAAGACTCAGGACCTGTGATGGTAGGGCCTGCTGTTAAGATCTCTGACATGCCTTGGAGACGTTTTCTTCTTTGTCTTGGCTATTAACCTTGGGCTTCTCATTATTTATGCAAATTTCTGCAGCTGGCTTGAATTTCTCCTCAGAAAATGAGTTTTTCTTTTCTATTGCATTGTCAGGCTGCAAACTTTCCAAACTTTTGTGCTCTGCTTCCCTTTTAAACATGTTCCAATTTTAGATCATCTCTCTTAAGTTTAAAATTCCAAAGATCTTTAGGGCAGGGGCAAAATGCTTTCAGTCTCTTTGCTAAAGCATAGCAAGAGTGACCTTTGCTCCAGTTCCCAAGAAGTTCCTTATCTCCATCTGAGACCACTTCAGCCTGGACTTCCTTGTTCACATCATTATCAGCATTTTGGTCAAAACCATTCAACAAGTCTCTAGGAAGTTCCAAACTTTCCCACATCTTTTTATCTTTTTTTCTGAACCCTTCAAACTGTTCCAATCTCTGCTTGTTACCCAGTTCCAATGTCACTTCCACATTTTCCAGTTACTTTTATAGCAGTACCTCACTCTCCATGGTACCAATTTACTGTATTAGTTTGTTTTCACACTGCTATAAAGATACTACCCAAGACTGGGTAATTTATAAACAAAGGAGGTTTGACTTACAGATCTGCATGGCTTAACAGGAAGCATGACTGGGAAGCCTCAGGAAACTCACAATCATGGTGTAAGGTGAAGGTGAAGCAAATACTTGTTACCATGGTGGAGCAGGAGAGAGAGACCCAGGGAAGGGGTAAGTGCCACACACATTCAAACAACCAGATTGCATGAGAACTCACTCACTATCACAAAAACAGCAAGGGGAAATGATATGGTTTGGCTCTGTGTCCCTACCCAAATCTCATCTTGAATTGTAATCCCCATAATCCCCACGTGTCAAGGGAGGGACTTGTGGGAGGTGGTTTGATCATGGGGGCAGTTTCCATTATGCTGTTCTGATAATTTTTAGTGTCAGGAGTGATTTTTGTGGGCCAGGCCCAGGGCCCTTTTGCTGTGTGCAGCCTCAGGACTTGGTGTCCTGTGTCCCAGCTGCTTCAGCTCCAGCTGTGGCTAAAAGGGGAGAAGATGTAGCTCAGGCCATTGCTTCAGAGGGTGCAAGCCCCATCCCTTGGTGGCTTCCACAGGGTGTTGGAACTGCAGGTGCACAGAAATGAAGAATTGAGGTTTGGGAACCTCCATCTAGATTTCACCTCTCTCCAGGTCTCTCCTGAAAAGTGTTTCATTTGCAGTTGAGAAAAATGTATATTCTGTTGTATGGAACATTCAGTAGATATCTTCTAGGTCTAGGTGGCTTATGGTGTTGTTCAGGTGTTTTATTTTCTTGTTGCTGTTCTTCCTGGTTGTTCTATTCATTATTGAAATGGGATCTTAAAGTTTTCAGCTATTATCATTGATATTTCTCTTTTTAATTGTCACTTTTTCCTTCTCAAATTTGGGGGCTCTGTTGTTAAGTGCATATATATTTATAAATGTTATATCTTCTTGATTTTGTCATTGTGAACATCCTTCTTTTATCTGGTAACAATTTTTGTCTTAAAGACTATTTTGTCTGATATTAGCATATCCACTCTACCTCTCTTTTGGTTACTGTTTTCAAGGTATATGTTTTATCGTTTATTTAAAAATAAATTTAAAAATAATTGTTAAAAATTATTTAACAATAGTTTTTGTCTTGTATGCAGTATGTAGTTGGATTATGGTTTTGCATCTGTTTTGCCAAGTCCAATTAAAAGTCCAATTAAATTATAAAATTATAACCAGTCCAATTAAAAGGCAGATACCTTTAGGTTAGTAAATTTGCATAGTCCTCTGTTTTATATAGACATTTGTACATTTGTTTCCTCAGGATAGATTTCTATAAGTGTAATTTTTACTTTAAAGTAAATGCCTGAGTTTTATTTTGATTTTTTTTTCATGTTTTTTTTTTTTTTTTTTGAGCTGACTCTTCAATTTTAGACCACTTTTCTATGGTACACTCTAATAGGTAATCAAGACTTATTGCAAGATAGCCCAAAGATTTAATGGAAAATATGGTTTTCACAGTGATAAAATCTTGCTTGAGTAACCCAATTCTGAGATAGATATCTTTCCTAAGTGTCCCCACAATATGACATACTTCTATTATGATCGCTGTTTATTGGTCAGTATCCCTTGATAGACTGTAAACTCAGTGATGTCTGGTGCTGCTGCCTTGAATTGTATTTTACCTGTAATTCCCAGCCTCTGCCTCAGTGCTTTGTGCATAGTACATACTTGATGAAAATAATTAAATTGAAGAGCAGAAGAAATACATTTCAAAGAATTTTGTAAGTACCTCCAAATAATTCATGGTACCTAAAGTAGGACAGGCACTGCTCTCATTCAACTTCCATCCTTTCATTATTTAAAGCTCTTTTTATTCTTTTTTTAAACTTTTGTTTTAAGTTCAGTGGTACAAGTACAGGTTTGTTACATAAGTAAACTTGTGTCATGAGGGTATGTTATACAGATTATTTCATCACCCAGTTATTAAGCCTAGTACTCATTAGTTTTTTTTTTTTATTATCTCCTTCCTTCCACCCTCCACCCTCTGAAAGGCCCCACTGTGTGTTGTTCCCCTCTATGTGTCCATTTGTTCTCACCACTTAGCTTCCACATATAAGTGAGAACGTGCAATATTTGGTTTTCTGTTCCTGTGTTACTTTGTTAAGGATACTGGCCTCCTGTTCCATCCATGTCCCTGCAAAAGACATGATCGTGTTCTTTTTTATGGTTGCATAGTACTCCATGATGTATATGTACCACATTTTGTTTATCTAGTCTATCACTGATGGGTATTTAGGTTGATTCCATGTCTTTGCCGTTATGAATAACACTGCAGTGAACATACATGTGCATGTGTCTTCCTAATAGAATGATTTATATCCCTTTGGGTATATACCTAGTAATGGGATTGCTGGATCAAAGGGTATTTCTGTCTTTAGGTCTTTGAGGAATTGCCACACTGTCTTTCACAATTGCTGAACTAATTTCACTCCTACCAACAGTGTATAAGCATTCCTTTTTCTCCACAACCTTACCAGCATGTGCTGTTGTTTGACTTTTTAATAGTAACCATTTTCACTCATGAGAGATGTTATCTCATTGTGGTTTTGATTTGCATTTCTCTAATAAGAAGTGATGTTGAGCTTGTTTTCATATGCTGTTGGCTACATATATGTCTTCTTTTCAGTAGTGTCTGTTCATGTTCTATGTCTACTTTTTTTATGGGGGCTGTTTGTTTTTTATCTTGTGAATTTGTTCCTTAGGGATGCTGGATATTAGACCTTTGTCTAAGGCATAGTTTGCAAAAATATTCTTCCATTCTGTTGATTGTCTGTTTACTTTGTTGATAGCTTATTTTGCTGTGCAGAAGCTCTTTAGTTTAGATCTCATTTGTCAATTTTTCCTTATGTTGCAATTGTTTTTGGTGTCTGTCATGAAATCTTTGCCTGTGCCTATGTCCTGAAGTTATTGCCTACATTGCCTTCCAGGGTTTTTATAGTTTTGGGTTTTATATTTTAATATTTAAGCCATCTTGAGTTATTTTTTGTATATTATTTTGTTAGTCTATTCTCATACTAATATAAGGATACTACCCAAGACTGGGTAATTTATGAACCAAAGAGGTTTAACTGACTCACAGTTTTGCATGGCTGGGGAGGCCTCAGGAAACTTACAATTATGGTGGAAGGTGAAGGGAAAAGAAGCGCCTTCTTCACAAGGTAGCAGGAGAGAGAACACAGGGGAAACTGCCAGACACTTAACAAACAGCAAGATCTCGTGAGAGCTCCCTCACTGTCATGAGAACATCATGGAGGAAACTGCCCCCATGATCCAATCACCTTCCACAAGGTCCCTCAGTGAACATATGGGGATTACAATTTGAATTCCAACTTCAGATGAGATTTTGGAAGAGACAAAGTCCAACCATACGATTTTGTCCATGCCTCCTCCCAAATCTCATGTCCTTTTCACATTTCAAAACCAAATATGACTTCCCAACACTTTCTCAAAGTCTTAAATCATTCCTGCATTAACTCAGAAGTCCTCGGTCAAAGTTTCATCTGAGACAAGTCCCTTCTGCCTGTGAACCTGTAAAATCAAAAACAAGTTAGTTACTTCCAAGATACAATGGGAGTGCAGACATTGGATTAATGTTCCTATTCCAAGTGGGAGAAATTGGCCAAAACAAAGAGCCACAGGCCCCATGCAAGTCCAAAACCTGGCCAGGCAGTCATTAAATCGTAAAGTTTCAAAATAATCTACTTTGACTCCATGTCTCACATCCAGGGAATGCTGATGCAAGGGGTGGGCTCCCACAGCCTTGGGCAGCTCCACCCCTGTGGCTCTGCAGGGTATAGACCCTTTGGCTGCTTTCACAACCTGCCATTGAGTGCCTGCAGCTTTTCCAAATATATGGTGTAAGCTGTCAGTGACTATCATTCTGGGGTCTGGAGGATGGTGGGCCTCTTCTCATACCTCCACTAGGCAGTGCCACAGTGAGGACTCTGTGTGTGGGCTCCAATCCCACATTTACCCTCTGCATTGCCCTAGTAGAAGTTCTCCATGAGGGTTCTGTCCCCGTAGCAGACTTCTGCCTGGAAATCCAGGTGTTTCCATCCGTTCAGTGAAATCCATCCATTCAGTGAAATCTAGGAGGTTTCAAAGCTCAACTTTTGTGTTTTGTATACCCATAGGCCCAACACCACGTGGAAGAAGCCAAGGCTTGGGACTTGCACCCTCTGAAGAAATGGCTTGAGTGGTACCTTGGTCCGTTTTAGCCATGGTTAGAGCTGGAGAAGCTGGGCCACAGGGCACCAAGTCCCAAAGCTGCACAGAGCAGCTGGACCCTGGGCCTGGCTAGTGAAGCCATTTTTCCCTCCTATGCCTTTGGGCCTGTGATGGGAGGGGTTGCTGTGAAGGTCTCTGATATGCCCTGGTGATGTTTTCCCCATGGTCTAGGCTATTAACATTCAGTTCCTCATTACTTATGCAAAATTCTGCAGCCAGCTTGAATTTGTCCACAGAAAATGGGTTTTTCTTTTCTGCCACATGGTCAGGCTGCAAATTTTCCAAACCTTTATGCTCTGCTTCTCTTTTAAACATAAGTTCCAATTTCAGAACATCTCTTCATGAACACATATAGCTGAACACTTTCAGAATAAGCCAGGTCACAGCTTAAATGTTTCGCTGCTTAGAAATTTCTCCTGTCAGATACTCTAAATCATCTCTTTCAAGTTCAAAGTTTTACAGATCTCTAGGGCAGGGGCAAAAGGCCCCTAGTCTCTATGCTAAAGCATATGATGAGTGACCTTTTCTCCAGTTCCCAATAAGTTTCTCATCTCTATCTGAGACCACCTCTTCCTGGTCTTCATTGTCCATATCACTATCAGCATTTTGGTCAAAACCATTCAACAAGTCTCTAGAAAGTTCCAAACTTTCCTACATCTTTCTGTCTTTTTCTGACCCATCCAAACTGTTCCAGCCTCTGCCTGTTTCCCAGTTCCAAAGTCACTTCCACATTTTCACTTTATCTTTATAGCAGTACCCCACTGTGCTGGTACCAATTATCTGTATTAGTTCATACTCACAATGCTATGATACTACCTGAGACTGGGCAATTCATAAACAAAAGAGGTTTAATTGACTCAAAGTTCCACATGGCTGGTGAGGCCTCAGAAAACTTACAATCATGGCAGAAGGTGAAGGGGAAGTAAGCACTTTCTTCACAAGGTGGCAGGAGAGAGAGAGAACACAGGGGCAACTTACCAAACAACCAGATCTCATGAGAGCTCCCTCACTATTATGAGAACAGCATGAGAGAACCTGCCTGCAGGATCCAATCACCTTGTACCAGGTCCTTCCCTCGACACATAGGGATTACAATTCAGATTACAATTTGAGATGAGATTTGGGTGGGGACATAGCCAAACCATATCAAAGATGTAAGTATGTGGTCCAGTTTCAGTCTTCTGCATATGGCTAGCCATTTATCACAGCACCATTTATTGAATATGGAATCCTCTCTCCATTGCTTGTTTTTTTTTTGAGGTTTTCAAAGATCAGATAGTTGTAGGTGTGTAGTCTTATTTCTGGGTTCTGTATTCTGTTCTATTGGTCTATGTGTCTGTTCTTATACCAGTACCATTCGGTTTTCATTACTGTTGTTCTGCAGTATAGTTTGAAGTCAGGTAGCATGATGCCTCTAGCTTTGTTCTTGTTGCTTAGGATTGCTGTGGCTATTTGGGCTCCTTTTTGGTTCCATATGAATGAATATTAAAATAGGTTTTTCTAGTTCTGTGAAGAATGTCAATGGTAGTTTAATGGGAATAGCATTGAATCTGTAAATTTCTTTGGGCAATATGGCCATTTTAATGATACTGATTCTTTCTATCCATGAGCATGGAATGTTTTTCCATTTGTGTGGGTCATTGCTGATTTCTTTGCACAGTGGTTTGTAGTTCTCGTTTAGAGATCTTTCACCTCCCTAGTTAGCTGCATTCCTAAGTATTTTATTCTTTTTGTGGCAATTGTCAATGGGAGTTTGTGTTTTGGCTCTTGGCTTGAGGTTGTTGGTGTATAGGAATGCTAGCTATTTGTTTTTGTTTGTTTGTTTGTTTGTTTTGTTTTGTTTTTGAGATGGAGTCTTGCACTGTCACCCAGGCTGGAATGCAATGGTGCAATCTTGGCTCACTGCAACCTCCACCTCTTGGGTTCAAGCAATTCTCCTGCCTCAGCCTCCCAAGTACCTGGGATTACAGGCACCCAGCACCATGCCTGGCTAATTTTTTTATATTTTTAGTAGAGACGGGGTTTCACTATGTTGGCCAGGATGGTCTTGAACTCCTGACCTCATGATCTGCCTACCTCAGCCTCCCAAAGTGCTGGGATTACAGGCAAGAGCCACCATGCCTGGTTGAATGCTAGCTATTTTTGCACATTGATTTTGTATCCTGAGACTTTGCCGAAGTTGCTTATCAGCATAAGAAGCTTTGGGGCTGAGATGATGGGGTTTTCTAGATATGGGGTAATGCCATCTGCAAACAGGGATAATTTGATGTATTAGCTCGTTCTCACACTGCCATAAAGAACTACCCCAGAGCAGGTAATTTATTAAGAAAAGAGGTTTAATCGGCTTATGATTCTGTGGGCTGTACAGACTTCTACTTCTGGGGAGGTCTCAGAAAATTTACAGTCATGACAGAAGGTGAAGGGGATGCAAGCACATCTTCACATGGTGGGCAGGAGAGGGGAGAGGTGCTGTAAACTTTTAAACAAGCGGCACTGGGGGGGATGGTATTAAACCATTAGAAACTGCCTCTATGATCCAATCACTGCACACCAGTCCCCTCTTCCAAAACTGGGGATTATAATTTGACATGAGATTTGGGCAGGGACACAAAGTGAAATTATATCATTTGATGTCCTCTCTTCCTATTTGTGCTTTCTTTCTTTCTTTCTTTGCCTAATTTCCTTGGCCAGAACATTCAGTACTATGTTGAATGGGAGTAGTGAGAGAGGGCATACTTGTCTTATGCTGGTTTTCAAGGGGTATGCTTCCAGTTTTTGCCATTCAGTGTGATGGTTGTTGGGTTGCCATAGATGGTTATTATCATTTTGAGGGATGTTCCTTCAATACCTATTTTATTAGGTATTGAAGCTTGTTAAGTTTTTGACATGAAGGGATGTACAAAAAAAGTACTGGTAGTGTTCCTACTGAAACTATTCTAAAAAATTAAAAAGAAGGGATATTGAATTTTATCAAAAGCTTTTTCTACAGGAAATAAATTCTGTATCCCTTCATGTGAAAAACTTAAGTGATTATCTATTGAGATAAGCATGTGGTTTTTTTCTTTGGTCCTGTTGATGTGATGAATCACATTTATTGATTTGTGTATGTTGAACCAGACTTGCATCCCAGGGATGAAGCCTACTTGATCATGGTGGATAAGCTTTTTGATGTGCTGCTGGATTTGGTTTACCAATATTGTGTTGAGGATTTTTGCATCAATATTCAGCAAGGATATTGGCTGGAGTTTTCTTTTTTTGTTCTGTTTCTGCCAGGTTTTGGTATCACGATGATTCTGGCCTCATAGAATGACTTAGGGAGGAGTCCCTCTTTTTCAGATTTTTGGAATAGTTTCAGTAGGAATGGCACCAGCTCTTCTTTGTACATCTGGTAGAATTTAGTTGTGAATCCATCTCATCTTGGGGTTTTTGCAGTTGGTAGAATATGTATTACGGCCTCAATTTCTGAACTTGTTATTGGTTTGATCAGGGACTCAATTTCTTCCTGGTTCAGTCTTGAGAGGGTGTATGTGTTCAGAAATGTATCCATTTCTTCTAGATTTTCTAGTTTATGTGAATAGAGGCATTTGTAATATTCTCTGATGGTTGTATTTCTGTGGGGTCAGTGATACTATCATGCTTATTGTTTCTGATTGTGTTTATTTGAATCTTCTCTCTTTTCTTCTTTGTTAGTCTAGCTAGTGGTCTCTTTATAAATTTTTTCAAAAAACCAGCTCCTGGATACATTGATCTTTTGAATGATTTTTCATGTCTCTATCTCCTTCAGCTCAGCTCTGATTTTGGTTATTTCTTGTCTTCTGGTAGCTTTTGGATTTGTTTGCATATGGTTCTCTAGTTCTTTTAGTTGTGATGTTAGTTTGTTAACTTGAGATCTTTCTACCTTTTAGATGTGGGCATTTAGTGTGATTAATTTCTCTCTTAACACTGTGTTAGCTATGTTAAGAGATTCTGGTATTGTTTCTTTCTTCTCATTAGTTTAAAATAACTTATTGATTTCTGTCTTAATTTCATTATTAACCCCAAATAATTCAGGAGCAGGTTATTCAATTTCCATGTAATTGTATGGTTTTCAGTGAATTTCTTAGTCTTGAGTTCTAATTTGATTTTGCTGTTGTCTGACAGACTGTTACTATTTCAGTTCTGCATTTGCTGAGGATTGTTTTATGTCTGATTATGTGATCAATTTTGGTAATAAATGCCATATGGCAATGAGAAGAATGGATGTTCTGTTGTTTTTGGGTGAAGAACTCTGCAGATATCCATCAGGTCCATTTGATCCAGTGCTGAGTTTAGGTCCTGAATATCTGTCAATTTTCTGTCTTGATAATCTGTTTAATACTGTCAGTGGTGTTAAAGTCTCCCACTATATTGTGTAGGAATCAATATCTCTGACATTCTTTAAGAACTTGCTTTATGAATCTGGGTGCTCCTGTGTTTGGTTCATCTATATCTAGATATATATATATCTAGATATATATAGAGAGATATATATTTTAAAATGGAGTTTCGCTCTTGTTGCCCAGGCTGGAGTGCAATGTCATGATCTCGGCTCAACACAACCTCTACCTCCTGGGTTCCAGTGATTCTTCTGCCTCAGCCTTCCGAGTAGCTTGGATTACAGGCATGCACCACCACACCTGGCTAATTTTGTATTTTTAATAGAGACGGGATTTCTCCATGTTGATCAGGCTGGTCTTGAACTCCTGACCTCAGGTGATCCACCCCCCTCGGCCTCGCAAAGTACTGAGATTACAGGCATGAGCCACCGCGCCCAGCCTTTGGTTCGTATATATTTAGGATAGCTCTTTTTGTTGAATTGAACACTTTACCTTCTTTGTCTTTTTTGATCTCTGTTGGTTTAAAGTCTGTTTTGTCAGAAGGTAGGATTGCAATCTCTGCTTTTTCTTTTTTTGTTTTTCTTTCAAGATGGAATTCCATTCTGTCACCCATGCTGGAGTGCTGTGGTGCAATCTGAGCTCACTGCAACCTCTGCCTCCCAGGCTTAAGCAATTCTCATGCCTCAGCCTCCTGAGTAGCTGAGATTACAGATGCATGCTACCACGCCTGGCTAATTTTTGGTATTTTTTTGTAGAGACACAGTTTCACCATGTTGGCCAGGTTGGTCTTGAACTTCTGACCTCAAGCTGTCTGGTCATCTCGGCCTCCCAAAGTGTAGAATTACAGGGTGAGCCACTGTGCCCAGCCACTCCTGCTTTTTTTGTTTTCCATTTGCTTGGTAGATTTTCCTCCATCCTTTTATTTTGAACCTATGTGTGTCATTGCATGTGAGATGGGTCTTTTGAAGACAGGATACTGATGGGTCTTGACTTCTTATCCAGCTTGCCACTCTGTGTCTTTTAATTGGGGCATTTAGCCCATTTACATTTAAGGTTAGTATTGATATGTGTGGATTTGATCCTGTCGTCATGATGTTAGCTGGTTATTTTGCAGACTTATTTATGTGGTTGCTTTATAGTGTCACTGGTCTGTGTACTTCAGTGTGTTCTTGTAGTGGCTGGTAATGGTTTTTCCTTTTCATATTTAGTGCTTCCTTCGGAGCTCTGGTAAGGCAGGTCTGGTGGTAATGAATTCCCTCAGGATTTGCTTATCTGAAAAAGAACTGATTTCTCCTTTGTTTATGAAGCTTAGTTAGGCCAGATATGAAATTCTGGGTTGGAATTTCTTTTCTTTAAGAATGTTGAATACTGGCCCCCAATCTCTTCTGGCTTATAAGGTTTCTTCTGAGAGCTCTGCTGTTAGTCTGATGGGCTTCCCATTTTAGGTGATCTGGCCCTTCTCTCTAGCTGGCCTTAAAATTTTTTCTTTCATTTTGACCTTGGAGAATCTGACATTATGTTGGGAATGATCTTCTCATGGAATATCTTACTGGGGTTCTCTGCATTTCCTGAATTTGAATGTTAGCCTGTCTTGCTAGGTTGGGGAAGTTCTCATGGATGATATCCTAAAATATATTTTCCAAATTGGTTCCATTCTCTTATCTCTTTCAGGTACACCTGTCAGTCATAGGTTTGGTCTCTTTACATAATCCCATATTTTTTGGAGATTTTATTATTTCCTTTTCATTCTTTATTCTCTATTCTCATCTGCCTGTGTTATTTCAGAAAGACAGTCTTCAAGCTCTGAGATTCTTTTCTCCACTTTGTCTATTCTGCTACTAATACTTGTGATTGCATTATGAAATTCTTATAGTATGTTTTTCAGCTCTCTCAGGTTCATTACATTCTTCTCTATACTGGCTATTTTGTCTGTCAGCTCCTGAAATGTTTTGTCATGATTTTTAGCCCTCTTACATTGGGTTACAACATGTTTCTTTCACTCAGCGAAGTTAGTTTTTATTCATATTTTGAATGCAACTCCTGTCGTTTCAACCACCTCAGCCTCAGCCTAGTTCTGAATCCTTTCTAGAGAGGTGATGTGGTCATGTGGAGGAAAGAAGACACTGTGGCTTTTTGAGTTTTCAGTGTTCTTACACTGATTCTTTCTCATTTCTGTGAGCTTATCTACCTTTAATCTTTGAGGTTGCTGACTTTTGGAATTTTTTTTTTTTTTTTTTTTTTTTTTTTTTTTTTTTAACAATCTGGCCACTCTTCTGTATGGCTGCTGCAGTTTGCTTGGGGTCCACTCAAGTCCCTAGTTGCCTCCAATTTTCCAGTTATTGGAGGTATCATCAGTGAAGGCTGTGAAACAGCCATGATTGCAGCCTGCCCCCTCCTATGGGAGCTCCATCCCAGAGAGGTACAGACCTGTTGCAGCCTGAATGTACCTGTAAGAGTTGGCTGGAAGCCCCGGTTGGGAGATCCCCACCCTGTGAGGAGGAATAGGATTGGGGACCCACTTAAAGAAACAGTCTGGCCGTGTTTTGGTAGAGCAGCTGTGCTGTGTTCGGGGGTCCTTTCTGCCCCTGGTTGGCTTGGACTCTTCAAAGCCCAGAGGCTGGAATGGCTGAGTTCCCCAAACTACAGACATGGTGGCCCATCCCTCCCCTCCCCTGAGTACTTCATCTCAAGGGGAATTCCAATTTCTTTTGACTGAAGAACACCTGCAGGGGTGGCTTGAGGCCCCAGTTCAGAGGTTCTACCCAGTGAGGAGGAATGGTATTGGGGATTCACTTGAAGCAGTCCGGCCGCACTTTCATAGAGCAGCTGTGCTCTGCTGCAGTATCACTTCTGCCCTGATCAGCTTGGGCTCTATTTTTAATTTTTTTTTTTTTTTTTTGAGACAGGGTCTTGCTTTTGTTTTCCAGGCAGAATGCAGTGATGCAGTCATGGCTCACTGTGGCCTCAACCTTCTGGGCTCGAGAGATCCCTCCACCTCAGCCACCTGAGTAGCTGGGATCACTGGTGCATGCCACCATGCCTGACTAATTTTCTTGCATATTTTTTTTGTAAAAATGGGGTTTTGCATGTCATCCAGGCTGGTCTCAAACTCCTGGGCTCAAGCGATCCACCTGCAATGCCTTAAATTGTATTTCGTCCTGGAGAGTTGGTATAGTGTCTTGTCCCACCAAAACAATGTGTGAAACTGGGGATATTAAAGTTTTAGAACTATGCAGATCAGCTTTCTTTGCATATCTGGAAAGCCCAAACTTCTTTGATTTTCCTAGTTTACTCTTTTCATGTTCAAATTCAACTTGTGAATGTACTAATGTTCTTTCTTAAGTACCAACTCTTTATCTCCTGACATTTAAGCCTGTAGCAATGTACCCATAACCT
Source organism: Theropithecus gelada (assembly GCF_003255815.1). NCBI lineage: Eukaryota > Metazoa > Chordata > Mammalia > Primates > Cercopithecidae > Theropithecus > Theropithecus gelada. Next base: position 27,205,495 of record NC_037669.1, on the reverse strand, counting down.
ATATCTTCAAGCTCATTTCCCATCTTTTCAACTACATTGCACTAGTAACACTCAATTCAAGCTCATCTACTTTTGTCTTTTTTTTTTTTTTTTGGAACCTATTGAATTCCCTATTGTTGGAATATCCTTTCCCATCCCTATTGTTGGAATATCCTTACCTATACCTCTTTTGGCAATACTTTTCATTCTTGAAGGCTCACGATATATTTTATCTATGAAATAATCTCTATTTCTTTCATATAAAAGTAATCTTAAAATCATTTAAATCTCTGCGGAAAGAAAATAAATCTCAGGACCCCAAACTCACTATGCCAAAGGGAAAAGTCAAGCTGGGAACTGCGTCACACAAACCTGCCTCCCATATGATTTCTAAATAAGACAGCTAAAAGATAAAAAAGCTATACACCATTCCTCACAATTTTCCGACAAAGAAATTCCTTATGGGTCTCATGATCTTCATGCTAAAATAGTTCTGTTGAATTTCACACTGGCAATCAATTGAAAGCTTATCTTCACAGGTGCAGGACAAAGGACAGAACTCAAAGTCATCCTGCTCACCTGAGACAAATGCATATCTGATTGCTTCCTCTGCCCTATTGTTTATGTTATGTTATGTAAAACTGCAGATTCACTGAGCCAGATGTAGGCATCAAGGGAAATGTCAAGGGGACATTTCTATGTGACTATTTCTGTGACCACCCTTCTCACATGAAAAATGTGTATTCAGGGAAAGGTTGATCAAATACTCAAAAGGATTCAACCATTTGTCTCATATCTACCAATACATTTTTAAAAATATTTTTTCTTCTTCTCCCATTGTCTGCCCTTTCCCCTGGCTGGCTTGCTTGCTTGCTTCCTTCCTTCCTTCCTTCCTTCCTTCCTTTCTTCCTTTTCTTCCCTTTCTCTCTCTCTTTCTTTCTTTCTTTCTTCTTTCGAGATGGACTCTTGCACTGTCACCCAGGCTGGAGTGCAATGGCATGATCTCAGCTCACTGCAACCTCCACCTCCTAGGTTCAAGCGATTCTCCTGCCTCAGCCTCCTGAGTAGCTGGGATTACAAGTGCCCACCACCATGCTTCGCTAATTTTTTGTATTTTTAGTAGAGATAGGGTTTCACTATATTGGCCAGGCTGGTCTCGAACTCCTGACCTTGTGATCCACCTGACTCAGCCTCCCTAAGTGCTGGGATTACAAGCGTGAGCCACTGAACCTGGCCAGTATTTTTTTTTTTTCTAATTTTACTTTAAGTTCTGGGATCCATGTGCAGAACGTGCAGGTTTGTTACATAGGTATACATGTGCCATGGTGGTTTGCTGCACCTATCAACCCATCTTCTAGGTGTTAAGCCCTGCATGCATTATGTATTTCTCCTAATGCTCTTCCTCCCCTTGCTTCCCACCCCTTGACAGGCCCCAGTGTGTGATATTCCCCTCCCTGTGTCCATTTGTTCTCATTGTTCTACTTATGAGTGAGAACATGTGGTGTTTGGTTTTCTGTTCCTGTGTTAGTTTGCTGGCAATGATGGTTTCCAGCTTCATCCATGTCCCTGAAAAGGAAATGAACTCATTCTTTTTTATGGCTGCATTGTATTCCATGGTATATATGTGTCACATTTTCTTTATCCAGTCTATCATTGATAGGCATTTGGGTTGGTTCCAAGTCTTTGCTATTGTAAATAGTACTGCAATGAACATACATGTGCATGTGTCTTTTTAGTAGAATGATTTATAATCCTTTGGGTATACACCTAGTAATGGGATTGCTGGGTCAGATGGTATTTCTGGTTCTAGATCCTTGAGAAATCACCACACTGTCTTCCACAATGGTTGAAGTATTTTACACTCCCACCAACAATGTAAAAGCATTCCTGTTTCTCCACATCCTCACCAGCATCTGTTGTTTCCTGACTTTTTAATGATCACCATTCTAACTGGTATGAGATGGTATCTCATTGTGGTTTTGATTTTCATTTCTCTTATGACCAGTGATGATGAGCTTTTTTTCATATGTTTGTTGGCTGCATAAATGTCTTCTTTTGAGAAGTGTCTGTTCATATTCTTTGCCTACTTTTTATGGGGTTGTTTTTTTCTTGTAAATTTGTTTTTAAGTTCCTTGTAGATTCTGGATATTAAATCTTTGTCAGATGGATAGATTGCAAAATTTTCCTCCCATTCTGTGGGTTGCTTGTTCACTCTAATGATAGTTTCTTTTGCCATGCAGAAGGTCTTTAGTTTAATTAGATCCCATTTGTGAAATTTGACTTTTGTTGCAATTGCTTTTGGTGTTTTAGTCATGAAGTCTTTGCCCATGCTGATGTCCTGAATGGTATTGACTAGGTGTTCTTCTGAGGTTTTTATGGTTCTAGGTTTTACATTTAAGTCTTTAATCCATCTTGAGTTAATTTTTACATAAGGTATAAGAAAGGGGTCCAGTTTCTGTTTTCTGCATATGGCTAGCCAGTTTTTTCAGCAGCATTTGTTAAATAGGTAATACTTTCACCTTTGCTTGTTTTTGTCAGATTTGTCATATATCAGATGGTTGTAGATGTGTGATGTTTTTTCTGAGGTCTCTGTTCTGTTCCATTAGTCTATATATCTGTTTTGGTAGCAGTACCATACTGTTTTGGTATGGTAGCCTTGTAGTATAGTTTGAAGTCAGGTAGTGTGATGCTTCTAGCTTTGTTCTTTTGGCTTAGGATTGTCTTGGCTATACAGCATGTTTTTGGATCCATATTAAATTTATAATTCTGTGAAGAAAGTCAGGGGTAGTTTGATGGGAATAGCATTGAATCTATAAATTACTTTGGGCAGTATGGCCATTTTCGTGATATTGATTCTTCCTATCCATGAGCATGGAACATTTTTCCATTTGTTTATGTCCTCTCTTATTTCCTTGAGCAGTGGTTTGTAGTTCTCCTTGAAGAGGTCCTTCATGTCCATTGTAAGTTGTTTTCCTAAGTATTTTATTCCCTGCATAGCAATTGTGAATGGGAGTTCACTCATGATTTGACTTTCTGCTTGTCTATTATTGGTGTATAGGAATGGTTTTGATTTTTGCACATTGATTTTGTATCCTGAGACTTTGCTGAAGTTGCTTATCAGTTTAAAGAGATTTTGGGCTGAGATGATGGGGCTTTCAAAATATACAATTATGTCATTTGCAAACAGACACAATTTGACTTCCTCTCTTCCTGTTTGAATACCCTTCATTTCTTTCCTTTGCCTGATTGCCCTGGCCAGAACTTCCAATACTGTGTTGAATATGAGTGTTGAGAGAGGGCATCCTTGTCTTGTGCCAGTTTTCAAAGGGAATGCTTCCAACTTTTGCCCATTCAGTATGATATTGGTTATGGGTTTGTCATAAATAGCTCCTATTATTTTGAGATACATTCCATCAATACCTTGTTTATTGAGAGTTTTTAGCATGAAAGGACATTGAATTTTATCGAAGGCCTTGTCTGCATCTATTGAGATAATAGTGTGGTTTTTTGTCATTGGTTCTGTTTATGTGATGGATTACATTTATTGATTTGCGTATGTTGAACCAGCCTTTCATCCCAGGGATGAAGCTGACTTGATCATGGGTGGATAAGCTCTTTGATGTGCTGCTGGATTTGTTTTGCCAGCATTTTATTAAGGAGTTTTGCATCAATGTTCATCAGGGATGTTGGGCTGAAATTTTATTTTTTTGTTGTGTCTCTGACAAGTTTTGGTATCAGGATGATGCTGGCCTCATAAAATGAGTTAGGGAGGAGTCCCTCTTTTTCTCTTTTTTGGAATAGTTACAGAAGGAATGGTACCAGCTCGTCTTTGTACCTCTGGTGGAATTCAGATGTGAATCTGTCTGGTCCTGGGCTTTTTTTGTTTGATAGCCTATTAATTATACCTCAATTTTAGAACTTGTATTGGTCTATTCAGAGATTCGACTTCTTCCTGGTTTAGTCTTGGGAGGGTGTATGTGTCCAGGAATTTATCCATTTCCTCTAGATTTTCTAGTTAGTTGTATAGAGGTTATAGTATTCTCTGATGGTACTTTGTATTTCTGTGGGATCAGTGATGATATCCCCTTTATCATTTTTTATTGTGTCTATTTTATTCTTCTCTCTTTTCTTCTTTATTAGCCTAGCTAACAGTGTATGTATTTTGTTAATCTTTTCAAACAAAACAAAACAAAACAAAACAAAACAAAACAGCTCCTGGATTTTTTAAGAGGTTTTTCATTTCTCTATCTTCATCAGTTCTGCTCTGATCTTAGTTATTTCTTGTTTTCTGCTAGCTTTTGAATTTATTTGCTCTTACTTCTCTAGTTCTTTTAATTGTGATGTTCGGGTGTCAATTTGAGATTTTCCCAGCTTCCTGGTGTGGGCAATTAGTGCTATAAATTTCCTTCTAAAAACTGCTTTAGTTGTGTCTCAGAGATTCTGGTATGTTGTCTGTTCTCATTGGTTTGAAAGAACTTCTTGATTTCTACCTTAATTTCATGATTTACCACAGTAGTCATTCAGGAGCAGGTTGCTTAGTTTCCATGTAGTTGTGTGGTTTTGAATGAGTTTCTTAATCCTGAGTTCTAATTTGATTGCACTGTGGTCTGAGAGACTGTTATTATTTCTGTTCTTTCACATTTGCTGAGGAGTATTTTACTTCCAATTATGTGGTAAATTTTAGAATAAGTGTGATATGGTGCTGAGAAGAATGTATATTCTGTTGATTTGGGGTGGAGAGTTCTGTAGATGTCTATTAGGTCTACTTGGTACAGAACTGAGTACAATTCCTGAATATTCTTGTTAATTTTCTATCTCATTGATCTGTCTAGTATTGACAGTGGGGTATTAAAATCTCCCACTATTATTATGTTGGAGTCTAAATCTCTTTGTAGATCTCTAAGAACTTGTTTTATGAATCTGTGTGCTTCTGTATTGGCTGCATATATATTTAGGATAGTTAGCTCTTCTTGTTGCATTGATCCCTTTACCATTATGTAATGCCTTTTTTTTGTCTTTTTTGATCTTTGTTGGTTTAAAGTCTGTTTTATCAGAGAGTAGGATTGCAACCCCTGCTTTCTTTTGCTTTCCATTTTCTTGGTAAATATTCCTCCATCCCTTTATTTTCAGCCTATGTGTGTCTTTGCACATGAGATGGGTCTCCTGAATACAGCACACCAATGGGTCTTGACTCTTTATCCAATTTGCCAGTCTGTGTCTTTTAATTGGGGCATTTAGCCCATTTACATTTAAGGTTAATATTGTTATGTGTGAATTTGATCCTGTCATCATGATACTAGCTGCTTATTTTGCAGATTAGTTGATGCAGTTTATTCATAGTGTCATTGGTCTTTATATCATGGTGTGTTTTTGCAGTGGCTGGTACTGGTTTTTTCTTTCCATATTTAGTGCTTTCTTCAGGAACTCTTATAAGGCAGGCCTGGTGGTGACAAAATCAGCATTTGCTTGTCTGTAAAGGATTTTATTTCTTCTTCACGTACGAAGCTTAGGTTGGCTGGATATGAAATTCTGGGTTGAAAATTCTTTTCTTTAAGAATGTTGAGGTCAGACGTGGTGGCTCATGCCTGCAATCCCAGCACTTTGGGAGGCCAAGGTGGGTGGATCACAAGGTCAAGAGATCAGGACTATCCTGGCCAACATGGTGAAATTCCATCTCTACTAAAAATGCAAAAATTAGCTAGGCATGGTAGAGTGCCCTTGTAGTCCCAGCTACTCAGGAGGCTGAGGTAGGAGAATCACTTTAACCTGGGAGGCGGAGGTTGCAATGAGCTGAGATCATGCCCCCATGCTCCAGCCTTGTGACAGAGCAAGACTCTGTCTCTCACACACAAAAAAAGAATGTTGAATATTGGCCCTCACTCTCTTCTGGCTTGCAGGGTTTCTGCAGAGACATCTGCTGTTAGTCTAATGGGCTTCCCTTTCTAGATAACTTGACCTTTCTCTCTGGCTGCCCTTAACATTTTTTTCTTTGTTTCAACCTTGGAGAATCTGATGATTATGTGTCTTGGGGTTGCTCTTTTCGAGGAGTATCTTAGTGGTATTCTCTGTATATCCTGAATTTGAATGTTGGCTTGTCTTGCTAGGTTGTGGACATTCTCCTAGATAATATCCTGAAGTGTCTTTTCCAACTTGGTTCCATTCTGCCTGTCACTTTCATGTACACCAGTCAATTGTAGGTTTGGTCTTTTCACATAGTCCCATATTTCTTGGAGGCTTTGTTCATGTCTTTTCATTCTTTTTTCTCTAATCTTGCCTTTGCACATTATTTCAGTAAGTTGATCTTCAGTCTCTGATATCCTTTCTTCTGACTGATTGATTCTGCTATTGATACTGTGTATGCTTCACGAAGTTCTCCTGCTGTGTTTTTCAGTTCCATCAGGTCATTTATGTTCTTTTCTAAACTGCTTATTCTAGTTAGCAGTTCCTATAACCTTTTATTAGTGTTATTTGCTTCCTTGCATTGGGTTAGAATATGCTCCTTTAGCTCAGAGGAGTTTGTTATTATCCACCTTCTGAAGCCTACTTTTTCTGTCAGTTCATCAAACTCATTCCTCATCCAGTTTTGTTCCTTTGCTGGAGAGGAGTTGTGATCCTTTGGAGGAGAAAAGGAATTCTGGTTTTTGGAATTTTCAGCATTTTTGTGCTGGCTTTTCCTCATCTTCATGGATTTATCTACCTTTGATTTTTGAGGCTGATGACCCTTGGATGGGGTTTTTGTGTGAGGGTCCTTTTTGTTGATGTTGATATTGTTGCTTTCTGTTAGTTTTTCTTCTAACAATCAGGCCGCTCTTCTGCAGGTCCACTCCAGATCTGGTTCACCTGAGTATCACTAGTGGAGGCTGCAGAACAGCAAAAATTGCTACCTGCTCTTTCCTCTGGAAGCTTTGTCCCAGAGGGGCACTGGCCTGATGCCAGCCAGATATCTCCTGTATGAGGTGAGGTTTCTCCAAATCAGGAGGCACAGGGGTCAGGTACCCACTTGAGCAGTCTGTCCCTTAGCAGAGCTCGAGTGCTGTGATGGGAGAATCTTCCTTGTCTAGATCAGCTGCTCTCTTCAAAGCCAGCAGGCAGGAAAGTTGAAGGGGTGGCCTGCCCCTCCACACCTGTGGGCGTTTCTCATTAGGTGGAACGAGAGACTTGAGAAAAGAAATGAGACATAGAGACAAAGTATAGAGAAAGAAAAAGTGGGCCCAGGGGACCGGCGCTCAGCATACAGAGGACCCACGCTGGCACCAGTCTCTGAGTTCCCTCAGTATTTATTGATTATTATCTTTACCATCTTAGAAAAAGGGAAGTGGCAGGATAATAGGATCATCATGGGGAGAAGGTCAGCAGTAAGACATATGAATAAAGATCTCTGTGACATAAGTTTCAGGAAAAGTGCTGTGCCTTGATGTGCATATGCAAACATCTCCATACACCTTTTTAGTGCATAAAGAGCAGCATTGCACTAGCAAGTCCCACCTTCAGCCCTAAGGCGGTTTTCTCCTTTCTCAGTAAACAGAACATACAATCCGGTTTTACACCAAGATGTTCCACTGCCCAGGGATGGGTAGGAGACAGATGCTTTTCTCTATCTCAACTGCCAAGAGGCCTTCTTTCCTCTTATACTAGTCCTCTTCAGCACAGACCCTTCACAGATGTCAGGCTGGGGGACAATCAGGTCTTTCCCTTCCCACGAGGCCATATTTCAGACTATCTCATGGGGAGAAACCTTGGACAATACCTAGCTTTCCTTGGCAGAGGTCCCTGCAACCTTTGGCAGTGTACGTGTCCCTGGGGACTTGAGATTAAGAGAATGGTGATGACTTTTCACAAGCATACTGCCTTCAGGCACTTGTTTAACAAAGCATACCCTGCACAGCCCAAAATCCTTTAAATCTTGAGTCACAACAGCACAGGTATCTTTCAAGGACAAGGTTGGCGGTAGGGTCACAGATTAACAGCATCTCAAATACAGAACAAAATGGAGTCTCTTATGTCTACTTCTTTCTATATAGACACAGTAACAGTTTGATCTTTCTTTTCCCCACAAAAGTTTTAAGTCAGCTGAAGCTGTGCCCACAGCCACCCCTTTCCCCCAGTGCTCTGTCCCAGGGTGATGGGAGTTTCTGTAAGCCCCTGACTGGGGCTGTTACCTTTCCTTCAGAGATGCCCTACCCAGTGAGGAGGAATCTAAGAGAAGCAGTCTGGTTGCCATAGCTGCTTTGCCGCGCCGTGGTGAATTCCACCCACGCCAAACCTCCCGGACTTTTTAGCACTGTCAGAGGAAAACCACCTACTAAAGCCTCAGTAATGGTGGATGTCCCTCCCGCCACCTAGCTTGATCATCCCAGGTTGACTTCAGACTGCTGGGCTGGCAGTGAGAATTTCAAGCTAGTGGTTCTTAACTTGCTGGGCTCCATGGGCGTGGGACCTGCTGAGCAAGACCACTTGGCTCCCTGGCTTCAGCCCCCTTTCCAGGGCAGTGAACGGTTCTGTCTCTCTGGGGTTCCAGGCGCCATTGCGGTACAAAAAAACTCCTGCAATTAGCTCAGTGTCTGCCCAAACAGCCACCCTGTTTTGTGCTTGAAACCCAGGGCTCTGGTGGTGTAAGCACACAAGGGAATCTCCTGATCTGCGGATTGCAGAAATCATGGGAAAAGCATAGTATCTGGGCCTTGTAGCACAGTCTTTCATGGCTTCCCTTGACTTGGCAAGTGAGGACTCCGGCTTCTTGCATTTCCTGGGTGAGGCAATGCCTCACCTTGCCTCTGCTCACCCTCTGTGGGCTACTCCCACTGCGCAATCAGTCCCAGTGAGATGAACTGGATACCTCAGTTGGAAATGTAGAAATCACTTGCCTTCTGTGTTGGTCTCTCTGGGAGCTGCAGACTGGAGCTGTTCCTATTTGGTCATCTTGCCCTCTTGCCCCCTTTCAGTATTGAAACCCTCACAGTCATCTTTGGAGAAAGGTGTAGACCTGCCTCCTGGAAACTCATATTTATCTTTGGCAAATAAACCTTCTAAAATGATTGAGACTCACTTCGGTTATCTTTATTCATTTATACCTCTATAATGCTTTATGCTTCCCTAATTACAATGAATTTACTGCTTATTAAATTTTTATAGTGGTCTTATACTTCTGCATAACAGATTTTAATTTATTTAAAATGAAGGGCAATCTTTGCAATTTTTGTTTTCTCCAAAGTGACAATATGTGTCTTGTATATCATAGGAAATCAGATATTAGTGAATTAAAACTGATTGTCCTACGACTCTATCCTTTCTTTTTCTGCTTCTCAGTAATTTGGGCTCTTACTATTTCCTGTCTGTCCTAATTTGATATCCTAACCGATTTGGCTGAGTTCATCTGTTTTCACTCTAAACCAATCTACATGTTGTATTATAATAATTTTATAATCCAAGGCAAATCGTGCCTTTTTTTCTGCCTCAAACACAATATTGCCTTCTAAATAGGGAGTCTACTCGGTATGACATCCAAGATCCTCTCATCTCTTTGCCTTATCTACTCAGTGTCTACTCTAAATTCTGTGCATTTGTCTTGGTACCTGAAATGAGGTCCGTGGTATCATAGTATGTATAGGAATGACATAGTAAGTCACACTGGGGTAACTGCGCACAACTGCTTATGATAGGGATAATAGACATAAGGTTTCTGGCTGCTTCATTCTTCACCCAGCTGCCCCAGAAGTTGAGGAGAAGTTATGTAATCACAGCGATAACGTATTTAAGACACAACTTGGAGGCAGCTTTGTACCATGCTTACATACCCTTTGGCTTTCATTTGTGTTGTCCCCTTTTTTGGGGAAATACTGCCCTCCACCAGTTCCATGGGGTTCTCCCTGCCACACTGGTCATTGTTAAAATGTATACCAATCTTTCAAGGCCTGACCGTGATGTTGCCTCAAAACTTTTATCTGACCTCTTTCTCTAAAATTATTTGTGTTTTGCTTTATGTTTTCCCCATAGCATTTTATTTGTATATTTTTAATAAAACTACAAATAATCTCCCTGGTATTAGGCATATCCTTGTTGCCATCCCTCCCTTTAATGCCATAAGGTTTCAAATCTTTGATTTGCATTCTGTTCACTATTTAATCTATTCGCTTTTTAATCTTCTTTAGCAGACAAACAGTAGCCTGCACATAGAAGCATAGAATACACTTTTTTTGAGTCGATTTGCTGGATATCTCGTAAAAGTAATGTTTTATGCTATATATAGAAGGGGACAGTTAGATTGGTAGTGTTTCTTGTCATTTCTTTTTAAAAAATAAATTATTGAAATCATTATTTCAGTGGTTCTCAAACTTTAGTGAGAATAACCTAGAGAGCTTGTTGAAACAGATTTCTAGGTTCCAATCCCAGAGTTTTTATTCAGTAGGTGTGGGATGGTTTCCAAAATTAGCCCTTCTAACAAGTTTGCATGTGATGCTGATGGTGCTGGTCAAGGGATTACATTTTGAAAATGCTGCATTGAACTGCAGATATGCATATTTGGCTTTAGGAAGTTTTGTAAAAGTATCATTTTAGAAGGATATTCTTTGAATACGTGTGACAAGGTAGAATTTTTGGGTGATATAACAAAACCAGAGGTTACATTTTCTGACTTCAGCCATTTTTTGTTAGGCTTATGCATAGGAAATAAAAATGTTCCTTTGGGATTTACTCTTCTGCATTTATACTGGTATTCTCAAACTACAAATGTACAGTGCTGTGCCAGAGAAGGTACTCCTGTGCATCATGCATCTTGGAGCCTCTTTATTTGGCTTATTATCCTCTAGAAGCCAGAAGACACTAACTCTACATTATATCAATGTCCAAGTTCTGGAGGACAGTGGGGAGAAGGGCCAGGTTGTCTTACTCTGCTTCCATCTTGAAAATGAATGATTACAACAAATGTCTGGTAGAGAGGAGAGGACAACTAAGAGCGAGAGAGACACATGTTCCTGGGGCCAAATAATTTCCTTCTTATGCCCTGTGAAGGGCATTTACCCCATAAAGAACAGCCCGTTATTAAAGACAGTGTCATTTTAATTATGTTGCTAGTTTACCAGGGCTTTATGGATGACACTTGTGAAGCTGGCCATCATTTATAACACTGCTTCTTGGGATAATGCATTCTGATTTCCAAATAGCTAATTTGGAAATCAACTCAGGGAACACAACCTGTCTGCAAATTGGGTACTGCTTGTACTGCAGTTTCTAGAGCATATTTGTTCTACTCATTTCCTCAAATGGTTCATTTGTATACAGCAGGGTAATAATACAAGCAGGTGCTTAGTCTGTGCAGAGAAATTGACAATTTCCTATGGATATTGTTTATTCGCATAGGGTGGAGAGAATGATGTAAAAACCTTGTGGCCGTTACAGATTCTCATTCTGGATCAAAGGAAGGGTAAAGGCTGTGTCTGTTAGCCAACACTACAGTGTTATGAGTACACTAAAGCTCCTGGGTAAGTAGTGGCCTCTCTGGGATGTGTTTGGCTGGTAGGAGGTAGAGGAGGACCCTTAGGAAATAAGGACCAGAATAAGAGGCGTACACTGTCTATGACCCACAGTGATGGTCCAAAAACAGTGACCAAGAGGGTTATGAATGTTCATTTACACATTTTGTGTGGATATCTGCACAGCGTTAACAATAATAGCTAAGTCAGTGGTTTTGAGTGTGGAATGTGGTGACCTATTTTCACCAAGTAGGTTCCCCAGGAAGCTGACTCTGAGCCAGAGATCAGCATGCAGGATATTTGTGAGGGTGAGCTCTTAGGATCAAAGTCTGTATTACTCAGGGTTTTCTAGAGAAATAGAAATAATGTTTTACCTGTTATCTGGGCATCCCTTAGCCCAGTCAGGTTGACACATAAAATTAACCATCACAACATCGACAGGAAAAAGCAAGGAAGCAGGACTGGGCTGAGCCCCCCAAAGCTTCCCTCAGCCAGGGCTGTGGGGGGCTCTGAGATTGGGATGACCTCTCAGCATTTCCCTGCTTTGGGCCAATGGGACTGGCCTGTATTCTTCTGTATCCATCAGTCTTCGGATACAGGCTGCCCCTGGGAAAGGGGTTGTGACTTTGGCTGAGGGGATTCTCAGAGAGGGCTGAGAGTGTCTGCCAGTAGCCAGACATGCATCCTTCTGTTCTGAAGGGAGGTCTGAGTGTCAAGGCAGAGCATCCATGACACCTGTTCAGGAAGTAAGAATGTCTGTGGGCAGCTGGGAATACATAGAATAGGCTCTCTCTGTAGGGGAGGATCAGAGGTCCTTAGCAGAGGTCCATGGTTGCAGGTGAATAAGCAATTACAGGGCACTGGGCATGTTAAAAGGAACTAGAATAATATAACATGGCCTTGATTTATTGAGCTTCATCAATATGTTCATCAACTCATATACAGTATTGCTAACCCATACAGTAGCCTCAAAAGTAAGTACTGTTAATTCCACTTTACAGAAGAAGGCTTGAATAGAAAAGTGCTTGCTCATGGCCAGATAGGTGATAGATGCCTGCAGCAGACTCCAACACCAAGTATCTTTCTGAAGCTCCTGCTTTTTTGACTCTGTTCCCTGAACAGACTCAAGAAATTTGGTCCACACAAATTTTCAAAGCCAGGACAAATCCAATAGTAGCTTCAGAATGGCTGAGCACAGGCTGCAGGAAACCATCCCAGGGTGCCAGGCTTGAGGTGATATGTGTTCCTAATGATGAGTGAGCCAAGGCCCCAAGAGGCACTTAGCCCACAGATGGGCAGAGCTGGGGAGGAGTGATGGCAGACAGTGGAGGCAAAACCTTGGTGTTTCCAGCTTAGAATGAGGTAGCTGACTGACTGAAATATAATGATTTGTTATTGGAGAATCAGGGTTTCCAATTAAACTCATACTATATTAAGCTGTGCAAAGGGCTTGTAGCTCTATTTTCTACAGAAGATTTTATCTCCTTTGAGAAACCCCTTCTGTCTAATTAGTGAGAGGGGGGAATAAAATATCTAAATTTAGTCATTCTAATTCAATAATTTATATGGTCTCTTAAAGTAAATCAGTTTCTTTTAGATCAAGGCCTAATATTTCAGATTGTTACTTCCTCACTCATATTTTCTTCCCATACGATGTTGAGATGTATGGAGGTATAAGAGATTTGGCCTGATGGTGCTGGGGAATAATGATGGGGGCTCCAGGAGCCATGAGCAGGTCCTGGCACTGCCTCCTCTTCTTGTGGTGGCAGTTTCCCTCATTCTACCTGTCTGCTCAGGTCAACTGGAGGTCTCTTTACTCATGCCTCAGTTATAACCCAGAGGACCTCCCTGAAGACTCAGCCTCAGCTTACCTTTGATGGGCTTGTGGACCTCCCTGAAATCTGCTTGCAACTGATCTGATTCCCAACTCTGGTCATTCCAGCACCTTCCAGTGTCTGTGCCATTTGACTTTCATAGCAGACACCTCCCTTGCCAGCCAGCACTATCCTCCCTTCTGCATTGCTCCACAATGCATGTGGAAACATGAAACTATTGTCCATGCTTTCGGGAGCTGAAGCCACCTCCAGAAAGACTCCAGTAAGGCCCGGGCCTTCCATCTCTAACCGACAGTGATGCACCACCCCTCTCATTCTGCAGTGGTCACTCCGGTGCTGAGGTGAGGAAAGCTTCTAAATCATCACCTCACTATCTCAGACAGAAATGGGGTCAGAGGACACCAACTTTTGGCTTGAATCCCCATCTCTTTACCTTGTTGCCTGCATTAGTCGAAGGGAGGACAGGGTGATGTCTTCTTTTTCTTCCTCCTGCCGTCTTCCTACTGCTGCAGTGCCAAGCTCACATGCTCTTTCTCCCATCTCATGGGAACCTGCTGCTTCCTCATAGGCCTTTCCCATTTTCTTCTTTTTCCAAAGCGATGATGGTGGAATTGCTACTAGGGGGCAGGGAGAAGACTGAAAACACATCAATTTAATATTCCCAAATATCCCTTTTCTATGAGCTATGGCACATGTGATGAATCATCTTTCTTTGCACCCTTTCTCAGCATCCTGTTTTTGCCGTGCAATGCAAAAAATGTACCATTTGCCTTAATTTCCCCTGACTTATGATGCCTCTGAATTAAATACTTGCCAAAGAGAAGGAAAAAGCCTTTCTAAAATTTGCAAGTAAATGAATTGCTGAACTCAGTAATTTAAAGAATCTCTTGGTTCCTTGGTTGTGTGGTCACAGTAATAAGAAGCTATAGTTAAATTTCTCAGAGATTGAAATATTCATACATTGAACTATTTCTGATATAATTGTAAAGAGTACTTTTAAGCCTGTGGTGTGTGATCAGAATCTAAGAGGTCAAATGAGCAATTTAAAATAATTAATATTAATGACTTTTTTAGTAATTCAATTTCCTTTAAGACCTCATCAGTATGTAGTTTACGTTCATCCCCTACTAAGAGACCATTTCTAACATTTGACAGTGTAACTGTGTTTTTTTTTTTTTTTACAAATCTAGTATTCTGAAGTGCTGTGTAGTTGACAGTCTTCTACTCAGAGTGTCCTCCTGAAACAGCAGACCTGGTGTTACCTGGAGCTTGTTAGAAATGCAGAATCTTTGGCTCACTCCAAACCTACTGAATCAGAAGCTGCATTTTAACAAGATCCCCAGGTGACTTGTATGCACATTAAAGTATGAGAAGCACTAGTCAGCGACACTGGGGAAAATCCTGCAAAGAGACATTATTAAATTCACTCAGTGTGTTTTTATAAACCATTTATAACAAATAATAAAATGAAGTGGAAGTAAATCATCCCTTTGCACCCTGGTTCTTATAATATTATTTTTCAAATCTGTGCTCACTTCCTTCCCCTAATTAAAAAAAGAGACAGCTGTTCACTGGGTGCACCTGGGTTGACCCCGGTCCAGGCTCAGTTAGGCTTCTGCATCAGTCAAGCCAGCTAAGCACAGCTGTGGCATAGCTTCAGATCAGCAGTTCTTCAGGCCACCTGTTACAACAAACTACATTAAAACACTCCCAAGCAATCTTGTCTCCAATTCCTTCCTCCCCTAGCGCCCAGTAGTATGCCATAGTAATTGAATGCAATATAAATTACTTGTCAAAAGTAAATCTCTATGAAGAAAAGCAGCTGTGTTATAGCGAAAGAACCTAATTTCACTACATAGTTCCCTTCCTCCACATCAGTTAAAACCACAGGAGAGAGGGGTGGGACGATGGATTATAAAATTCCCTGAAATCCCACCAGAAGAGGCCTCTATAGCCAAAGCAAAATGAGGATCTAAACAAGGATCTTGCTAATGTAGCCAAGCCCAGAACTGCCGGGATAATTGAGGATAAGAGTTGCTTTGTTCTCGCTTCCCACTCCCTGCTATTTTCTCCTTCTCAACCCCCCATTTAGCTTTACCCTCAGCGATTGCTCTACCTTTTTAGCATTCCAAGAATACCTCTAAGCATCTACCTCTTTCTGTGTACACCCACCCTTTCCTGCTCAATAGTCTTTTGTTTCTTGGTTAACTCAGTAGCGAGGCTATTGAATCCTGGCCTAAAGCTCACGTACATATTCAAAGACAGGGGACAAGAACCATAAATGGGCACACTCAATAGCATGCAGCAGAGGTTTAGGAAGAAAAAGGACAGTGAGGTCACAGAATCCAATGTACCTCGTGATAAGTGGCAGCTTTTGGCTTTGATTAGGGAGGTCCAGCAATTATAAATAAACATGATAACATTAGTTACATCGGAACGCCTACATCATGTTCATTTATTACAGAGCTTGGAGGGAGGTATTATCACCATCACCACTTTAGAAAACCAAAGCTCTAAGAGATTTTAGAAAATTTCTACGGTTAGTAAACTGTTGTATTAGAAGTAACGCCTGGGTTTGACTCCCAAATCACTGCTCGTGTTACCGACAGCCTGCTTCCCTTCTGGGTGTCTCAGCAGATGGGCACAGCATGAATACAGACATGTCTGGCAACAAGGTGATATGTGGATTTGCAGCCAGGTAGTCATATGGTGGGTATTAGGAAAGTCTGCCCGGAAGTAACAGAACATCTGCTACGGGTCTGCGGTTCAGGGACAGGACTTGAATGCTGAAAGTAAAACCAAAACTAAGTAGGGTCTACTGTTAGGAGAATTAGGGTTCCTGACAGTTGTCAATTGTGGACCCTCAATTCAGGTAGAAGTAGTCATCTGGAATAGAATGTGGGGACTGAGTTCTAGCAGGCAGTGACTAAGAAGTAGGGACAGCAAAGGAGGAAAAGAAGGAAACAAGGAAGTAGGAAAAACATCCCATTTTCACTTGAGACACGGACCTGTTGAAACCTGTCCAGTTGTCCCATAGAACTGATGTTTATGGGTTTTTTTCTTTTTTGAATAAACATAGAAATTGAGTCTCCCAGTCTTAAAACTTGATAAAATTATATTTGTCTTATCTGAGTTCCTTCTTCAGGAAACCAGCCCTCAGGCCTCCCAGATGGTATCAAGCAACTGACACTCACTAGACCACCACATCCAGATAATGAGAAACCAGACCCTTCATCCCTCATGATATCGTTACCCCACCCTAATTTCTGTTAACCTGCATGTGATTACCATCCTTCCCTGCTATATAAACCCCTAATTCTAGTTGGTTGAGGAAATGGATTTGAGACTGATCTCCCATCTCCTTGGCTGCAGCATCCAAATAGTCTTCCTCCTTGGCAATACTTATTTTGTCTTAGTGATTGGCTGTGTGGCAAGCAGCAAGACCTAGATGGAACCCCTGGTGTTTCGGTAACACTATGAATGCAGTGAATTGTGGAATTCCCTCTACTAAGCATAGAACTGGTCCTGGAGACTGGGATGTAGTGGAGTATGAAGGTGGCAATGAAAACAAAGATGGAAAAGACATTTTTGGGGGCTTTCTTTTGTGGTACTAGAGATTTAAGAGGAAATTACAGAGTCCAACTTAAACTAATTATAAAAGGAATCCTCTAAGAATCCAGACTCCAAATTTAAGACTAGCCTGAGCAATATTGCAAGACTGTATCTCTATAAAAAATAAAAACAAACAAACAAAAATTTAGGACTCCAAGGTGGAATAGAATGCTGTATGAAGGCAGTATGTTCCTATCCCCAGAACTTACAAAAACATTTCTGTGCTTACTAGGATTTAATGATTTGTGTCACACTTCTGATAACAATCTAAACTTTTACTGTGGCCCTGAAGCCCTATCTAATGTGTCTCCTGTCTGGCTCTCTGACCTCCTCCCTATCAATTTCTCTATACTTACTATTCTCTGTCAGGGCTTCTCGACGGAGGTGCTGGTATTTTGGTTGGGAAAATTCCTTCTGGAGCAGGAGTTTTTCAAATACTTCTAGGTATTTAGCATTCCTGGCCCCTGTTCACAAAATACCAGCAACACCCCCTTGCTATCACATGCCCCCACACACTTCTGATGCTCCAGGGGGGACTTGATCTGTGGCTCCCTGACATCCCCTCACTTTAATATGTGAAGCTCATTCCTGTCTCAGGGCTATCACATTGGCTTTGAAACTTCTTCCCATGATATTTCATATTCTCATTTTTCAGTCTACATACCACTTCCTCTAAGGGCATCTCCTAACCTTCCTTCAGAGCATTTATCATGATCCGAGATTACTTTGACTTTTCTTCTTTCTCTTTTTTCTTCCCCTCACTAGAATGAAATCTTTATGAGAAGGAAATTGTGTACTTCACGTTCACCACTGTACGTTGACACACAGAAGACTGCTTCATGTGTGGTAGATCCTCAAATGTTTGTTTGTTTGTTTGTTTGAGATGGAGTCTTGCTCATCGCCCACGCTGGAGTGCAGTGGCGCGATCTCGGCTCACTGCAAGCTGCGCCTCCTGGGTTCACACAATTCTCCTGCTTCAGCCTCCCGAGTAGCTGGGAGTACAGGCGCCCGCCACCACGCCCAGCTAATTTTTTGTAGTTTTAGCAGAGACGGGGTTTCACTGTGTTAGCCAGGATGGTCTCGATCTCCTGACCTCATGATCCGCCCTCCCAAAAGTGCTGGCTTGGCCTCCCAAAGTGCTGGCTCAAATGTTTTTTGAATTTTGTGAATTAAGGAAATGGAATTTTGAATATTATGAATAAAGGGATAGGTTATCACTTTCCGAGATTGTATAGATGAGGTTTCTGCATTGGGTAGAATACTGTATTCCATATCAATGTAAGACTCAACTATTCTTTTCTGTAGCTTCTAGAGTGTTTGAAGGAGAAAGAATTTTGCTCACTGAGCTTCTTATAAATTTTAGTGGAATACATACATTCAAACCATTGCATCTCTCAAGTTAATGTTGAATAAATCATTTTAAAATAAAAATCAGTTAGAAAAGCCAGGTAGCTTTTCTAAAGGTCAGACTGATTTTCAAATTAAAGCAAAATGTCCAAGAATAACCCCTAACCCCAACCTTAAAAAGTTAACTAGGTTTGTTCTCCTCATGAATGTATTCTCATGGGGTGATGCTAATGACACTTTGCCTCTGGGGCCCCTTACTTACCCAAGGCCCAGAGAGAGTCCTTACCATTGTGGTATTCATAATATTTATTTTTTTTAAAAAAAGAGAAGCCCAAAATTGTATAAGCCTCAGACTCCACAAAATCTGTATCTACCTCTATATGTACTATTAAAATAGACATAATTCCTCCTTGGTTATTGCAACCCAGAGAAAAAGAAACAGACAGTGGCAGGGCAGGGGGAGATGGGGTACTACTTTTTTCTCTTTTCAAAGACTGTTATTTAAAATGAACAAAATTATGGAAGTATCCATACCTGAAAGTAGGGTGATCAAATGAAAACACCTAAGTGCTAAAGGAGTGGAATATTTTAAAGAACTAGCTGCCATGGAAGCTGGTACAACATAAATTATATGTACAGATAAACTCAACATATTTTATGGCTTTTAATGTGGATATATGGCAAATTCCCTCTTCTTATTTTCCTCCTTTGAGGGTGACTTTAAGGATTGTAAAAGTTTTTTTTTATTGTTCTTTTTTCTTGGAAAGATGTAATAAGGACTTAGGAACAGAAGACATGTCTGTGTGCCAGGCAGCTGTGAGACAAAATCATGGATCTCCTCACTGTAACTCCCCAGACCCAGGGCTTATATAACCTAGGGAAATGGTGATTCAGAAGGGATGTGTAGGACAGTTGAAGTACAAGAACATCAAGGTTGTTTCACCTAAGGACCGGATTTATGGTAAGTGCCTGCTCTTACACCAAGAACAAGAGATAAACTGGAAATTTTAGAGGCCTTCCTGGAACTGGGGTTAATCAGAAGTCAATATGGTAGATTAGCATCCAACATGGAGTGGGTTTGGCCTCCATACTCCATCCCCTTAATTCAGCTCTTACAATTTCATCTGCTTTCCTCTTCGGTGATGGTCCCTGAGCCTTTAGGGAAGATGCTTGATATGGTACAGGTTTAGCAGTATATGTTGGCAATGGAAAACAGAGCAGGCCTACTGAGATTCTCAGTGAGGGAGATCCACAGGCTTTGGTGAATCATCTCTAGTTTTTGAAATCCTGTGACTTCAGTTTTCTCAGAAGAAGTAAAACAATGAGAGAGAGATTAATAATTTGAGTAGTAGAATTATAATGCATACCAGGATTAAAATCAAAAGAGAATTTGAGGCCAGGTGTGGTGGCTCTTGTCTGTAATTCCAGCACTTTGGGAGGCTGAGGTGGGCGGATCACTTAAGGCCAGGAGTTTGAGACCAGCCTGGCCAATATGGCGAGACCCCATCTCTAATAAAAATGCCAAAAATTAGCCGGGCATGGTGGTGCACACATGTAATCCCAGCTCCTTGGTAGGCTGAGGCATAAGAATCTCTTTAACCCAGGAGGCGAAGGTTGCAGTGAGCTGAGATTGTGCCACTGCATTCCAGCCTGGGCAACAGAGCGAGACTCTGTCTCAAAAAAATAAATAAATAAATAAATAAGAATTAGAATGCCAGAAAAACAAAAACATAAAAGAACCTATTCCATTAAGGAGCCAATTACAGTCATCACGAAGAAATTAAAATCCAGCTCTTCTTTAGAGATTTGTTGCAGTCAAAAAATAATTCAGGATTAGCTCAAATTTTAGGCAACTATTAACTCCAAAACAATGATTAGGGCTAGCATCTAAGTTTTTCTCTCTATAGTTTCCCCATTTCTACCAAGGATAACCCATACTGGGACAAATTTATTTTCACAATAAATTTAGTTTTATTATACTTGGCCTGATTATTTGTATAAAGTGTAGCAAAAATACTGATGGGCCACATAGGCTCTTTTTAAGTTGGCTTTGCTGGAACTTTTATAAGAAATTTCAGATTTGACTTTTTAAAAGCCTCAAGGCAGTAAGTCAAGCCAAGGATTTGTCATTAAACTGTGCTTGTAATACCTCTCTTTTCAAGGTCCCAAAATGTCTTGAGGTTCCTGAGCCTGTTAGCAAGTGACTTTTTTTTTTTTTTTTTTTTTTGAGATAGAATCTTGCTCTGTCACCCAGGTTGGAGTGTAGTGGCGTGATCTTGGCTCACTGCACCCTCTTCCTCCCTGGTTCAAGTGATTCTCCTGCCTCAGCCTCCTGAGTAGCTGGGATTACAGGCACCTGCAATCATGCCTGGCTAATTTTTGTATTTTTAGTAGAGATGGGGGTTCACCATCTTGGCCAGGCTGGTCTTGAACTCCTGACTTCAAATGATCCACCTGCCTTGGCCTCCCAAAGCGTTAGGATTACAGGTGTGAGCCACCGTGCCCAGCCAGAAAGTGACATTCTTTATTTACCACAGATCAGGAACCTTGTAATGGAACAATTTAAACAAGATACCAGGCTAGTCTTTCCAAGGGGCTTTTTATTGGCTCTATAAAGTTGACTTCAATTCCTCAAAGCAATCTGATCATATCTGAAAATATGCCATTCCAGTCAAAGCTTCACTAAAATAACCAGTGTCTCCAATTGTGTTCCATTATAAAAGAAAATATATTCTTACTGAATTTATGCACATAACTAGATTGCCATAAAATAAGAATACTCCTGAATAGTTTCCAAATTTTGGAGAACTCAGGTAGAGAAAAAGATAAATTTTGCTCTTGTTGAGTATTGGAAAAAATACTCAACTTCTTGGTACTAGAAAAACTTCAGCTGAATTAAATTAGTGTTTAATTGAACAATGAAAGATTTGCGAATCAGGCAGCTCCCAGAATCACAGCAGCTTCAGAGAGACTCCAGGGATGCCTCGTGGTCAGAACAAATGTATAGACAAAAAAAGGGGAAGTGACGTACAGAAATCAGAAGTGAGGTACCGAAACAATTGGATTGGTTACAGCTCGCAGTTGCCTTATTTGAACGCAGTTGGAATGCTCAGCAGTGTGTGAGTGGTTGAATTATGGCTGCTGGGATTGGCCAAGACTCAGCGACTGTTAACAGGTGCATACTCCTAAGTTAGGTTTTCAATCTTGTCTACCTATTAAGCTAGGTTGCAGTTCATCCATAAGGACTCAAATATAGAAGTATGGAGTCCTTCTCAGGTCGTATCTAGTTTGCTTTAACATTCTCTAAGCTATAAATAGCTCAAAAGAAATAAAGATATCCTTGATTCTTCTTCATTTGGAGTAGCAGCCTTCGAAACAGAATGTTGTCCATTCACCTGGGAACTGCCATCCACAAATCAAGCAGCCCTTTGTCAGTCAAGTGAGACCTGTTTATCAGGCCCTGTGGAATCCAGTGGCTCCTCACACAGTTCTAGAGTTAGTCCTGTGGAAAAAGGCTTTCTACTTAAGACTATCATTTCCTTGCACTTCCCAGGTAGCAACATCTTATAAACCACTTGCGTTTTCTTATGGAACTCCTTTGGCCATTGCTATCCCCATTAGCACAGGAGCAGCTTCATTTAATGTCCCACAGCAAGGCAGTAAATGCCCCCCAGGTGGAAATTCTCTAGTCCAAAGTGCCAGTAGTCGTTGTTGGGAGGTGCCCACAAGCTTCTGCCATAAGCCCCAGTAAATGCTCTACAAACAGCTATTCGGTGGAGAATTCGTTTTGACCAGAACTCCAGCTTCTACTCTATACTCTGTGGGCTCAGGCAGTCTTAACTCCCATTTAGCATGTCCAGTTAATATTGCTCAAAGGGAAGATTTACCTGCCTTCTTTGTTTACAGTACTAGGTAGGGGAAGCGTTCCCTGTTTAGATACAGCATCTGTTTTCATAAAAGGTTTAAAGAATATCCAACCACTTTACATAAAGCCTGTTTAAACATTTCAGCTTTTATCAACCCTTATGTTTTTATCTTCTGGTCCCAGGAACTTCTCTTTTCCACTCCCATTTTACCCTCTGGTGAAAAAGCATTTGGGTTCCCAGCAGGGCGTTGAGCCGGGGAATTCAGGCCTTTTTGTCAGTCTTTGTTTTGATTTACCTGCCTCAACACTGGCCCAGGTAGTTGTTGGTCAGCTTTCTTACTATAACCTTTGCCTTCTGATTTCTTAAAAAATATATTTCTCCAATCTGGGGTAAATATAGAAAATTGTTTTGGGGCTCTCTTATACTGGGGGCCCAGCAGGGGTCTCTTTGGTCCACTCAACCTGTGATAGTGTATTAAGGTCTTTGTTTTGCCTCATAAATTTCCATTTATTTCTTTCCATTTCTTAGTAACCAACTAAAGATTCCCAACCTGCTGGGATGGGTCCCATGGCCCTCCCCTTCTTTTTTCTCTTAGTTTCACCCCCATTAACTTTTTTAAAAAATACACTTTACTTTTTAATAAGCAGTTAAAAATTTTCACCTTCCTAGGATGAGTCCTTGGAATATATAAATTGCTTTTCCTCATGCTCTTGTTAATTATCCTAATGTTTTTAATCAGTGTCTGTAAGACAGATGAGGGGAAGTTAAACCAGCACATTTGATACGGCTTCCTGAACTGTCTTTCGGTTTGTAGCAGCAATGGTGTGCCTGTGCAGGAGGGGCCCCCTTCACCGCAGTGCTTCACATGACCTGGGTAAAGGGCATATTCAGCAGGTGAATATCCCTGTCATCATAAAGCCAGTTCCACCTGGCTTGCTTACAAAGCATATCAGTTGCTTCATCTACGGTGCTCAATTGGGCATTTATAGGGAATTTGGGAAATCCCCCTTCTCAGGGTACACAGACCTTACAAATGTCTTTTATCCAGTTATTGCCTCTGGAGTAGCCTCCTGTGTATCTGGATTATATATACCCACCTGTGATTGTCCAGTAGTGAACTGTGGGTCCTGCATCAACCGAGGCATGCTCTTCTGCTCTGCAGCATTTAAAACCAAAGATACTGCCCCTAAATTATCACTCTCACAATCCATTTCAGTAAAGGTTCCTTAGGAAGCGGATAATATCGATCTTCAAAATAGACCAGTTCTTTCACATTTTACCTTCTGGTTTCAGTGGTTACCTGGTTTTGCCCTTCCCTCACATGAAATATCAGATACTCACACACATACACATTATATACACGACACATCTTGTTTTCAACTGAGCTTTTTTTTTCTTCTTTCTTTCTTTTTTTTTTCTTTTAGAGATGGGGTCTTGCTCTGTTGCCCAGGCTGGAGTGCAGTGGTGTAATAATAGCTCACTGTAGCCTTGAAGTCCTGACTACCTTCATGGTAACCACAGGTCTCAGAGGTACTTTCTTTTGTCCCCGCCATAATTTTCCCCTTCATGGGTAGTTTTGAGGCTAATGGCCAGAGCTCAGACAGACTCACATCAGAGCTTGGTTCAGCCTCAAGGCCCAACCCAGTGCTCTCTTTTAATTTCATTTCAGCTAGTAGAGATAACAATAACAAATTATATATTGCCCTTTCTGCTTATTTGTATGCCTTTCCTAATGCAGTCAGAGAACCAACTTCCCAAAGTTTGATCCATCTCTGAATTCCTCTGCTAACTTTTACCTTTAGTAACTGAATGCCGTACAGCTGCTGCTCCATACCAGGGGTGACCATGTGGCCAGCTAGGAATCAAAATCTCCTCATTCTCTACCCTTTATCCTTTTCCTTTCTATCCGTTTAATTTTATCCATATCATTTTTCCTTCATTTGAAACAACCTTTAAATAACCTCTAAACTAGGCAAAATTATTTTTCCTTTAAGCCAAAACCATACATCTGTGTTCCTTTATAACCTTCTTTACCAAAGCACATCTTACTTTATACATTCTGTATATAGAATTATATCTAGTAGTTTTAATTACATGTATTAACTATTATTTTAACCCTAATTTCCAGTGAATAACCTAGGACTCTTTAATATAACATAATATGACTTTAAGATTTTAAGTTACTGAAAAACATTTGGAAACTAGTTTCATTTACCAAAGATTACTAAAGTCGCAGGAGCTAAAAGGCATTTCTATTTTCTCTGAGTTCTTTCATATATTTTCATAGTGAAATATCACATGCGTATGATACATCTTATTTTCAGTTTAGTTTCTTTTTTCTCTCTCTCTCTTTTTTCTTTTTCTTTTTTTTTTTTTTTAAGAGACAAGGTCTTCTCTGTCACCCAGGCTGGAGTGCAGTGGTGTGATCATAGCTCACTATAGCCTTGAACTCCTTGGTTAAGTGATTCTCCCACCTCAGCCTCCTGAATAGCTGGGACTACAGGCATGCACCACTGAGCCAAGCTAATTTTTAAATTTTGTGTAGAGATGTGATCTCACTTTGTTCCTCAGGGTGGTCTTGAAATCTTGACTTCTAGCAGTCCTCCTGCCTTGGCCTCCCAAATTGCTGGGATTACAGGCGTGAGCCACTGCACCTGGCCAGTTTGTTTCTTAATTCAATCACTGACTTCAGAATGGAGCCCTTTAAGGAAAAGGGCTAACAAAGTATGCAGTTTTTAGGGCCTAATATTTATTGGAAGGCGAACACTCACATCCCCGCCAAAGCCAAAGAAATCAGATAACACGATACAAAAGAGAGAAGAGTTTTAGACCTGGAAAGAATCTGTCTGCTCTGCAACTCTTGGGGTTCTATTAAGAAAAACAGATTCCTCCCAAAAAGGAGTCTGTGGGGCCTTTTCTGTTTTCTCCCAAGGGAGTCCAGGCTGTCAGAAATTCCTTTTTATTAGGTCTTTTATGTGGCATTGAGGGTGGCAGGAAGAAAGAGGGACAGGCAGAAGCAAATGGAGAAACAGAATTCAGTTGACAGAGTTTAACAGAGAAAAAACAGGGGCCTTATAACAACACACGTGTATACATATGTACCCCAAATACCCGTTTTCACTAAGTTGACTTTTGACTCCAGAGCTCTTTAAAAAAAAATCTTTTTCCTAATTGTAATTCCTACTCAAGCCATTTTACTTTTGCTTCTGATGCTAGTGGGGCGCTCATCGTCACAAAAGCATCCCACAGAAACAGCCATCCACTGCAGCAGCTGCTCATCGCCCTTCTGTAGTGCATGAGATGGACAGCTTTCCGCTGACAATCTCTCTAAATGTGACAACGTTTTTGACATGTCCTGTACTCATCCATAAGTGTCTGAAAGATGAGCCACACCATTCCAGGAAGTGACAGCCACCTAGGACTTCCCCCATGGATCCTTCATTCCCTTTGCTCATTTCTTAGTCTTTCAGCTCCCGATCTGGCTCGCCACATGTTTCGTGGTGGCCAGGTCTATGCAAACCTATCCCCAACTCCATGGCAGCTGACAGGCTAAAGAAAGAGGATGACAAATCCAGTTTCTTAGAAAGAAACATTTAATAGAGACTCAAGAACAGAAGCCATGTCTGTGTCCCGGATGGTGGCTAGACAAGATGGCGGATCCCCACTGCAAAAGTTTCTGTAACTTTCAAAAGTTCAAGGCCTAGAGGCTTCTGACAAAATCAGCACTAGCAAAAGCAGCAGGAACAGCTTTAGTGAAATCACTAAGACAGAATTCACACAAGGAACTCAGTGTTTGTACAAGTGAGTAATCTCTAAAATAGCAATTCACAAGGTTAGGGTTGAGGGGGGGTGGTCAGAGGTTCCTTTTGAGATTCTGAACAGTTTATGTATACTCCATCCAGAAAAAGGCATAATCACATTTTGCATATGATTTCAGGGGCTTGTTAGACTCCTCTGGAAGTCCATCCATGGTATGAAACTTGGCTAACCTTTGATTTATCAGTTACTCAGCCCTCCATTTACTCAGCTCCTCTCACACTTAGATGATTATATATTATACATTATATTGTATTCCTTGATTTCAATAGAATGTTATCTAGCAGACATACTAATATTTTGGTTACTTACTATATATGAAAAACACAACTTCTTTATTTTCTTTTTTTTTTTTGAGGCAGAGTTTTGCTCTTGTTGCCCAGGCTGGAGTGCAGTGGCACCATCTCAGCTAACTGCAACCTCCATCTCCTGGGTTCCAGCGATTCTCCTGCCTCAGCCTCCCAAGTAGCTGGGATTACAGACTCCCACCACCATGCCTGACTAATTTTAAAAATATTTTTAGTAGAGAGCGGGTTTCATCATGTTGGCCAGGCTAGTCTCGAACTCCTGACCTCTGGTGATCCACCCGCTTTGGCCTCCCAAAGTGCTGGGATTATAGGTGTGAGCCACTGTGCCCAGCTGACACAACTTCTTTCTAAATAATCTTTATGCAACTTATAAGTTATAATCCTTATTATCCTAACGTAGAAGTATGACCCAATCTTTGAGTTTAGTTTCTTTGTTTACTCATCAAACAGTCTCTCTTTCATTTTTAATTGTAAGAAATTAGTTCTGTAACATAAGTGAGCCTGAAAGAAAAAGAACAGGCTCCGATAATGGAGTAGTTTTTATCAGACTAATCTTCCCAGCAGTCCCACACTGTTCCACTCACACACAGTCACACTCAGTGCCTTCACAGGGGCAGCCCATAGCAGAATAGGATGCACACTGCTCTGGGATGGAAGGAAAGGCAAGACTTCAAGGACTGGGCCGCCTAGCCAAACCTCTTTGATGTGTTGCATTAAATTTTTGAAGTTTTTATGGATTTTGGAGGCAAGGAGAGATACAATAAGAAGCTCAATTAACTAAATGACTTATCTTTTATCAAAACTTCATCTCACCCTGAATGGGCTTTCAATCATCTCCCTAGTCTCATAAGCGAGCACGGAGGGATCCTTGCCTTGGAATTAGTCAGTTCTCTATGAATAGGCATTTAGGAACGTTTCTCTCTGTAGGTAGAATGTCACATCAGCTACCCAGGCATTTACTTGGTTTCTGTCCTGATAGAGCCCAAGTGCTTATGTGAGAACCTAATTCTCTCACCTTGTCCTCCTGTTCTTATGAGTTTTAAAAATTCTTTTCCTTGACTCCACAAAATGATTGTGTCATTTTGGCGTCTGCCAGGTTAGCAGCTTCCTTGCTTTTGATTCCAACTTCATTGTGTCCCCTAATCCATAAATGCCTGCTTGATTTCAGCCCATTTCCTTGCTGATCTCCAGTGGCACTGGCGTGTGTACAGACACACTGAGTTCCATTTACACGTGCCTGGGGTGTGCACTCAGCCTCACAATCATCCACACTCGTGTCCCCACTTTCCGACAATCACTTGTACTCAGTGTCCTCCATTTACTCAGCCCCAGTCACTCTCGCCCAACCATATACACCCGTTCCATTCACTCACACTCCTGGTCGTTCCCTTCACATTCACACTCCTTCACACTCTTGACTAGCCACCCCACTGCCCTCCATTTAATCCTACCCGCTCTCACCTAGCCCAACCCATATGTACACCAGAGTCAGCTCACTCACAGTTGCACAGTCAGTCCCTCAAATGCAGTCACTCCCTCAGGAACTCCTTCCCTCTCAGGCGCAATGTCTCATTCATCTTCAGTGCCCTTCACACACTTCATATACACACTGGGTATGTGTCACACCCAGTCACACAAACTTCAGGCACAGCCAGTCCTACCCACACTTATTAACACTTATTTCACTCATGCCCAGCCCCACCCACTCACACCTAGTCACACTCACACGTGGTCCCACACAGTTCGAGTACACCTAGCCTCACACAGTCCTACTCATAGTTAGTCACACTCAGTCATGCTCACACATGGTCCCACACAGTTCCAATACACCTAGCCTCACATAGTCATGCATACCTAGTCACACTCAGTCACACTTATACATGGTCCCACCCACTCACACTCACACCTAGTCACACTCATATAAGGTCCCACACCGTTCCAATACACCTAGTTTCACACAGTCATACTGACACGTACTCACACTCAGTCACACTCACACATGGTCCCACACAATCACGCTCACACTAGTCATACTCTATTCTACTATCTCTCAGATAATTCCACTCTATTCCATTCTCTCTGTGTCATTTGTCCCCTCAGAAGGATGCAGCATTCAAGGTTCTATCTTGGAAGCAGAGACTGGGCCCTCACCAGATGCTGAACTTGCTGAGCACCTTGATCTTCCACTTCACCTTCATCAGAACTGTAAGAATTAACTTTCTATTATTTATAAATTACTCAGTCTAAGATATTTTGTTATAGCAGCAGGATCAGATTGAGACAAGGAATTTATACAAATTTAGACTATGCATGAATCCACAAGAATCCAAGTGGCACAAGAATCTAGCACCAAAAGGGCAGCTCAGGGAAAGCTGATTCAATTTAAAGTTCAAAAGAAGAGGCAAAACTAATTCTAGAAACTTGTTCCCTTGAGATGCTTGGAGACGTGCCCTGGTTTAGAAAGAAAATACAGAATGGAAGCTTTGCTCTAAAAGACAGGTTCTTGCATTAGGAAAAGGGTTACTTCAGACTCATTGGCTCTAAATAAATTAGTCAGGAGAAAACTAATGAATGTCACCATGGAATTATCAATAGGACTTAGCCTCCTCAAAATAGTTGTGAATGGGATAAAAGAGCAACAATGAGTTAACCAGAGAGACTGGAAGGTGTTAATTAGAGAGAGAGAAAAAAGAAAATGTCGTATAGAAACAAATGTTGGTACAAGCATACAAATAAAATTTTCAAATGTGTCATTAATAATTTCATTGTATAATTAATTTGTAAGCTGCTAAGAATTCCTCATTTACTGAGGAAATGTCTGATTGCCACAAAAGAAAACTTGTCTGGCTTTGGGAAGCAACAGGCTTAGAAAAAAAATTAAAGGCATCTTTACTAGAAGTTCAAGGTGAAAACATTGCATTTTTTCTAGTACTTCACTACGTAATCTAAAGATGTCTGGAAAGGAGCCAATCAATTAAAAATATAGCTAGAGGAAGCCATTCAGGGAGAAGACTTGTGGCAGTAGCAGTCTGTGCAAATATTTCTCTTTCTGTTTTTCCAAGCAAAAATTAAACCTTGATTATCCCTTTATAAAAACAGGTACTCATTTGCCAGTGAAATGTGTGAACTGCTTCTCTTTAGCAGCATAGTACCCAATTATTCTCTTATTTTTTTTTTTTTTTTTTTTTTTGATACGGGTTTTTTCTTTTTCACCCAGGCTGGAGTGCAGTGGCCGGATCTCAGCTCACTGCAAGCTCCGCCTCCCGGGTTCACGCCATTCTCCTGCCTCAGCCTCCCGAGTAGCTGGGACTACAGGCGCCCGCCACCTCGCCCGGCTTGTTTTTTTTTTTTGTAGTTTTAGTAGAGATGGGGTTTCACTGTGTTCACCAGGATGGTCTCGATCTCCTGACCTCGTGATCCGCCCGTCTCGGCCTCCCAAAGTGCTGGGATTACAGGCTTGAGCCACCGCGCCCGGCCTACCCAATTATTCTCATAGAAAATAATTTTATTTACATATTTTAGAAAGTATACTGTCTTCTTGGTGTGATTGTTCTTTTTGTGTGTACAGATAACCCCATTTAAAGTAATATTTAAAACTCTATCTTGGATTTCTTGAGGGATTCTGGTTTGATTAGGCCATGTGAGTAGATAAACTAAAAAATGATGCAAATGTGCTGACACAAGAAACAATATTCAAAGGTAGACACCACCCAGGTGACATTTCTTATTGCTACGCATATGTATGTACATGTGTATGCTGGTGTGTATTTACATACCTTTGGGAAGACACAGGTGTAGCCAGAATGCTCTCACATGGTTGTCATTATCAAAATTCTCACAATATATCCATCTCTTCACTTTTTGAGCTCATGGTAGGATTGAATTCCATGATTTCATGGTTCTATTGTATCTGTGTGGGAACCATGTGACTAGTTTTAAGTAAATATTCATGAGCAAAGGTGACTTTGGTTAGTCTCTGGTTAATTGCAAGTCTCTCTGGAGCACCCTTTAACTCTGTGATGTTTGAATGTGATGTTTGTGACTGCTTTATGAGCCTGAGTCTCTAAATAACTAAAAGGAACAGAACCCCCTGTTAACCTGTTATGGACATGAATAAGAGAGAAATCTTTCTTGTTTAAGTCATCAAAACTATGGAATTGTTTGTTATTGCAACATACCCTAGCCCTATTCAGACTTCTATAATCTGATAGTAAGGGCAGATTTGGAGACAATTTACCAAAACATAATTATAATTCTGGTGACTCAGTTTGGGAAAAGAAATCCCATTTGACGTCAGAGAGTCCATCTCCAGAAATCAAGGGCAGTTGCTTCAATTTTTACAGATTCCTATTTGTTTTTGGACTAGACTCCAAAGAATTTGTTGTACTGTACAATGTTTAAGAAACTTAAGCTGAATAAATCACCTGAAAAATTCATTTTTGCCTGTAGAGCTGCTCATGGACTATATTGAATGGTAGCAACCACTTCTTACCACCTTGGTTATACCACAGGCAATGCTAGTTTTTCTTAGCAAAGTTGAACTAACTATAACTTTGATTTATAATATATGTTAATGTGATGCAAAAATGATAGTTCTTTTGTTTGGGTCTTTCACTGAACACATTTTATTGATTGCAGAGTTGTACAGCCAAAGGTATTGTAGAGAGGGTTGGGGGATGCCTAAAAATGCTGAGTTTGTTGGCAGCATCGAGATGACTCCTAATTTCTAACAGTTTCATTTTTCTGAGGCAGGAGGCAAATGTTATATTGTTTTAGCCAAGCTTCTTGAAAGATTAGCCTATAATTTCTTTCCTTGTTTTCTGACATTCTTTCTTACGATCATTAAGTTTTAGTCACCACCTTGACACCAAACTTGCACTGGAAAAGGTCTCTAATTTACTCCAGCGCAACAAGATCTTTGGGTACATTTCGGACTTACGATTTTGATCTCCTGGAAGCTTTAGAAACTGACACATATTGTTTATGTCAACTTTATTGGATCCCAGGGTCCCCGTATATTTGGATAAACATTATTTCTGGTGTGAAACAACAGAGTGAGGTTGTTTCTGGATGAGATTAGTGTTTGAATTCGGAGACTGAGTGAAGCACAGTGCCCTTCCCAGTGTGGCTGTGCATCTTACCATCTGTTGAGGGCCTGGACAGAACAAAAAGGTGGAGAAAGGGAGAACTCGCTCTGCCTGCTTGAACTGGGACATTAATCTCGTCCTGCTTTCAGACTGGGGTTTACACCATCTGGACTCCTGGTTCTTAGGCCTTTAAACGTGGACTGGAACTATACACTGGGGTTTCCTAGGTTACTAGCTTGCAGATGGAAGATTATGGGACTTCTCAGCCTCCATAATTATGTGAGCCAATTCCTGTAATAAATCTCTTTATACAGATAGATATAGATGTCTATCTGTGTATACAGTTGTGTATCTGTATATGTCTGTCATCTATCTATCTAATCATCTATCTCCTATTTGTTCTGTTTCTTTAGAGAGCCCTGACTGATACACTAACCAATAATTTCCTTCTTGAAACTCTTTCCTACCATTGTTTCTTGACAGCAGTCTAGCTTGGAGGTTCTGTTTCTTCACTGGAATCTTCTACTCCATATCCTTGGGCTCCTTTTCCTCTCCTTACCATTTAAATATTGGTTAGTATTATTTTATTTTCATTCCACTACCTGAATGCTGATGATTTACAAATCTTTGTCTCCATCCTAAAGCTGAGTCATGGGTACAAGAAGTACATTAAAAATATGCACCTCCTGCTACTTCGATTAGGATGTTCTATGGGGCTTCTATATTCAACCCATCTAACAGAATTCATGATCTTCCCCTCCCTAAACATCTCCACTCAAAGTCTGTTCTTTTATATTTCCATTCTTGAGAAATGAAACCTCCATCTGCTGAGCTATTAAACCAGAAACATGAGAGTAATTACAGAACCTTCATATATAAGTGTTTAAATACTATTGTTTCAACTCCCTAAATATCTGTTGAATTTATCTCTCCCCCAATATCCTCATTAAAGCTTCCATATTTCTCTGTCTTCTTGTCCATGAATTAGTATAGATGCTCCCTGACCAGTTCACTTTCCTCCTGTCTTAGCTTCCCAATTTACCTTCCACAGGGCAGTCAGAATGATCTTTCCAAGACAAATCAGAATGTTTCCCTTCCTTGAGGAAAAACCCATCAATGTTTCTGCATTGATTTAGGATTATACTCCAAACTCTTTTATATGGTGCACAATGCTCCTGAGGGCCTAGAACTTTCCTGGTTTTAGCCCTGAAATTCTCGCCATCACAGACAAAACCTCATTCCCTGGGCACACTGCAATGGTTTATCATCCCAGCTCAAAATATCTTTTTTGTTCTGGTCTTCTTGACTTGTCTTCAAGGTTCTGCTTAAGTTGAATTTTTCTAAAATCTTATCCCAACCAATTTTTTCTCTAGCCTGAAATGTGTATACAGTGCTTGTATGTCCTCTAAGAGAAGGGATTATCATATTCTGCTTTAATCTGGTCTTGCTACACTTTGTGCTTTTTAAAGAGAGATCCTCTATTGTTTTCATCTCTACATTTCAAACACATCTAGCACAGTGATTAGCACATTGTCAGCCATTGATAAATATTTGTTGTATGATATTAGAAAAACTCAGGGCATCCATCTTAATGCTGTGTTAATTAAATAACATCACTCTTTGCTGATTAACTTAGTATTTTCACATTTTTATTGTTTCACTTTGAAGTACAATCTTTTATTTTTCCTCTTCTGTTTTACTACCATTATTTATTCAAAAATAGTGATGATTTTTCTTGTTCTCTTAGTAGATCCCCTGTAATATGTTTAAACTCATTTGAATATCTTCCTGCTTCTTCCATCCTAAAAGATTTAGACATGTTTGGAATAATTAAGAATATTTCCAAAAAGGATTTCTTACAACAGTTAGTGAGGATCAAAAATGTGCCAGGTTCTGTAAACCTATGTGTAAACTGAGGAATTTTGACTTCTGTCCTACAAAAATTTACAATCCAGGCAGTAAAGCTGAACAATCTAGCCTGAAAATCTATTTTAAAGCTTTTCCCCCCTAGTCTCAAGATATAACCTTGAAGCTTACTGCAAAACCCTTTTTTTTCTTCTCCTTAGTCTTAAAATATGACCTTGGAATGTACTTTCTTTGAAACACCATGTCCCTCCCTTTCCTGCCATACACTCCCTCACCTCCGTGCACATTTATCTAACTGTATGCTTGTATCTAATTATGTGCTTACTTAGAAGTTCCAGGGGGCTAATCTTAAAACAGACAAAGCATAGAGACCCAGCTGCCAAATTCCAGAGATTACCTCAAGGCAGTTAGTCAACAGCCCGGCCAGTGCCAAGATGACACCAGCCTGTGCTCCAGATGGCCCAAGGCTTCAGATAGCACAAAACATGCAGACCTTGGCCTCAGCCTCCCTCCCTCATGCCTCCCATTCCAAGTTCCCTTTTGTAAGCCCCTCTTCCCAGCCTGAAGTTTGAAATGGTTCCTAGAGGCGTAAGCCAGCTGCATCCCCATTGCTAGCTTTGGAAAATAAAGTCACTTTCCTTTTCACTGCACTTCGTTCTTGTTATTGCTTTTGCAAGTGGTGAGTAGCTGAGCCTGAGCTTGGTTACAAGGCAAGCATATGCTCTTAAGAATTTCATTTTAAAAAACCCCAAATTATGAATATATAATCTAATGACCTGGGAATCTCTTCGTGTAATATACAAAATGTCTTTTAGGGGTAAATAGAGGGGGCGATATTTAGTTTCTTAGGTGCAAAACCCAACCAAAAAAGGCATATTTGAAACAAAACTGAATATTTCCCTTTTCCTTTTATTGATTTATTTTAAATTTTAGCTGTCCTGTTTTTAATTTTTAAGAGCTTCTTGTCTCTATTACTCCTTTTAAATAGTATTCTGTTCTTTGTTACTGACATAAACTCATTTCTCAGAGAATAGTAATGGCAGATTTAAAAAAATGCTTCTTAAACCCTGCATTGCCTCGTCTTCCTTTGTATTCCTATTTTTTCTTTTTTCCCCTATTTCTAAATGTTTTTCTGCTGGAGGTTTCTCTAAAATACTTGTGGCAGTCATGTTTTAAGATTGAGGCAATAGAAAGTTGATTGAACGCTGCAGGCCAAGGGAACTTATTTGCTGATAATTTAGAGGGTAGTCCAGGGCAACTAAGCTCTTTCATTAGGACTCTTCAGATTTAAGGTGTCTTTTCCTTGGGACTATTTGTTCTAGGGAGGCATCCTCTCATATACTATCTTGGAGTGGGGCTTTAAGCCCAGCTCTAGCATTCTATAAGAAGGGAGGAGGAAGGAGGCTGAGGCTGGATCTACTATTCACTGTGAAACTTTGTTTATTCAGTCCTATTGTCAGCTCCATGTTCCCACCTTCCTGCCTTCTACTTAGGTACCCTAAATCTGAAGCCTTCAGATTCTGTCTTTTAAGGAAGCAGTAATGGTGGGGGTGAGATGTAAGAGGGATAACCACCAAACTGCCAAGGATAGTTGAGAGTGGCATATATATATAGGGAGAGAGAGAGGTTTTTTTTTTTTTTTTTTCTTTCTTTTTTTTTGACAGTCTCGCTCTGTCACCCAGGCTGGAAAGCAGTAGCATGATCTTGGCTCACTGCAACCTCTGCCTCCCAGGCTCAAGCAATTCTCGTGCCTCAGCTTCCCAAGTAGCTGGGATTACAGGTGGACCCCACCACCTTTGACTAATTTTTGTATTTTTTGTAGAGACGGGATTTTGCCATGTTGGCCAGTCTTGTCTCAAACTCCTGGCCTCAAGTGATCTGCCAGCCTTAGCCTCCCAAAGTGCTGGCATCAGGTGTGGGCCATGGTGCCCAGCCTGATCTAATATTTTCACACAGAATTTTAATTAATGCCTCTGCTTTTAATCATATACATATTACTCCTATTTGAACTATTTTGATAGTTCAAAAGCAGAATCTTTCAAGGCATCCTCTTTGTAGAACACTGTTCATACTTCTTTCCTATATTAAGTCTGTTACTAATCCTCTATCTGTTTTCTATCTTTTAAAAAAGTATTGAAGTCTTTCAATTTCGGTAGTCATATTATTTTCTTCCCCTTGGAACTTGCACCTTTTATATTTTAATTCTCATATTGTTATTTGGGGAAATATCATTATTTCAGGACAGAGAAGAAATAGATGTACATATTCATCTACTGTTGTTTGAAATAAATTTATGATGCTTTTGTTTGCTAATTTTCCTTTGCCACATTCACTGGTTATGTGAAGAACATACTCTACTACTTACTCCTTCTAAAGCAATTACACTTTATATTTGTCCTTTCTAGTCACTGTAAGTGCAATGAGTGTGTTGTAGAACATGGCCTATAGATGAACGTGAAACTAACCTTCTTTAGAAATTCTAGAAAAAATCAACTTGCAAATATATCTAATCACTAAAAGCATATTCTGTGCAGATAGTCTTTATTTACTAGTTGTCAATTTACTTGCTTATTTACTAGTTATCAAAGGGTTATTTTCATGCAAAATAAAGATATAC
Source organism: Theropithecus gelada (assembly GCF_003255815.1). Taxonomy (NCBI): domain Eukaryota; kingdom Metazoa; phylum Chordata; class Mammalia; order Primates; family Cercopithecidae; genus Theropithecus; species Theropithecus gelada. Next base: position 27,169,694 of record NC_037669.1, on the reverse strand, counting down.
CAGTAAAAGCCTTAAAACTTTGGAGGGCTGATTTTCCACTTCATGATCTTTTTTTAAAAATGTCAGACATGACTAAGGAGTGAGGTCTTTTTCCTTCCTTTCTATATAGATATAAAACCCCTTTCAATCTCCAGGTTTTGTTGATTTTGTTCTCTGTCTTTTTTTTTTTTTTACTTTCTATTTCCTGCACTCTGGTCAAATCACCCTCACCACTCACTGGCTGTAATGAAAATGGCAAATACCGTCCCTGCAGCCTGTCTGCTCCTAGCTCAGCCTGTTCTTCACACTGCCACCATAATGATGTTTTAAAGACAAATATAATCATAATCCTAGAGCAGAGATTGTTCACCTGAAATCATCCATGGTTGATCAACTTTATAAGTCTTTGAATCCCTTAGATTATAGACAAAAAATAGTGTTTATGATTATTTTATTTAGGGGCGAAGCCTAGGTATTTCGTCATATCCTTGAAAGAGTCTGACACTTCCGACTTTTAAAAATCACTCCATGGAGAATCAAGTTGATGAATAATGATGAGACTAGCCAGTGATCTCAACACAAATGACTACCAAAATCTCTATTATTTTTCTGGAAACAAGATTACCAGAAATCTAAATGGCATCTATGATTGATTGGTATTCTCTTCTCCCCACATAAGAATGGCAGAAGAATGACTGTTAGCCAAGTGTCTGTCAAAACAAACTACAAATATATTCTTTAGAAAACAGGCTGTTAAAATGGATCAGGTATAAATATGTTTTGCATATCACAGAAGACACCTAAATTAAGGAAAGCTGTGAAAGAGCAGATAGCCGTTTTTCAATTACATATGACCAATGTGGCATTTTTTGATATCTTAGTCAGTTATTCAAAGGTCTGGAAATGCCATACGTGCCTATGTAATTTGGAGTCACTGCTTTTGATACAGGCAGTGAGTCTAGAAATTTCTACCTTACTCAGAACAATCATGCTATGACTTTTTCCTACTTGTGCAATTACCAAGATTTCACACCATTTAACATTTTATGTTTATGCACATGAATATTTACAGGGAAATAGACTTGGGCATTAAAAAAAAAGAAGTCATTCAGCTTCCTTGACTTCATCAGGTTGTTTGTGGAGAGGCTATTTCACAAACACACAAGCTACAAATCAAAGGTATATGACACCTTTTTATATTATCAGGCAACATGGTGATGAAAAAAATGAAATGGAGTTTGTGAATTTTATTACTCAGGGTGACAATTTAATATGTGGGTGATGGTGTGCAGCTCCCAAATGAGATTTGTTGCATCCTCGGAACTGCATAAAATGTCTAAAGAGAGGGGCAAGCTTCCATGCCATATATAGACAGACTCATTGGATCTCCGGAGGAAGTTAGATTGGAAACTTGTAAGTCCACAGTCATTCACAGATGATAAAGTGTGTGAAGTGGAGAGCAGGGAGAGGCTGTGCTTGCATGAATAATTTTAATGACTTAATGTTTCTTCTTATTAATTTTAACATAGGGCAGTGGGATAAGGAAGTCATCAGTCTTGCATATGTCATTTTCTTCTACAGATGGTACAATGGTTGATTTGGTACAAGCATCATACCAAATATGTATGCAGGAAGCCAAAAAATAGAATCAAATCAAACATGATTTTACAGTTGTTATTATTCCTAAGAATATCTGTGCTCCCATAGGCATACGTCTTAGATAGGAGAATGCTATTGGAATTTCTGGTCTCTGCATTGAGGGGCTGTTGGTCTTTTGGAAAGATGTGCTTATTGAATGGGACAAGCCAGATCCAAGAGGCATTGCTAGGGCTACTCCCAGACCTACTTGTGATTCAAGGCTGTGCTTCTCCTCTGCACATGAGACGGGTGAGTTATGTTACTTCCTAGGTAAGAAGGAGGAGAAGAGGTAAGTTACCTGAAATCATCTGATGCATTATTATCCCCTTCAGTATGGACATAATGTCAGAAGAGGATCACTGAATCAGATAGGATAAAGCATTCTTTCGACCTCCCTGCTGGGGGCTTGTCTGTGCTGGACTAGACTGTGCAGGTGAAAACCAGATGAACTCAAACCACTTGTCTGATTAAATGGGCCAACTGTTTCAGTCATTGCCCAAATAAATGGTGTTTCTGTGCCAACTTTCATGTGTATACTTTGGAGGAAATTGTTACTTCCTATTCTGATCTCATCTTTTTCATAGGAATCTTAGAAGTATTGGAAAGCTGTTTTGAAATCCATTTTAAAACCTAAGATTGAGACTCACAATTTTTTTTTCCTTTATATAGGTATTCTCAGTTTAAATTGCTTTACGTTTTTACTTTTTCATTTCACAAATAGAAAGTAATTTATTTTGTTCCTCTTTGAGGGTGCTAAAATAGGATCACTGATTAGAAACTGATAACCACCCACTTGAGCCAGAATTTCTATCTTCTTATGAAACAGCGCTAAAACATTTGATGTAAAATTCCTCAGTATTTTTCGGATCAGACCCTCATTCATTTTAACAAAATTTACCTACCTGTGAAAGATCAGAACATGTGCTTTCAGGCTACTATTCCCTTATTAAATCAGTGAGCAAATGGCCTTAAAAGGGATTCAATTGAAATCAAAGAAACATTGTTTGAGTGCCTGTTGTATGTCAAGCCCCTTGAAAACACTGGGGAGAAAAAAGCAAATATTATAGCGTATAGGAAAGTAAGTAAAGATATTTAACAAACGACACTAACACAATGTGATAAGTGCTGTGATAGGGAATTTGGCTGTGTGATTTCAGTGTCAGTGGATTTCTTATTCAGTTAATCTCATCTGCCAAAGAAAATATTTTTGTAGCGAGGAAATGTCACCTCTGTTCACCATTGGAAATTACTATTTATCAAGTTGTCATTTACTTGGATACTGTTATCAGGTATTGTCTAACAGATAATATAGAGGGAAAATAGAACTATCCTCAATAGAGCCCCCTTTGACTTGTAAACTATGATACTCATAATGTTTAGTGCATGGTGTATATTTAGCCTCCTGCCCATCTGGTCTTTTGTGGAGGGACTGAACAATTGATTTCCATAAGATCCAGTACTAATGAGAGCCCTCATTGTGGTTATTTTTATTACTCTCTTTCTTGAGGCATTGTTTTCCGAATGAGAATATTTACTGGGTACAAATGTAATTGCTTCAGAGATTTCCAGAAAAGGTGCTAAATTCATCCTTATCCCAAAGCTGAATTTTAATTGATCTTTTTTCCTCACCGACTTTTTCAGTTTTGTTTTTCACCACTTACAAATAAGAATCAGTTGCATGTTCCAATCCTGGAGGTCTCTGAGTTTCCAAACTCTGAAGAAAGGGGCAAGAAAGGAAGAGTTAGGGATGCCCTGTATTCGTTCCTATGTGCCTTCCATCTGTCTTATACCTGCTGCGTGAGGAGCTGACGCCAACACCCAAAGCCCTGGACAAAGATTTCCTCCACAGTCACTTTCCTCTGACCCACGGGAACCTCCTTGGTTCCTCTCCCTCTTGCCTTCACAGCTGGACTTACCCTTGTCATCTTGCCCTGTTGGGATGTGGCACCCGCAGAGCTGCTCTGGAAACCCCATAGGGCCTATCTCTGGCACTTGCACTACTCCACTCGCTCTCAGTAATGTGGGCGTGAGGTGTCCCGTCCCCTCGCCTAACCCTTTCATAACATGGCTGGAAAGTCTTGTATGTACTGTCCCCAAAACAGATCAGACAATGTTGACCCAACAGAAGGAGCATGGTCACCTCAGTCCCGGTGGGGTGGGGGGTGGGCGGGGGGGAGTACACAGTGAAGGAGGCCTTGGATTTGGAGACAAAACTCATTTTGGGAACCTGGAAGCTCTCTGGAACTGGACACAAACTCTTGTCTCTGTAGTTTGCTTACCCAGGGGACTTGGCTAAGAGCTAGTGAATAACTTGTATAAGTATTATATGACCTTAATACATAATATTGTTTAGCCTGAGTTTTTGATACAGTTTTCAACTGCATGCTGTTCTAACTCTGTCTGAGTTTCACAGAATTATTTCTCCAGAGTAAATTGACTTATTCTTCTGAGCAGAGCCCAGGTAGCCTAGTTATCTTAACTGCGAGGAACTGATAGAGCTCTCAATCTCCTTGGGGGATGTTTAAAAATACATAAAGCAAAATTATATCACCTTAAGAACGTTATGAGTTTCAAAGCATGCAGTCAGCCCTGCCAAATTTTCCTCTGCCTTTGAGAATTGGAATAATTATTATAAGTGCAGACAAAACTAGGTTTCTCTTGCAGGCAGATTTTTGTGATTGCACCCTGGACTTCCGTTCAGAATTCTTTTCAGTTTCTTAGGAAAGCTAAATGAAGTTGCTGCAGTAAGGCCAGAGGGGGGCACCAAATAATCGTGATTGATAGAGTGGTTTGGCTGAGCATTAGCAGGAGGCTCAGGCATCAGGCCTGTTGAGCCTCTGTGTCTGTTTTGAGCATTTTGGGCATAAAACATATTGAAGTCTCTTTGTTTACCGAATCATCATCAAGCCAGGAGCTGACACCCGAGCTTCAGTGGCCCAAAATGTACTCGGCTAATGGGGAAGCAGCAGTTGGCAGGATCTGTGGTTGTAAACATTTTAGAAAAATTTCTTCACTCTTTTTAGCTCCTTCCTTATTTCACTTATCAGAGTTGAACTGTGGGAAGAACTGAGAAACAAACTCTGCCATGCTCTTGGAAGGCGAGAATACAGAGATGGGTCGTTCTTTCTGAGACAGAGGAATTATTGGCAGTTTTCTAGCATTAATTGTTCTTGATAAATTGCTGAAATATCTATTTGGTCTTCAGGAAACTGGGGAGCGTTCAATACCATTTAAAGTGTTTCTGCATTGTTGGCTATTTCAGAAAAGTTGGCTTCCTCTGCTGTATTTTCTAAAGCCAGATTTCTAAATTCAATACAACTTTCCACCACAAGTGTTGCAATTTATCTTGTGTGGAAAAGTAGTGTTTCATGTTTGTTGGTAGTTACTACTCTGTGTGGTCTGTAGTTTGCTTAGATGTCCTTATTTATAGTGAATTAATTTAGAGCAGTGGGCAGGGGCCAGGGCCAAGGAGTTGGAATGTCCTCTATTCAATTGAGGAGGGTCTAGGTACGCTTACTTCATTCTTTGTTAATACATGATGGATTCTAAGTCTTCTTGCAAAATACGTGTGGATACGAAAGTGATTAATTATGATCATGTCAAATTTGAGACTGATTTAAGTCCTGAACTATAATCTGTCACCTCAGTTTTCCTTTTAGACTTTTTGTATGGTTTAAGAATATTTCAAAAGTGTCCTTTGACCATCTCTTTTCGTAAAGTAAAATCTGTGATCATGGGGTTGCATGACAAGTGAATTCATGCACACAGAACAATGCTGACTCATGGAGACAGAGACTGTGAGGGTTCTTATAAATGCTGACCCCTTCCTATGCCGACATTTTCACTTAGTGTTTACGAACTTGAGCTCTGGAGCCAGATTACTTGGGTACTTGGGTAGGAATGTAGGCCCTACCACTTATTATCTATATGACTTTGGCAAGTTACTGAGCCTCTGTGTGCCTCAGTTTCCTCATCCATAAAGTGGAGTAATGGTGGTATCACAGAGTTAGCTGAGAATTAGATGAGTTACACGTAAAGCAGTTAGAATAGAACCTGGTGTATACAACTTCATAAGTACATGCTAAATAAATGTTTTAGGCCAGGCAGGGTGGCTCATGCCTGGAATTCTAGCACTTTGGGAGGCCGAGGTGGGTGGATTTTCTGAACTCAGGAGTTCAAGACCAGCCTGGGCAAAATGGTGAAACTGAGTCTCTACTAAAATACAAAAAATTAGTTGGGTATGGTTGTGCGTGCCTGTAATCCCAGCTGCTTGGGAAACTGAGGCATGAGAATCACTTGAACTCAGGAGGTGGAGGTTGCAGTGAGCCAAGATCATACCACTGCATTCCAGCCTGGGTGACAGAACTAGAGTCTGTCTCAAAAAAAAATAAAAAGAGTTTTAAAGGTGATATAAAACCTATTATGTCAGTCCTATAGAAGTTTTCCAGAGAAATTTACCATCAGGTGATTGTTATATGTGCATATATTGACTTAGTTGTTTCCTGTGCCTAGCTTCCTGGCTGGTATCTTAGGACCCTGCTGTTCTTTTATGCCTATAGAAACCTTTGGCCAGGCGCAGTGGCTCACATCTGTAATTCCAGCACTTTGGGGGGCCAAGGGGCGTGGATCACGAGGTCAGCAGATCGAGACCATCCTACTGGCTAACACGGTGAAACCCCATCTCTACTAAAAATACAAAAAAAAAAAAAAAAGCCAAGCGTGGATGCGGGTGCCTGTGGTCCCATCTACTCGGGGAGGCTGAGGCAGGAGAATTGCGTGAACCCGGGAGGTGGAGCTTGAAGTGAGCCGAGATTGCGCCACTGTACTCTAGCCTGGGCAACAGAGCGAGACTCTGTCTCAAAAAAAAAAAAAAAAAAAAAAGAAACCTTTAAGAGAGAAGAAATAGAACAACCAAAATCTTGTACAAAGATCATGTTACAACCGACTCTTCAACATAATTTATTTAACGAACATTCATATAGCACTTACAATGTGCTACACACTGTTTTAAACGCTGTACAAATATTAACTCATTTAATCCTCATTATAACAGAATACTTGTTGAATTTCAATTAAGTGATGTGGGAAAGTCCTCTAGCCTGCTGTCTGACATGATAATCCTTTAATAAATATTTGTTGAAGGAATGAATACCTGTGAGTGACTCAATCAATCAGTCTGCCTTGTTTGGCTAACAAAAAAGCAAACAATACAGGAGGATGTTATATTAAGTGGCCTAATGTGTTCTCTGAAACTGGAAACAATTGAGAATCTTTATCCACAGCTGTATTCAGTTTGTACTGAAGGGACTAAAGTGGCCTAAATGTCCCTGTTCCTTTCTGAATATTAAGTCACTTGTTATTTTGATATTAAGCTTAGATGTTTAGGTGTCATAGAATTGGTAAAGTCTTGGTGACTTGTAGGTGTTACACTCAACTTATATTGAATATCTTAGTGTACCATTCTAAATTTCCATTTTTATCTTTATTTTGGATTTTGAGCAGACAGTATTATGATTCTGTTTAAGACATGAAGACGTGCCAGTTTTCCTTCACTCTTTCAATTGCTTTCTTTTGTTTTAATCTTGGAAAACATATTTGCATCATATTTCTTAATTTGTCACAGCCTGAGAAGTGACGTTATTGAATGACAGTAGGAGCTTGAATATTGTGCTTTGAAATGCCATTGAGGATACCATTATTCATGTGACAGCCCTGAGAAGATTAGCAAATAACTACTTAACATTTTATAATGCTTTATCATCATAAAAATCTACATATTAAACGAGGAATAAATTACTTAAAAATATATCACTTCTATTCAAACACCATTTGGAAAAACTTGAGAGATAAATGCCAGTTTTTAATGAAGCTACAATAAATGTTTTTATTCACCATGTTATTGCTCCAATCAATTGTAGATTATTTTTATAATTATTAAATTAGCTGCATTTAGCCCTAAACCCTACTTGTTGAAACACAGTTAACATGATAGAAGAGAACCAATGTAATAATAATCTAAGACTTCAATAGTCTCTGTGCCTGTCTCTCTTTTCTGTTCCTTTCTAGGTACCAACTGAAATGATCTCTTCCTAATCTATGACAAGTATCTGGGAAGGTTGAATTTGATTTAATTTTTTTTTCTTTTTGACATAGAGTCTCGCACTCTCACCCAGGCTGGAGTGCAGTGGCGCGATCTTGGCCCATGGCAACCTCCGCCTCCCAGGTTCAAGCAATTCTCCTGCCTCAGCCTCCCGAGTACCTGGGACTACAGGTGCACCGCACCATGCTCGGCTAATTTTTTTTAATTTTTAGTAGAGATGGGGTTTCAATGTGTTAGCCAGGATGGTCTCGATCTCCTGAACTCGTGATCCGCCTGCCCCAACTTCCCAAAGTGCTGGGATTACAGGCGTGAGCCACCGCGCCCAGCGGAATTTAATTTTTAAAAATGAAAGTGTTGAGATGTGGTACTGAAGGGCACGTGGAAAAGAGTGGGCAACCTTCCACGAGGAGCTCAGGTCCCTTTGGTGGCTATGAAGAAGTGGAGAGGAAAAATCAAATCTGTAACCTCTTATCTCTGAAACTAAATGTTGTTGATACTGTCAGAGTAGACATGGGATTGTGGGCAATTCCTGGTTTCAGGGAAGTCAACAAATCTTCTGAAGTTACAGTGTAGTTAAAAATGACAGTTCAGGAGTGGGATTGCTCTGTGCCTCATCCAGTGGTCAGAAGTGTAAGGTGGGTTGAAGTTTATAAATTGACAGTCAATAAAATCTATCCCAACCCAGGGAAGTAACTGGCAGACTTGAAGCCTGAGAAGAAGCTATTTGAGGTCTACTCAAACCTGAGTAGCTTCTATTGCAACTTTGACACCCTTGTTTCGTATAGCTCTGGGATAGAGGCAGAGGGGTGGTCTCCTGACTACATGTTGGAGATTTTTTATGGGATGAGGGGCAGAGTGATGAAAAGATGACATTATTGGTAAGTCCAGATTTCAGTGGTGAGCTGATACTTCAAGTTTTGGTAGTACTGAAAGTGGACAGCCCCTCAGTAGGATGAACAGGTTTCTGATAGGAACTGTGATATCTGCTAGCTTTAAGTAAAACATCTGAATTCTGTCTCCAGAGGTAAGAGGCACAGACTATTGGTCTTAGATACTAGGATTCCAGGATATTACAGGATGGTAGTATGGGGCAGGCTGTCTGGAAGAAAAGATACTGGACTTGTTTAGTTTGGTTATAAGCTTGTCCGTGTCAGTATTTAATAAACATTCAGGTGGCTCAACAAATTTTATGGGAAAAATTTGCATGACGGTAGGAGCTTGAATATTGTGCTCTGAAATACCATTGAGGATATCATTAGTCATATGACAGTCTGTAGAGTAGGAGCATCAAGTTCAGATTACCCATCCGTATATCCACTCTCATACATATATATTCAAACATGCTGTAAGTTCTCATTTACTCCCTTCTGCCCTTTTTCCTACCAGAATGAAGGAATCTCTTGACGAATCTGCCCCATCCTGGTCCTCACCCCCACACCCCTGTCAAGTCAGATTTGTCCCCTCAGCCTTCCTGAACTTGCCTTGTTCGTCATCATCCTAAAATATTTCTCATTATATTTCTCTTACCTGGTTGTTTTCAGCTTTTCCTTTTTGCCTCTGTGAATATTATCCATTCGTTAAAGTTGAATGACCCTTCTTTGGCTACTTTTCCAAGCTTGTGCCCTTTCTACAACTTCATCTGTCTCAATAGATTGAAAACTTCTTCAGAGTAAGGGCCACATTTTTGTTTGCTTCTTTGCTATATTCTGTGTACTGTACCACACTCTGGTGATGTGTGACTACAAGCCAGGTAATGGAAAATCCCAGTTTTTGCAAAAAGGAAAATTTTGCTTGATCTACTTTGTATTCTCTAAATAAACTTAGCTGCTGCCTTCACAAATTACAGATTGCTTCTGATAAGTTCATTTTTAAAAATGGAATTAAAAGTCCCCTTTTGTTTTGTTTTACATTTATCCCCTTGAAATTCTCCTTGACTGTAATCATGGTCAAAGACTTGAAATAGTTGGAAGTTTCCTCAGGTGGACAAAGGTGCTGAGATTAGATGTTCTAAAACATAACTTCACTCATTAAGGCCATAATCTGAATTAAGTTTCCTAGTAAATTACTGTAAAATGCTTATTTAAGTCTTCTGATCACTATACCTTGTATGTATCAAGACATCGCTTTGTATCCCATGAATATGTACAATTATTATTTGTCAATTAAAACAAATAAAAAATTTAAAAACACACATAAAAATAAAGTTATCTGAAAGCTTTTAATCTAAAACTGATCCAATTAGACAGATGGGTCATTGCAAGCTACAATGCTCAAATTTATGATATTAATAGTGAAATAATGTACTGTTACAATATATTTAAGCTCCCTGGAACCTTAATGTCAAGCATATTGTTAGGCACACATAGTAGGTTCTCAATAAATATTTGGTGGAAAATTGATATATTTTAATCTATGCATATTTGAGTGAGCTATTTCTATTTTTGGTGTCCTGTCCTGATTTATAATGAAATCTCTCAATCTGGATTATTTTGGCACATTACCAAACATAATGTAATGAAATAGAAAATTCTGTTCATACTAATTTATGACCAAATCTAAAACCTCTTTGAAATTAGTAGAGGTGCTTTTGTCTTCACAGAGCTTGGAAGACAGTGAACCATTTTTCACAGAGACTATGTTTAGTTATTTTCTTATTATAACTGTATTTAGCACAGACTGGCAAACAACTACATCAGCATTATCATCTTTATCCTGTATTCACAAACATTTAAATTAAATTAGTATTCTTTCGGTTACATGTGACATAACTTAAATTCTGGATAAATGGTTATTTTTATAGTTGCATTATGGACTTTGGCATTATTCAAAGAATACATAATTTAAATTCTGACAAGCTTTTAAAACATTTTCTTCTAAGCAATGCCTGCAAATTAGTCTTTTCCTTCCTTTTTTAGACTGGGGCTGTGGCTGAGATGTCACATGGGAGATAGGATCATAAATTTCTGTTGTATCTGGATGGAGATGAACAGGAGGATCTATGGGTGAGAAGAATCAGTTACGGATGGATTCTAGAGCCTGCTTGCTGATCCAGGCTTGCAACTGTGGACTTTATAAGCTTAGTTTTTAATTTGCTATCAGCTAGCATAATACCATAAATGCATAAAAACCTAAATATTTAGTCTTAAGAGAAATGCCGCCTTGACCTGACCCTTTATCCAAATAAATTGACAAAATATCTCGTTCTCTAGGATGCCAGACAAAAATACCAGTTGCAATGTTTTGTTGCATACAGCTTATTCTAATTTAAATTAGTGGCATATAAAGTCATCATCTTGCTTGAACAAACATCTTATTAAATTGAGTATGTCTTTTATCCCATGAAATAAAATTAATTTTGAGATAGTTATTTTTCAGTTGCAAATTTATTGAGTTAATAGAAAGCAAGTTATATAGTCTTCCAAATAATATGTTACATCCACTTGCATTTTGTTTTTCTTCAGCATTGTGTGGTTTTTAGAAAATCTTGCAAGTTAAATATACTAAAGTGGAAACTGAAAGAAAATAATTAGAGATAGAGCACTAAATTTGCAGATAAAGATTATTTTTAAAATAAATGTTCACTGTAGTTTTATTTATATAAAAAAACCCCAAACTACCCAAATCTTCAAATAATAAAGACACTGTTAAAAAACTGTTACCTTTCCATTTATGGATTATTAGGTAGACTTTAAAAATACTTTAAAAGATGTTTTAAAAGGTTATGCCAGTTTCCCTAATGTAAAAACAAAGTAAAACACCAAAACAAATCCCCAGAAAACCAACCTGTATATTCACTATACCAACCAATTGCATATACACTAGAATTTTTGTTTGTAAATAGATGAATGTGCATAAGACAATGTGTTAAAAAGTACAGACACTTCATACCTCATACAGATTGAGTTCTTACTATGTATTCAGTTCTTACTATACTCTAGACTCTTGGCTAAGCACTTTAAGGGCCTTATCACATTTAATACTCACAGGAGCACAATGAGATTGTTCTGGGCAAGCTGGAAAATCACACTGTCAGAAACTGATTGGCTGGGTGAATACTTTCAGATCATTTTGAAGTTGACAATCACAGGCAAACACTTTGAAGCCATGCCAGTTGTGTATTGGAAGGAATTAAACATGCAAATGTAGTGAGTGCAATAGATTTTAAGAGTGTGTTTCTTCGGAGGTGATGCAGTAATTGCTGTTGTTGGGACTGTCTCTTGAAGTGGAAACTAGATGAGTAGGTTTAGACATTAACATTCTTAACAGTGATTTGCTCCCTCTGTGGCCTTGGATAGAGCACCTGTCCCTTAACACGTTAGAGCTCCAATAAAATAAACTGCTTTGCCCCAGCTAAAAGGAACAGTCTCTTTGATGGAACTTGAGCTCCAGTCATGGTGATTTTCCACCAGGTACTTCAAAGAGGACATCCTCTTCTGAAGAACAGAAGAACCTGAAATGTTTGGAGCCTAAGGTTTCTAGGATCTTCTTTTGCCAGTCTTCCCCATTTATTGCCCTCCTCCCATCAACCACACTGACGTTTGAGGGGATAAAGAGTGTTGCATAAGGGTTTACACTAGGGAGTCCATTTTCTCCTAAGAATTATTATATTACATAATGTTGCCAAGACATACAAATGAACAATAACTGGTTTAAATACATAGAAGAATCAGGCTTGTTTTGCTTCTTTAAGAATCATACATAAAAATTGGTGGCAATTTCTTTTTGCATGTGAGGAAAATAAAACACAGAGAAGACTGTAGTTTCACTAAAGTCACACACCTACTGCATGAGAGACAGAGTCAGAATTTCAACGCAGCTCTGTCTGGCTTCAGAGACCTTGGTTATTTCAGTGGTGGGATCATAGATTATATTTCTTCCTTTAAAAAATATTTCCTCTGTATTTTTCTAAATCTTAGATGATGATATTGCTTTTATAATTAAGCAATACATGTTATAAAAATAAAATATTTTTATGTAAGCTGAAGAAATGAGAAAAGAGATTTTTCCTGTTAAGGAAAAACAAGTTCCTATTCTTCTTTTCCATTGTAGACTGTTTGCTGTGATTGCACTTGCCATCTTATGCAGAAATGACCTGAAGACAGACTGAAACAACATGTTCTACAGCCTGAAAATATCTACCTTGACGTACAGTTTCATTAATGCTGTTGTGATCAGACTGGGCAAAAATTAGCATATGTTACTAACTAATCTAATTCGAGTGCCAATTCTTAATAAAAACATAAAACAATAAAAGCAATTCAGAAAATATTTACTGTTTGATTTCTTCAAGCTCCAAACAGGATTGCGCTTAGCTGTAGAAACTTGAATATATGCAAATCTACATGGATAGAATTCTTAGTCTTCTTTGGGCCAGGTGTGTTAGCCCCTTGGGAAAGGAAACTAAAGTTTTGGAATATATTTTTATTCATGAACCTGCTCTCTTTAAGACTTCTGAGGAAACGAGTTGCTGAGCAGATGAGTAGAATATGTTACTACTGTTCTGACATTTCTACCCATCAAAACTAGCTGATATAGTACACTTTAATGACCCTTCTATAGTCAAAACTGACATTGACATTGACATTAACAGAAAAGATTTGGGACAAAGAACTGTGTTCATGCCGCAAATCAGCCTTAAGCTTCACCACAAGCTGCACATTTTATGCTACTGTATTCTGCTTAAGCACATATTTGTATTTATATAAATGGAATGATCCTTTAATACTTAAGGACTTTATTCTGGGTGAGTTAGAATCATACCGTTTTGGCAGGAAAACTCTTTGACAGGAAAAACTATGATTTAAGAGCTAAAAGTAACCAAACTTGATGATTTAAGAGCTAAAAGTAACCAAATCAGTAACTACTGAAATTCTTCAATATCTGTTAGAATATCTCCCATTTGAGCCGTGTTTGTAAATGATGTTCAAAGCCATTTCAAAAGCATGTAAATTAAAAAAACAATTCATTTGATTCTGCTACGGTTTAAATATATATGTCCCTTGAAAAGTCATATGTTGGAACTTAAACCCCAAGGTGATGGTGTTAAGAGGTGAGGGCTTTGGGAGTTACTATAATTAGGCCAGGAGGGCTCTGTCCTCATGAATGGGATTAATGCCATTATAAAGGAGACTTCAGAAAGCTGCCTGGCCTTTTTCTATCTCTTCTGCCTCGTAAGTACACAGCATTCATCCCTTTTGCCCTCCCACCTTTTGCCATGTGAAGATGCAGTAACACGCAGGAACCGTCTTGGAAGCAAGAGCGCAGCTCTCACCAGACACCGAATCTACCTGCACCTTGATCTTGGACTCCCCAGCATCCAACTATGAGAAATAAATTTTTATTACCCAATCTCAGTATTTTATTATAGCAGTACAAACAAACAGAGACAGATTTTGACAGTCATATGAAACTTCAACTACTTTGTAAAAAGAAAATATAAATGTTGAATGATTGAAGATCATGAAAGACTGGACAATGAGAAAACGTGGGGGTAGTCGTTGTAGAAATGGAGTGGTATTCAGAGACATAACTAATTTAAGCTATCTCTAGGACAGGGTTAAATAACAGAAAAATCAAATGGGCCTCTGACTATTAGTGTGTTTTGTTTGGGTACTAAGGGGTAGAGTTGTATTAGTCCATTTTCATGCAGCTAATAAAGACATACCCAAGACTGGGTAATTAATTAAGAAAACAGAGGTTTAATGGACTCACAGTTCCACGTGGCTGGGGAGGCTTCACAATCATGGTGGAAGGTGAAAGGCATGTCTTACATGGTGGCAGGCAAGACGGAATGAGAGCCAAGTGAGAGCAGAAACCCCTCTTATAAAACCATCAGTTCTTGTGAGGGAAAGCAGAAACCCCTCTTAAACCATCAGTTCTTGTGAGGCTTATTCACTACCACAAGAACAGTATGATTTGCCTCCATGATTTAATTGTCTCCCACCAGCTCCCTCCCACAACACATGGGAATTATGGGAGCTACAGTTCAAGATGAGACTTGGGTGGGGACACAGCCAAACCATATCAAGAGTGTTCAGCTTTAAAGAGTGCCTGAGAGTATGGTCCAGGAGTTTGGATATCCATAGCTATTGTGACCCTTGGCATAAACTGATAACTTTCAAAATTAAAAGAATTCATCTTAAACTGTTAGTTCCTCTGAAATACCAGCAAAATACTCAGGTTTGAGAATTTCTGACCACTGTCTATTAATTTTAGGTCAATAACTAGAAGATAATTAGGCTAAGAGCTCTATCAGTTATTTTACATTTGGGGTGATAAATGTCAATATTTACATGTACGATTTAGGTCCTTTTGTGTGGATCTTTGCATTGTGGCAAATTGAAGAAACCCTAGATATTTGGGATGGTTGATTTGGATTGCTAGAAGGAGCCTTCCCTGTTTTTCACCACAAAAATATTGGTTATTTCCATGACCTCAGTATCCCAGGAAAAAGTGAATGAAATAGCTAAAGGGAAAACACCTAGGTAATTACTTCTGTTGATTATTTAATGTTGGTAAATAGAATATTTCATAGAGATTTTAACTGATCAAGGAGAGGAAATATTTTTTGTTCTATATGAATGCAACCTGATAATTCTACTAAAGCAAGAATAGAATAAAAATCTTTCCACTGACACAGATTGTGGTGGATATGGGATGTAATACAGCAGAAAAGAAAAACACAGGCTCAAAATGGAGATAACGCATAGCTGAGAGAAACTTTCCTAGGTAATAAGCACTTGCAGCTAAGATTTCCTAGGGTGTTTTGGAAGAAAACAACTGCCACAGAAATGCAGCTGGGAAAGACTATGTTGAAATTATGAATTTTGCCGTTTGTATAAAGAGAACAAATATTATTTGTGAATTGTACTGAAAACATGGATATAAAGAAGTGATCATTGGGGGGTGGAGGAGGAGCGAGCCAGGCCAGGGGGCGGCTGCACAGTCTCTGCGATCCCCAGGCCTGGAGTAGGGTCTGTGCATGGCTGGCTGGCTCTGCCCCACGTCCAGTCCCGAGCAGGCCTCCCTTGGGCCAGCCCGACGTAACTGAGCTCAGTGGACCCTGAGGAAGGAGCAGGTCCATCGTAGAGCCGGAGGGTCGGAGGAACGTGACATCACAGAAATGGTTTCACCCAAATATCACTGGTGTGGAGGCAGAAAACCTACTGTTGACAAGAGGAGTTGATGGCAGTTTTTTGGCAAGGCCTAGTAAAAGTAACCCTGGAGACTTCACACTTTCTGTTAGAAGAAATGGAGCTGTCACCCACATCAAGAATCAGAACACTAGTGATTATTGTGACCTGTATGGAGGGGAGAAGTTTGCCACTTTGACTGAGTTGGTCCAGTATTACATGGAACATCACGGGCAATTAAAAGAGAAGAATGGAGATGTTATTGAGCTTAAATATCCTCTGAACTGTGCAGATCCTACCTCTGAAAAGTGGTTTCATGGACACCTCTCTGGGAAAGAAGCAGAGAAATTATTAACGGACAAAACAAAGTATGGTGGCTTTCTTGTATGAGACAGCCAAAGCCAGCCTGGAGATTTTGTTCTCTGTGTGTGCACTGGTGATGACAAAGGGGAGAGCAATGATGCGAGTCTAAAGTGACTCATGTCATGCATGATTCGCTGTCAGGAACTGAAATATGACGTTGGTGGAGGAGAACGGTTTGATTCTTTGACAGATCTTGCAGAACATTACAAGAAGAATCCTATGGTGGAGACATTGAGTACAGTACTACAATTCAAGCAGCCCCTTAACACGACTTGTATAAATGCTGCTGAAATAGAAAGCAGAGTTCAAGAACTAAGCAAATTAGCTGAGACCACAGATTAAGTCAAACAAGGCTTTTGGGAAGAATTTTGAGACACTGCAACAACACTTCTCTACAGCCAAAAAGAGGGTCAAAGGCAAGAAAAAAAAAAAAACAAAAATAGATATAAAAACATCCGCCCTTTGATCATAGGGTTGTCCTACACAACGGTGATCCCAGTGAGCCTGTTTCAGATTACATCAATGCAACTATAACCGTGCCTAAATTTGAAATCAAGTGCAACAATTCAAAGCCCAAAAAGAGTTACATTGCCACACAAGGCTGCCTGCAAAACACGGTGAACGACTTTTTGCGGATGGTGTTCCAAGAAGACTCCCAGGTGATTGTCATGACAAGGAAAGAAATGGAGAGAGGAAAGAGTAAATATGTCAAATATTGGCCTGATGAGTATGCTCTCAAAGCATATGGCGTCATGCGTGGTAGGAACGTCAAAGAAAGCACCACTCATGACTATAAGCTAAGAGAACTTAAACTTTCAAAGGTTGGACAAGGGAATATGGAGAGAATGGTCTGACAATACCACTTTCGGAGCTGGCTGGGCCACGGAGTGCCCAGTGACACCAGGGGCATGCTGGACTTCCTGGAGGAGGTGCACCATAAGCAGGGGAGCATCATGGATGCAGGGCCGGTTGTGGTGCACTGCAGTGCTGGCATTGGCCGGACAGGGACCTTCATTGTGATTGATATTCTTATTGACATCATCAGAGAGAAAGGTGTTGACTGCAACATTGATGTTCCCAAAACCATCCACGTGGTGTAGTCTCAGAGGTCAGGAATGGTCCAGACAGAAGCACAGTACCGATTTATCTATATGGCAGTCCAGTATTATATTGAAACACTACAGCGCAGGATTGAGAAAGAGCAGAAAAGCAAGAGGAAAGGACACGAATATGCAAATATTAAGTATTCTCTAGTGGACCAGATGAGTTTAGATCACAGCCCCCTCCTGCCTTATACTTCAGTGCCACCCTGTGCAGAAATGAGAGAAGACAGTGCTAGAGTCTATGAAAATGTGGGCCTGGTGCAACAGCAGAAACGTTTAAGATGAGAAAACCTGCCAAAACTTCAGCATAGAAATAGATGTGGACTTTCACCCTCGCCCTAAATACCTGCTTCCCAATTACTCATTTCCTCAGATAAGAAGAAATCATCTCTACAATGTAGATGTTATATTTTATAGAATTTTGTTTTAAATTGAGGAAGCAGTTAAATTGTGCGCTATATTGTTCAGATTATGGGGATTCAAATTCTAGTTATAGACCTTTTTTTTTCTTTTTATAACCTTAACCAGTTTAATTCTTTTTTTCATGTGGGGGAAGATAAGAAGAAATGATTTGGGAAAATTAAGTAACAACATCCTAGAAAAGTGAGAACAATCTCATTTACCATGATGTATCCAGTAGTGGATAATTCATTTTGATGGCTTCTGTTTTTGGCTAAATGAGAATTAAGCCAGTGCCTGAGACTGCCAGCAGCTGACTGGTCTACCTTTGCATTGGCATTAAAGATTCACAGAAAAAGAATCATGGCTATTTATGAATTAAGATAAGAGGTGTGGCTTTTTCTTTTTTCCAGCCGATGACCAATTATAGTTCGACTATTGACTGAGAAGGTTGTGGTGGGAAAACGTTTGCCATATTTTCTTTGCATTTGAGTAATTGTCTTGTACTTAGAAAAAAAGGCATCTATGAATGACCAGTGTTTTTGGTTGTCAAATGTTGCTCACAGACTTGCCCCAAAAGTTTAGGGGCTGAAAACAACCCCACCCCCAACCGTTCTTCAATCTGAGCTGGGCTCAGCTGGGCTGTTCCTCTGCCAGCCTGCAGGTGGCCGCTCAATGTGGTTAGCAGGTGGGCGGAGAGACCGGGATGACTGGGGTTCTCTCTCTGCCTGCAGTCCTGAGTCTCTCCTTCTCTGTGTAGTCTCTTTCAGTGGCCTGGCTGGCGGGGTAACTAGGCATCTCACTTGCAGTTCACAGCTCCCAAGAGCTCAAAAGCAGAAATGGCCAGTCTTTCTGAAGACTTAAGTCCAGATTTGTCTCAGTGTCCCTTCTACTGCCCTCTATTGGATGATGACGATGATGAATGTTTCTAATTAGAAGAGCGCTGGAGTATGCCCTCTACTTATTAAACAAGTCACAAGCCCAGCCCAGATTCAAGGAAAGGATGTGAAGTGGAGGTGCAGTTAATTGGAGGCCACTAGTCTAACAGACGGTCACAACCAGTGCCATGGAAAACCAAAGATATTAGCAAAAGTAGAAGTTGCTAGTGACCTTTGGAAGCCAAAGTCACTTACAGTAGCTGGGACAAAGTGATAGTCAAACTGAGAAATAAGGAGAGGGCCTTCAAGGAGCTTCCTGAATGATTTCTGCCAGCCCTGAGCCTATTTTTGGAACCAGCACTTGGAGAAACTGATCCTGTGAGAATGGATGTGTTTACGGACACAGGGCTTTTGAGAGCAGCACCACCCCACTGGGCCACCCCCAGACTTGAGAATGTGATACTTTCTTAATGCCACTGGTTTTTAGTCAGGCCACAGTAAGAAGAAACAGCCCTCACACACCTCCAGCCAGGTTGAACGAGCTCATTTTTATTTTAGCCAATGGTAAGATTTTCTAATGTTCTATCTTAAGTGCCTTCTCCAAAGACATCCTTCATTGCCTCATATGTTGAATCATCATTCAGTGCAGATATTTCAGTGAAGATATAATTGGTTGACTTGTGTAACGGTAATAAAATGCTATGGCATCTTTACCGTGAAAAAAAAAAAAGAGAGAAGTGATCATTACAATAGATATTTATGGACAATATCATTGGTGTTGAATGCAGACAAGGTTTGCAGATGGAAAAAAAGTAGGTGACTAACCAAACCTGAGGCCAAACAGAGTAGTACTTGGTCATTTCCTTGGCTTCCCTAATTCCCCAGGAGGGAAGAGCTGGGTGCTAATCAACTAAAACCAATAAACTGCTCTTCCTTTGCCCCTAATTATTTATTGTTCTATAGGTGAACAGAAGAGGGTGAGTGTGTTTGAGGGTGAGTAAAGGTCAAGTTTCCGTATCTGCAACAAAGCATTTGTGGTTCAAAATCTCCTCTTGCATTCTAATAAGGGTGGACCCTGAAAGCATACTTTTATTTGCTGAGGTGGATGGTGAGTGAGGATACAAACTGGGGAAGTTAAGGATCTACTACATTGCTTAATTTAATGAAAGTACATTGAGAGGTTGGGGAAGGTAGTTCTGGAAGCAGTGAGTTGGCTACAGATGTGGAGAAGAACTTTAAGCAACTGGAGTGGGAGAGGAAATTGGGGGCAAAGAAAGAGTAGTTTAAAGCAGAGCATTTCTGATTATCTTGCTGGGTAGTTAGAACTCTCTTTTTCATTTCCACATAGACACTTCAGCCAGAGTGACTTCTATTTTTGGAGTGGTGTGTGTGTGTGTGTGTGTGTGCGTGTGTGTGTGTGTGTGTTTAGATATGACATACTGAAGCTGCATCCTTGTCTGGGGTAAATACCTGAGGTTCGTTGTCTCCTGCCAGGGAAATAGAGGATGCGGATACACAGGAAGTGAGTTGAAGAGTGGAGGTTTGGCCAGGCATGGTGGCTCACACCTGTAATCCCAGCACTTTGAGAGGCTGAGGCAGGCAGAATACTTGAGGTCAGAAGTTTGAGACCAGCCTGGCCAACATGGTGAAACCCCATCTGTACTAAAAATACAAAAATTAGCCGGGAGTGGTGGCAGTTGCCTGTAATCCCAGCTACTTGGAAGGCTGAGGCAGGAGAATCACTTGAACTTGAGAGGTGAAGGTTGCAGTGAGCCGAGATCGCA
This sequence comes from Theropithecus gelada, assembly GCF_003255815.1. Taxonomy (NCBI): domain Eukaryota; kingdom Metazoa; phylum Chordata; class Mammalia; order Primates; family Cercopithecidae; genus Theropithecus; species Theropithecus gelada. Next base: position 27,149,318 of record NC_037669.1, on the reverse strand, counting down.
CCATTGCACTCCAGCCTGTGGGACAAGAGCGAGACTTCGACTGAAAAAAAAAAAAAAAAAAAAAAGAGTGGAGGTTTAATAGGTGAAAAAAAGGAAAGAGAATAACTCTCCTGCGGGGGTGGGGGGGGGTTCCCGAGTGGGTCTTCTGGTTTTGTGGTCAAATGCATGAGGTTTTATAGACGAGCTTGAGGAGGTAGTGTCTGATTTACACAGGGCCCAAAGATTGGTTGGACCAGGTATGGTATTTATATAGTGTGCGAAGAAGCTGGTCACCCCACCCTAATCTTTTATTATGCAGATGGATTCTCTACCTGGCCAGCGCCATGTTGTCTGTTCCTTACTGTACATGTGGTTGACAAAAGGGAAGATGGAGCTGCTATACTGAACATGCCTAGCCCCCAGGTAGCCTTTTCCTATTGGCACAGCTGCCGGCATTTACCTGTGCAAGCTTTTCACTTGCTTCTCTGTGCTTGCAGCTTGATTTTTCAGGCTGCTTTTTGTTATAAAAGAAATTATTTGGGGGCTGCTTTTTATTAAAAGGAAACCTTACCAAGGACTCTCTTACCCTCACTAACTTCCTAAATAATTTCTTTCTAGCTCCTATATCAATATCAGGTCTGACTTCAAGGTACATTTGGGAGGAGATGAGGGAAGCCCAGTGTGGCCAGTCTCATTTGAATTACAAGTGAATAAATTGAATTTTAAGCTGTATGCAATTATTATTCTATAATCTATCATGTATATTTAATCACATGATAGATTATAGAACCATAATTTATCTTTATTTTTATAGAATACTTATTTAATCCCCACGCCTCTCAGAGTTTATTACACAAAATTAACTGAGTTGGAATATGTGCCGACGATTGCAGTCAAGATTCTGTGGCTAGAGGGTAGAGGGAGTAATAGAGGTTTTTATAGAATGATTCCAGACTAACTTTCATTTCTGTTGACATGAGCTTGACATAATATATGCCTACAAGTTATCATTATTTGTAGATTAATAGGACAGTTTATAAGCTTCGTATCCATTTTAGTCAAGATATAATTCTTTATACAACTAATGAGAGATTGTTAGCACATAAATAACATTCCAAGAGTGTGTTTTGTCCATTTCAGTAAGTCAAATACTTATTCAATTGGTGATAAAAGCAAGAGCTAAATTCACAAGCACTTTATGTCCTTCCTCAGTTGAAGGTATAACGGGAAGTAAATTAAGGTTCTATATAATTTATTGGATTTTTAAAAGCTTTGTGCACTTTTCCTAAAAATGCCTTGAGGCATTAACAATAAAATTAACTTATGCATCTACTTATAGCCATAATGATACATTCAAATGGAAATCAAGAGCATGCAAATCAAGCAATATGCTGTTACCCTTAGAATATTGAAGAGTGCATTAAAGATATATAGTTATTTTAATAAGCAAGGATGAAAACCTTTCATTTGTCCTCTTTTTATACATTCTGTACTTCTCTTGATCGAGCAGCAAAACAAACAAAACCACCAAGAAACCAAAACTCCCCCAAAACTAATAGAAGCTAAGGTTCAGGGACTCTACTTGGAATGTGAATTTCCAAGTCTTTTCTTCTCTGTCTGTGCCCTGCCACAGCCCCTCCTCCCTCACACTGTGCTGGGGATGGCTCTGCTTCTTGCACACACAGCAGTCCTCCATCGTAGAGCTATGCTGGTGACACACACCTTACCTGAGTGCTTGCTGCCAGAGAGCGGCATGCATCATTGTTCTAGAAAGTGGTCTTTCTAGTAGATTGCTAGAGGGCCCTTTACTTTTATGCTTTATTTATTTAAAAAATTCTGAAATGTAAGAAGGGGGAGTAGAAATATACAGCATAATTCATGTGGGAAATAAAAGGAGCTTTGAAATTTTTCTGTAACTGATTTTATCTTGCATGGTGATCTCTTTTGTGCTAATGAGGTAAAAACTTAAACTTTACAATTAAAGATAATTAAGACTCTACTGGTGAAAACAGCCTCATTAGATAAATATTCAAGCCATTCGAAGTTCAAACTCTCTCTCAGAGCTGTTTCTTTTCATACAGGTGATACCCCTGCCTCCCTCTCTTCCTTCCCAGGGTGGCAGGTAGGTGCAGGAGGCGACTTAAGTGTTGTCACAGTGGTGGGTGGGAACTAGAAGCCTGGACGCTGGAACAGGCGCAAATCCACCGAGTCCTCACCACCAGTGTCTCCTGTCTGCTTGTTTGTGGGGAAAGACCTTGGCCTCGCTGACATTATCTGGTGCCCAGCATGAATAGTGCAGTGGGCTCTAGATTGCTGGACTGTTCCTGATGATGTCTTCCTTCCCCACCTCTGCTTTCCCTGATTCTCTGGATCCCTGAGGTTTGGCTGTGACTGTCATTTAGCCCCACCTTGACAGTCAGTCATTCTGCTCACATTCTTGGCATTACTTCTCTATCTGTGCTTATGTGCCAGGCCAACTCACTAGCCTACAACCTCAGCTATCCCCTCTGGGACAGAGGACATTGAAGGGTTACTTGCATGTCACACTGAGGACCTGGAGAACTCAAGGTACAATCTCAGGCCTTCTCTCTGTCTAAGCCTGTCATGAGCTATTTCATTTCAACATAGTCACTCCAGGTTGGCAAAGGTGATTTGAGAGGTTGCCTTTCAGAGTTCCAATGGCATTTGGCTTTCCCTTTAATCTTGGGTATTTCTATTACTCTTCTTGACCCTGATCTATAGGTCTTTGTAGTCCCTCCTCTCCACTGCTGTTTTCCTCTTATTTTTCCCTGTGAAGAAGGAGCCATTTATCTATGGGAAATACAAAGGGGAAAAAAAGAAAAAGGTGATCAATTCCCTGTAATCTTTAGTCAAACACACATCTCAGTCCCAGCTCTCCAGGGTTTGTTGTGTGCTGTGACATCAGCTCCTTTGATGCCTGCAAGTGCAGATGCACAGCCAGTGCCTGTGTTAGCAGGTAATTGTTAGAGAGAAGAGAAGCCACAGAGAGCATGCTAGGAGGATCTGTCACAAAAATTGTGGTCAATAACTTCAGAGTGCCAGCAACAGGAATGCAAGACAGTTGTCACCTAGAAGTATGGATTTGTTTTCACTAACTCTGTTCATCTCCTCAATTGAGAAATGAACTGGCTTAGTGACTTTTGTTTGCTTCTTGTGTTTAACCCCTCATGGAAAGAATAGAATAGGCACCAATAATTTTATTTTTACTGTATTCTTACATAGCAACTCTATTAGTTTGGTAGGGCTGCTATACCAAACCCCACAGACTGGATGGCGGAACATTTATAAACAATTATTATAAACAATAAACAGACATTTATTTTCTCACAGCTCTGGAGGCTGGAAGTCCAAGATCAAGGTGGGGGTAGGTTTGGTTTCTTCCAAGGCTTCTCTTCTTGGCTTGCAGAGGAACCCCTTGTTACTGTGTGCATGGCCTTCTGTGGCCACTCATCCCTGATGTCTCCTCCTCTTCTTAGGAAGATACAAGCCATATTGGATTAGGGCCCCACCCTAACAGTCTCGTTTAAATTTAATCACCTCTTTAAAAACCTCATCTCCAAATATGGTTACCTTCTGAGGTACTGGGAGTTGATACTGAAACATGAATTCACGAGGGGACACAATTCAGCCCATAATAGCAATGACATTCTAAGGAATTTCAGTACTTTTAAATTATAACCATGACTAAAACAAAAGTTAATACCATCCCTGCTATTCAGATCATGAGACACAAGGATAGGGAATGGTTACATCAGAGGTTTCAAAGCTCAGGGGAGAAAGTGAGAACTTAATTCAGTTCTCTCAGAATGAATGGGATATAGGCTCCTATATTTTAAATGTTCTTCTTTTAATTACACAAAAGTACTTTAATATGTGATTGGTGGGGAGATTTCAAACTATCCAGAAAAATACAGCATCATTGTCTTTCTGACTTTATATTTTATATTCACTCTTTCTGACTGTATAGTCACTCTTTCTTTGTCCCAGCGATTAATATTTTAGTATCTATTCTTTCTGATTAAAAAATAATATTCATACATAAATATAATGTGCAGGTTTGAAAATTTTAATTTTGTTTTTCTAAGATGGGTTAGTACTATATGTACTGTTGTTTGGCTTGTTTTGTTTCACTTAACGTGATGACTGACAGTTTTTTCTATGTTAGCATAAGGCAAGGTTTCTCAGCCTTGGCACGATTGACATTTGGGGATAGATAATTTTTTGTTGGGAGGGTGCTGTCCTGTGCGTTGTAAGGTGTTTAGCACCATGCCTGGCCTCCATTCAATAGATGCCAGTAGCACTCATCCCTCTGCCAGTCATGTCAACAAAAAATGTCTCTAGATACTTATTGCCAAATGTCCACTGGTGGGCAAAACTGCTCCCAGTTGAACACTGGTATAAAGAGATTTCTCTAATTTTTAAAAATTGCTGCATATCCAGTGCATGGATTACACCATAGTTTATTTTATAATCTTCCTATTAATGGAAATTTAAGATTTTCCATTTTGTTACCATTAAGAGCAATCCTGCATCAACCATCGTTACATATGACTCTTTGCTATGTATACTAACCACCTTAGATTAAAATAGATTGCCAGAAATTCAGTTGCTGTGTCAAGGAAAATTCATATTTTATATTTTAATAGATGCTATGAAATTATCCTTCAAAAGCTTTGTACAATTTGGATTTCCTGAAATGAGTGCCCATTTCTTCACAACCTTGCCAATGCTGAATAATATCAAATCTTCTAATTTTGTTAGTGTGACTGAAAATGTTCATCTTGTTATATTTCTCTAATTACTAGAACTTAAGCATCTGTGTACTTGTATTTCTGTTTTCGTGCCCTGTTTGTCTTTCTTGCCCCAACCATTTTTATGAGTGGTTTGATTTGCAGGAATTTTTCGTATGTATTCTGGCTCCGAATCTTCCTATTACTGCATGCATTGCAAATTTTTTCTCCCAATCTGTTGCTTATTTTCTAACTTTGTTAACACAGCCTTTTATGAACAGGAATTTAATTTTTTACAGTTAAGCATTTGAAACTTATTTAAGACAGCCTTCCAAACTTCTCTTACATAATGCTTTGTAGTTTTATTCCTCTTGATGGATTTTTATCATGCTTCACTTTTTATCATTTTGTTCTTTCACCCATCTATAATCTATTTTTAAGACTTTTTTTAACAAGAGTTTTAGGGTCACAGCGAAGCTTTCCATTTATCCCCTATCCCGACACATGCATAGCCTCCCTTTTTATCAACATTCCCCACCGAAGTGGTACATTTGTTATAATTGATAAACCCACACTGACACATAATCGCCCAGAGTCCATAGTTTACATGAGGGTTCACTCTTGGTGTTGTACATTCTATGGGTTTGGATAAGTGTATAATGTCATGTACCCATCACTATAGTATCATACAGGGCATTTTCGCTGCCCCCGAATCCTCTGTGCTCCACCTATTCATCCCTCTCCCCATCCCCAATCCCTGGCAATCACTAATCTTTTTACTGTCTTCATAGTTTTGCCTTTTCCAGATGTAATATAGTTGAAATCACACAGTGTGCAGTCTTTTCAGATTGCTTTCTTTCACCTAGTAATACGCATTTAGCTTTCCTCCCTCTATTTTCATTACTTGATAGTTCATTTCTTTTTTATCACTGAATAATATTCCACTGTCTGCATGTACTACATTTTATTTATCCATTCACTGACAGCAGGACATCTTGGTCACTCTGCTAATCACCTTAGATTAAAATAGATTGCCAGAAATTCAGTTGCTTGGTCAAGGAAAATGCGTATTTTATATTTTAATAGATGCTTATGAAATTATCCTTCAAAAGCTTCATACAATTTGGATTTCCTGAAATGAGTGCTCATTTCTTCACAACCTTGCCAATGCTGAAAGTTTTGAAAATTATATATTAAGTTACTACAATCATCCAGGTGTAGATTTTTGTATGGACATGTTTTCAACTCCTTTGGTTAACTATGAAGATGTATGACTGATTGCTGAATCTTATGGTAAGAGTATGTTTAGTTTTGTAAGAAACTGCCAAACTCTTTTCCAAAGTGGTTGTACCATTTCACATTTCCACCAACAATGAATGAGAGTTCCTGTTGTTCCACACCCTTGCCAGCATTTGGTGGTGTTAATATTCTAGATTTTGGTCATTTAAATAGATTTGTAGTTGTATCTCATTGTTTTAATTTGCATTCCTCTGATGACATATGATGTTGAACATATTTTTCACATGCTTATTTGCCATCTGTATATCTTCTTTGGCCTATTTTTTAATTGGGTTGTTTATTTTCTTTTTGTTGAGTATTAAGTGTTCTTTGGATTTTTTGGACAACAGCACTTTATTAGATGTGTCTTTTGCAAATATCTTCTACCACACTGTGGCTTTTCTTCTAAGTCTTTTGATATTATATTTTGCAGTGCAGAAGTTTTTAATTTTAATGAAGTCCAGCTATCAGTTCTTTCTTTCATTGATGATGACTTTGGTGTTCGACATGGTTAAAAACTCATTGCCATACCTAAGGTCATCTAGGTTTTCTTTTATGTTATCCTCTAGAAGTTTTTAGTTTTATGCTTTACCTAGTACCATGATCCATTTTAAGTGAATTTTCATGAAGGGTATAAGGTCTACGTCTAGATTTATTTATTTTTTTGCAAGAGATGTCGAATGTTTCCTGTATCACTTGTTGAAAAGGCTCTCTTTGCTCCATTGAATTGCGTTTGCTTCTTTGTCAAAGATCAGTTGATTATAGTTATGTGGGTCTATTTCTGGGTTCTCTATTCCCTTTCATTGGTCTATTTGTGTATTCTTTTACTAATACCACACTGTTTTGATTAGTGTAGCTTGATAGTAAGTCTTGAAGTCCGGTAGTGGCAGTTCTCCAACTTCGTTCTTTTCCTTCAATATCGTGTTGGTTATTCCAGGTCTTTTGCCTCTCCATATAAACTCTAGAATCAGTTTGTTGTTATCCGCAAAATAACTTGTTGGGGTTTTGTTTGGGATTGTGTTGAATCTATAGATTGAGTTGGGAAAAACTGACATAATGACAATATTGAATCTTTCTGGCCATGAATACGGACTATCTCTTCATTTATTTAGTTCTTCTTTATTTTGTTTATCAGAGTTTTGTAGTTTTTCTCATGTAGATCTGGTACATATTTTCTTAGATTTATAACTAGGTATTTTACTTATTTGGGTGGTAATGTAAATAATATTGTGATTTTATTTTCAATTCCAATTGTTTATGTCTGGTATATATAAAAGTGATTGACTTTTGTATGTTAACCTTGTATCTGCAATCTTGCTATAATCACTTATTAGTTCCAAAAGTTTTTTGTATATTATTTTGGATTTTCTACATAAAGAATCATATTATCTGGTAACAAAGACGGTTTTATTTCTTCTATCTCCATATGTATACCTTTTGTTTCCTTTTCATGGCTCATTGTATTAGCTAGAACATCTAGTACAATGTTGAAAAGGAATGATGAGAAGGGACATCCTTATCTTGGTCCTGATCTTAGTGGGAAAGCTTCGAGTTTTTCACTATTAAGTATGACGTCATGCGTAGTTGCTTATAGATTTTTTAAATCAAGTAGTGGAAATTCCCCTTTGTTCTTAGTTTACTGGCATGTTTTAATCATGAATGGATGTTGGATTTTGTCAAATGCTTTTTCTGTATCTCTTGACAAAATCATGTGATTTTTGTTTTTTAAGCTATTGATGTGATAGATTACATTAATTGATTTTCAAGTTTTGAATCTACCTTGCAAACCTTTTATATTCACTGCAGGTTAATTAAACTTTGCACTCAGGAAGGAAAACAATGAAAGAGTTAGAAAGGGTCTGAAAGAATATAGCCTTGCATACCTCATATAAATCCCTGTAATTTATTTTTTATAAATGGTTTCATATAGGAATTTTTTTTTCCATTTCTAAATCAAGCATTTATGTAAACACATTTGAAGCTGTTTGACCAATCTTCTTATGGGTTGCTGTGTCTAACACAAACATGATAATAAAAAACAAATACAATTTGCATTTCTATTCATATTAAAATTATTTATAGATCTCCTATCTCTCCTTTACATAGAGAATTTGTGGCACTTAGGACAGGTGATTTTCTTTTTTTTATTTTTTGAGATGGAGTCTCGCTCTGTCACCCAGGCTGGAGTGCAGTGGCGCGATCTCGGCTCACTGCAAGCTCTGCCTCCCGGGTTCACGCCATTCTCCTGCCTCAGCCTCCCGAGTAGCTGGGACTACAGGCGCCCGCCACCACACCCGGCTAATTTTTTGTGTTTTTAGTAGAGACGGGATTTCACCATGTTAGCCAGGATGGTCTCGATCTCCTGACCTCGTGATCTGCCTGCCTCAGCCTCCCAAAAGTGCTGGGATTACAGGGACAGGTGATTTTCTAACTTATGCCATCATTATTCCTACTGGCTACCTTGCTGAAAGCAGATGAAATAGAGCTCTCCCTGAGTAAGGAAGAGAAGAGCAGAATTCTGATTATTTGTAGCAGGTGGTTGTTTTTCAGAAAGCAGGATCATCATCCACATGAGGTCTTTGAATTTCCTTTTCATTTTGCTGTTGCCAATCCTCTTTATTTATACCATCCAAGACCTAAGTTTTCTTTTTCAATCCCATTGTTGGTTAGTCTGGCTGGCTCCAAACGAGATCATCACATATTGAAGGACCTGTTCTTCTTGGATTGCAAAACCGTGAGGATGACCAGGTGAAGGGGGCAGGGTGCAGGAGGGTCTAGGAGGCAAAGATCTGAAAGGGGCTGCTGTAAAGGTAGCAGCCCAGAGCCTGAAGCTTTAGCAGAGATGGAACAAATCTGTGCATTCCCTACACTTGGTTACCAATTCTGCCCCCACACTGGATGAGTTCAAACCCTTTTATATTCACTGCAGATTAATTAAACTTTGTACTCAGGAAGGAGAACAATGAAAGTAGAAGAAAGGGTCTGCAAGAATATAGCACGCGTGATATTTTACATGAATTAGAACAAAATAAAAATGTAAGTGGGAGGTGATGTCTGTTTCCTCCTCTCTGACCTCATCTCCTACCAGCCTGTCCTTCCACTCTCACCAAACTCTGGCCATACCTCCCCCTTGCTGCTCCATGAACACACCAAGAGACTGCTGTTGTGGATCTTGCCAGTTTGACCAGAGCACTCTTCCCCCAGTCTCCCCAGCCTGTTAGCTCCCTTTCTTCAGTCTAGGCACACAGAAACCTGTTAATGAGACCTTCCCTGGGCATTGCCTGTGCAATAACATGCCTCTTCACTCACCTGGCCCAGGTTTATCTTTCTCTGTAGCCTTTAATACCTTCTGCTGTGCTATGTATTTCACTTGTGCACATTGATTACTGTCTGCTTCTCTTACTGAAATGCAAATTCAAAGAGGGAGTTTCTTGTTTCTTTGGTTCATACCATGTCTCCAGTGCCTACAACAGTACCTGGTGCTCAATACATATTTGTGCTGAATGAATAAATAGATTCAGATTATTCAGCTAAGACATGGGGAAGATAAGGTGTGAAATGCTATCATCTGATTGCTGGTTTTTTGTTTTTTTTTCTTAGAGACCCCATTTAAAACAAATATAATATTCCAGGATGAAGGAAATATACTTCTAATGTAGTTTTTGTTTGTATCATTTATGGTACATCTAAGTTTTGGTAACTTAAAGGGCATATTAAATGTGCTGAAATAAATGCTGTTGTCAGTAACTTTGGAGTATTGTGAGATAAGGAAGCAGAAACTAAGGGAAGCAGTGTTACTAAGATAGATTTCCATTCTGCCTGTGGCTAGCTTGCACCTCTCTATGAGGTCATCCATGCAGATCTTTCTATTTCAAGCTTGTTTCAGTAAAGTGCACTTTTAGGTAGAGAGTTCTTCTTTTTTGAATAATAGGATCAATGAAAAATTAGTGGGATGTTCCTTGAAAACTAACAAGTCAGCCAACAGAGGACACACATACGTTTCGGTACAGATAATACTTTTTCTTCCATAGTACCCATTTCCCAGTAATTGTGAACACTTTCTCTTTACCTTATGATATTATTATACAGAAAATAGAATCAACTGTATATAGTTTTAATAAGAGCACTGTAATCTGCAGAGGGTCAAATAAAACCTGTGAACCCTGCTTTCCTGTCTTGTATATTTTCATAGAATGTTTGAATCTTTTTGCAATGCAAAATTTAAAAAATAAAATGCCTGTAGAGTATTGCCCTGAAATTGTATCCATTTTCAAATCTTATTTCAAGTTATATTTTCTCCATGATATCATCCTGAACTCTTCAACCTGTTTGGAGCTTCCTACCTTAGGACAAAGAACTACTTTGGACTTTCCTGAAAATTCTTGCTGGCTTTGTATTCTAATAAACTATATGTACATGTCCCATTTGGTCTATGAGATTATACTTTAAAATTTTATAGCTAAACTTGGGATAGGCCTTTTAAAATTGAAAAACAAAGTTGCAAATATCAGCTTCATAATAAGATAAAATGGGATTTTAACTTTGATTATATTTAAGATACCCCAACAACTTATTTGGAATAAAAATATATTTTAATGTTTATCAAAGTATATTATTAAATGCTGGGAAATGAGAGAGTGCCCTCTAACATTAAAGGGTTCTGGTGGAAAGACATTAAAATAAATATCCGGAATATTTGGGGAAGTTACAAAAAGAGAAATATTGAGCTAAATAAAATTCTTAATTCCAACACTTAAGCCTTGTTTTGTTTCTAAGGGTTTCTCCTGTAGAATTATGGCACAAAAGGAAGGCAAACATATACAGAGAGACAATAGAAATTTTCCTTTGAGTGAACAATGCAATTACTAAAATTGCTAAACTGGATATTTATGCATATAAAAAGCCAATGTTTGTTGCTTTTGTATACACTATCAACATGACTACCAAGACTGTCTCATGCCACAGTACCTTGTCTTATTAAATGATATTAAGAGTGAAGAAAGGATTCACTTGTATTGTTTAACAAATATTCTCTGATATTGAGTAGTTAACAATTTTTCCTTGAAATTTTTTGCCTATTTTTGAATACTTCAATGTTTGCCAAAATATAGGTTATAAAAGAATCACCTGCTCGAAACCTTCTTTTGCAGGGATAACACTCAGGAATAGGTTAACTAAGGCTTTTTTGAAAATGTTATCCCAAGTGGGGATTTGTAATATGTAGTTGGCTCTTCAGTCTAAGCTAAATCTTATGTTTAATAGCTTCATTGACCTAATGAGATACTACTAGAGACTTATTGACAGTCCACCAATTCAGTGAGAATCTTTAGAGATAATAGCATTGCTGCACAGTGGATCCAAAAGATACCACTCATTTGTCAATGACCATGAAATGAAGTGGAAATGGCTTCCGGTGAATGTCAGATGTAAGCCAGGGCTGGAGATGACATTTTCAGTCAACAGTGCCCATAAAACTGTCAGAAAAATAAAAGTTCCTTTGGTTAAAAATAAAGAAAAACCTTTTGAAAATCTTTCTAGGCATGCCAAACATGTCTGACTTATGCGGTAGGTATTTTCAAGGCCATTTTGTTGTTGTTGCTTTTCCCTTTTCTCTATAAGCAGCAACTAGGTATCTGAACAGGCAACAGAGCACAAGTATTTGTTTCTGAAAAAGTTACCTGAAAGAATAGCTTAGGAGCTGACATGATTTCTCTCTTTCTCTTTCCTATCTAAATATTTATACAGTTGCTTTTTCCTCTGCTGGGCACACAGTGTTGGAAATCAGCCTACGACCAAGGATAATATCAGGATTGTATGCTTCTTTCTGCACGCCACGCTTTTCTACAGCATTGGTTCTGGAAGTAATCACTGATAATTACTACTGTTAGCTACATGGTATGACAGAGACCCTAAGACTGTATCCTTCCATGACGTTTTCATTACAAATCCTACCAAAATGTGATTCATTGTCTCAAATATTCTATACATTACCCAGAATCACTGTTCAAGCCTGGTATTATAACCCACTCAATACCATTGCTTTATGATCTATCCAACAAAACAAGGTTCTATTGTCCAAACGCTGTGTATATGTAATAGCAAAATAATATCTATTGAATCTTTATGAGAAACTAAACTTTTTTATGTAAGACTGTATGAATGGAGGTTCCATCTCCATGCTATTCACTTATTTTATTATTGTTGGCATTAACCAGCAGAGCTACATCCTCTAAAGGCTTTTCTCTAACCCTTATCGACATTCCAAGCATGTCTGTAGAATGTAAGTTGTTTTGGAATAAGAGCTACATCTTTTGAAGGTGTGCATGAGTTTGTAATATTTAATATCCATGGATATTGTATTAGTGATACAATACACTTAATACAAAATATTAAGTGATAACTAGAATGAAGATGACCCTAGGCTTTAATTCTCATTTATTGTTGAGAATCATAACAATACTAGTGTTTTCCATCTTGAAGTTCCCACTACCTCATAGATCATTTCATAAACTGTCTCAGAATTGATCACTTTGTCCTAGCCTAGATAAGTTCCTGCATATGTGCAATGGGCCACCAGGCTCAGTTTCTTTAGGCAAGACAGAAATCAGGAGGGACCTACCTAGAACTTTCCAAAGTGCTCAATTTCTTCCAGCTGCTCTTTGGGAAACCAAAGTTCTCAGGCCATAAAAATGAGTAGACCTGTGGTGTCTTCCGCTTTCCATTCATGTTAGTTCCTTCTTCTTATAGATAGGTGATGAGGAGTCTGGCTGTTGGCCAAAAACCTATGTATGATTTTTTTTTTCCAAAGTTGACCCTAGGAAATTACAAAGGCTTCAGCTAGCAGGACTCACTGGAAAAGCTGCCCTCCTCACTCCAGACTTGGGGCACAGCCCGTGCATTGCAGTCTCTGAAGGAAGTTGCAGTCAAGGTTTCAGCCCCTCTGGCAGGCTATGCTCTTAGTTGTAGCTGCATTGGTAGCCTAGGTGCCTCTATTTGGAGACCTCCTTGCTGAGAAAGTTTGGCACCTTCCTCAGGTGCCTCTGCTGAGATGGCCTTATCTATGCGATGGGAAAACCTTGAAGATACTTTTTATAGTGTCTTCACTAGAAGAAAAGTACTCAGTAATTTTCCATTCCTGACCCTTCCCTTTCTCCCTCCTCCAGACCCTTGGTTCCATAAAACAGCAAGAACATTTTGTTTGAGACTCCCTTGGCAGAGATGATTCCTCACATCTGTGTCCCATGCTCCTCCATCTGACCATCCCCATGGTGATCCATGGCAAAAAAATGAACAACAAAGGAGCTGGCATTTTCTCCTATTTGGCCTCTTTCTTATATTATGGCAGTAGCTGATGGAAGGTTTGACTGCTACTTTCATTTTGTATTATCGTCTTAATTGACAGCTACATCACCTGGCAACTCAGCTAAGCCCTTGACAGAAGATATTGCTTTCATGTAGAGTAATCTCACCTCATTCTAATTTTACATTCAGATTCAAACAAGAAATCTAATCATTGAACCACAACTTGGAGTAGCATACAGGGAGGGGGAAATTCACCGGTTCGGTTTGTTTGTTTATTTTTCAGCCAAAGTCTCACTCTGCTCCCCAGGCTGGAGTGCAGTGGTGTGATCATAGCTTACTATAGCTTTGAACTCCTGGGCTCAAGCAATTCTCCTGCTTCCATCTCCTGAGTAGCTGGGACTACAAGTGTGCTACCACCTGTATTTTTTTTTTTTTTTTTTTTTTTTTTTAAATTTATTTATTATTATTATACTGTAAGTTGTAGGGTACATGTGCATAACGTGCAGGTTTGTTACATATGTATACTTGTGCCTTGTTGGTGTGCTGCACCCATCAACTCGTCATTTACATCAGGTATAACTCCCAATGCAATCCCTCCCCACAATAGGCCCTGGTGTGTGATGTTCCCCTTCCCGAGTCCAAGTGATCTCATTGTTCAGTTTCCACCTATGAGTGAGAACATGCAGTGTTTGGTTTTCTGTTCTTGTGATAGTTTGCTGAGAATGAGTTTCCAGCTGCATCCATGTCCCTACAAAGGACACAAACTCATCCTTTTTTATGGCTGCATAGTATTCCATGGTGTATATGTGCCACATTTTCTTAATCCAGTCTGTCACTGATGGACATTTGGGTTGATTCCAAGTCTTTGCTATTGTGAATAGTGCTGCAATAAACATACGTGTGCATGTGTCTTTATAGCAGCATAATTTATAATCCTTTGGGTATATACCCAGTAATGGGATGGCTGGGTCATATGGTACATCTAGTTCTAGATCCTTGAGGAATCGCCATACTGTTCTCCATAATGGTTGAACTAGTTTACAATCCCACCAACAGTGTAAAAGTGTTCCTATTTCTCCACATCCTCTCCAGCACCTGTTGTTTCCTGACTTTTGAATGATCGCCATTCTAACTGGTGTGAGATGGTATCTCATTGTGGTTTTGATTTGCATTTCTCTGATGGCCAGTGATGATGAGCATTTTTTCATGTGTTTGTTGGCTGTATGAATGTCTTCTTTTGAGAAATGTCTATTCATATCCTTTGCCCACTTTTTGATGGGGTTGTTTGTTTTTTTCTTGTAAATTTGTTGGAGTTCTTTGTAGGTTCTGGATATTAGCCCTTTGTCAGATGAGTAGATTGCAAAAATTTTCTCCCATTCTGTAGGTTGCCTGTTCACTCTGATGGTAGTTTCTTTTGCTGTGCAGAAGCTCTTTAGTTTAATGAGATCCCATTTGTCAATTTTGGCTTTTGCTGCCGTTGCTTTTGGTGTTTTAGACATGAAGTCTTTGCCCATGCCTATGTCCTGAATGGTACTACCTAGATTTTCCTCTAGGATTTTTATGGTATTAGGTCTAACATTTAAGTCTCTAATCCATCTTGAATTAATTTTCGTATAAGGAGTAAGGAAAGGATCCAGTTTCAGCTTTCTACTTATGGCTAGCCAATTTTCCCAGCACCATTTATTAAATAGGGAATCCTTTCCCCATTTCTTGTTTCTCTCAGGTTTGTCAAAGATCAGATGGCTGTAGATGTGTGGTATTATTTCTGAGGACTCTGTTCTGTTCCATTGGTCTATATCTCTGTTTTGGTACCAGTACCATGCTGTTTTGGTTACTGTAGCCTTGTAGTATAGTTTGAAGTCAGGTAGCGTGATGCCTCCAGCTTTGTTCTTTTGACTTAGGATTGTCTTGGAGATGCGGGCTCTTTTTTGGTTCCATATGAACTTTAAAGCAGTTTTTTCCAATTCTGTGAAGAAACTCATTGGTAGCTTGATGGGGATGGCATTGAATCTATAAATTACCTTGGGCAGTATGGCCATTTTCACGATATTGATTCTTCCTATCCATGAGCATGGTATGTTCTTCCATTTGTTTGTGTCCTCTTTTATTTCACTGAGCAGTGGTTTGTAGTTCTCCTTGAAGAGGTCCTTTACATCCCTTGTAAGTTGGATTCCTAGGTATTTGATTCTCTTTGAAGCAATTGTGAATGGAAGTTCATTCATGATTTGGCTCTCTGTTTGTCTGTTACTAGTGTATAAGAATGCTTGTGATTTTTGCACATTAATTTTGTATCCTGAGACTTTGCTGAAGTTGCTTATCAGCTTAAGGAGATTTTGGGCTGAGACAATGGGGTTTTCTAAATATACAATCATGTCATCTGCAAAGAGGGACAATTTGACTTCTTCTTTTCCTAACTGAATACCCTTGATTTCTTTCTCTTGCCTGATTGCCCTAGCCAGAACTTCCAACACTATGTTGAATAGGAGTGGTGAGAGAGGGCATCCCTGTCTTGTGCCAGTTTTCAAAGGGAATTTTTCCAGTTTTTGCCCATTCAGTATGATATTGGCTGTGGGTTTGTCATAAATAGCTCTTATTATTTTGAGGTACGTTCCATCAATACCGAATTTATTGAGCGTTTTTAGCATGAAGGGCTGTTGAATTTTGTCAAAAGCCTTTTCTGCATCTATTGAAATAATCATGTGGTTCTTGTCTTTGGTTCTGTTTATATGCTGGATTATGTTTATTGATTTGCGAATGTTGAACCAGCCTTGCATCCCAGGGATGAAGCCCACTTGATCATGGTGGATAAGCTTTTTGATGTGTTGCTGAATCCGGTTTGCCAGTATTTTATTGAGGATTTTTGCATCGATGTTCATCAGGGATATTGGTCTAAAATTCTCTTTTTTTGTTGTATCTCTGCCAGGCTTTGGTATCAGGATGATGTTGGCCTCATAAAATGAGTTAGGGAGGATTCCCTCTTTTTCTATTGATTGGAATAGTTTCAGAAGGAATGGTACCAACTCCTCCTTGTACCTCTGGTAGAATTCAGCTGTGAATCCATCTGGTCCTGGACTTTTTTTGGTTGGTAGGCTATTAATTGTTGCCTCAATTTCAGAGCCTGCTATTGGTCTATTCAGGGATTCAACTTCTTCCTGGTTTAGTCTTGGAAGAGTGTAAGTGTCCAGGAAATTATCCATTTCTTCTAGATTTTCCAGTTTATTTGCGTAGAGGTGTTTATAGTATTCTCTGATGGTAGTTTGTATTTCTGTGGGGTCGGTGGTGATATCCCCTTTTTCATTTTTAATTGCGTCGATTTGATTCTTCTCTCTTTTCTTCTTTATTAGTCTTGCTAGTGGTCTGTCAATTTTGTTGATCTTTTCAAAAAACCAACTCCTGGATTCATTGATTTTTTGGAGGGTTTTTTGTGTCTCTATCTCCTTCAGTTCTGCTCTGATCTTAGTTATTTCTAGCCTTCTGCTAGCTTTCGAATGTGTTTGCTCTTGCTTCTCTAGTTCTTTTAATTGCGATGTTAGAGTGTCAATTTTAGATCTTTCCTGCTTTCTCTTGTGGGCATTTAGTGCTATAAATTTCCCTCTACACACTGCTTTAAATGTGTCCCAGAGATTCTGGTATGTTGTATCTTTGTTCTCATTGGTTTCAAAGAACATCTTTATTTCTGCCTTCATTTCGTTATGTACCCAGTAGTCATTCAGGAGCAGGTTGTTCAGTTTCCATGTAGTTGAGCGGTTTTGATTGAGTTTCTTAGTCCTGAGTTCTAGTTTGATTGCACTGTGGTCTGAGAGACAGTTTGTTATAATTTCTGTTCTTGTACATTTGCTGAGGAGTGCTTTACTTCCAATTACGTGGTCAATTTTGGAATAAGTACGATGTGGTGCTGAGAAGAATGTATATTCTGTTGATTTGGGGTGGAGAGTTCTATAGATGTCTATTAGGTCTGCTTGCTGCAGAGATGAGTTCAATTCCTGGATATCCTTGTTAACTTTCTGTCTCGTTGATCTGTCTAATGTTGACAATGGAGTGTTGAAGTCTCCCATTATTATTGTATGGGAGTCTAAGTCTCTTTGTAAGTCTCTAAGGACTTGCTTTATGAATCTGGGTGCTCCTGTATTGGGTGCATATATATTTAGGATAGTTAGCTCTTCCTGTTGAATTGATCCCTTTACCATTATGTAATGGCCTTCTTTGTCTCTTTTGATCTTTGATGGTTTAAAGTCTGTTTTATCAGAGACTAGTATTGCAACCCCCGCTTTTTTTTGTTCTCCATTTGCTTGGTAAATCTTCCTCCATCCCTTTATTTTGAGCCTATGTATGTCTCTGCGTGTGAGATGGGTCTCCTGAATACAGCAGACTGATGGGTCTTGACTCTTTATCCAGTTTGCCAGTCTGTGTCTCTTAATTGGAGCATTTAGTCCATTTACATTTAAGGTTAAGATTGTTATGTGTGAACTTGATCCTGCCATTATGATATTAACTGGTTATTTTGCTCATTAGTTGATGCAGTTTCTTCCTAGCCTCGATGGTCTTTACATTTTGGCATGTTTTTGAGATGGCTGGTACCGGTTGTTCCTTTCCATGTTGAGTGCTTCCTTCAGGGTCTCTTGTAAGGCAGGCCTAGTGGTGACAAAATCTCTAAGCATTTGCTTATCTGTAAAGGATTTTATTTCTCCTTCACTTATGAAACTTAGTTTGGCTGGATATGAAATTCTGGGTTTAAAATTCTTTTCTTTAAGAATGTTGAATATTGGCCCCCACTCTCTTCTGGCTTGGAGAGTTTCTGCCGAGAGATCTGCTGTGAGTCTGATGGGCTTCCCTTTGTGGGTAACCCGACCTTTCTCTCTGGCTGCCCTTAAGATTTTTTCCTTCATTTCAACTTTGGTGAATCTGGCAATTATGTGTCTTGGAGTTGCTCTTCTCGAGGAGTATCTTTGTGGCGTTCTCTGTATTTCCTGGATTTGAATGTTGGCCTGCCCTACTAGGTTGGGAAAGTTCTCCTGGATGATATCCTGAAGAGTGTTTTCCAACTTGGTTCCATTTTCCCCCTCACTTTCAGGCACCCCAATCAGACGTAGATTTGGTCTTTTTACATAATCCCATACTTCTTGCAGGCTTTGTTCATTTCTTTTTCTTCTTTTTTCTTTTGGTTTCTCTTCTCGCTTCATTTCATTCATTTGATCCTCAATTGCTGATACTCTTTCTTCCAGTTGATCGAGTCGGTTACTGAAGCTTGTGCATTTGTCACGTATTTCTCGTGTCATGGTTTTCATCTCTTTCATTTCGTTTATGACCTTCTCTGCATTAATTAGTCTAGCCGTCAATTCTTCCACTTTTTTTTCAAGATTTTTAGTTTCTTTGCGCTGGGTACGTAATTCCTCCTTTAGCTCTGAGAAATTTGATGGACTGAAGCCTTCTTCTCTCATCTCGTCAAAGTCATTCTCCGTCCAGCTTTGATCCGTTGCTGGCGATGAGCTGCGCTCCTTTGCCGGGGGAGATGCGCTCTTGTTTTTTGAATTTCCAGCTTTTCTGCCCTGCTTTTTCCCCATCTTTGTGGTTTTATCTGCCTCTGGTCTTTGATGATGGTGATGTACTGATGGGGTTTTGGTGTAGGTGTCCTTCCTGTTTGATAGTTTTCCTTCTAACAGTCAGGACCCTCAGCTGTAGGTCTGTTGGAGATTGCTTGAGGTCCACTCCAGACCCTGTTTGCCTGGGTAACAGCAGCAGAGGCTGCAGAAGATAGAATATTTCTGAACAGCAAGTGTACCTGTCTGATTCTTGCTTTGGAAGCTTCCTCTCAGGGGTGTACTCCACCCTGTGAGGTGTGGGGTGTCAGACTGCCCCTAGTGGGGGATGTCTCCCAGTTAGGCTACTCAGGGGTCAGGGACCCGCTTGAGCAGGGAGTCTGTCCCTTCTCAGATCTCAACCTCCGTGTTGGGAGATCCACTGCTCTCTTCAAAGCTGTCAGACAGAGTCGTTTGCGTCTGCAGAGGTGTCTGCTGCTTTGTTATTGTTTTCTGTGCCCTGCCCCCAGAGGTGGAGTCTACAGAGACAGGCAGGTTTCCTTGAGCTGCTGTGAGCTCCACCCAGTTCGAGCTTCCCAGCAGCTTTGTTTACCTACTTAAGCCTCAGCAATGGCGGGCGCCCCTCCCCCAGCCTCGCTGCTGCCTTGCCGGTAGATCACAGACTGCTGTAATAGCAATGAGGGAGGCTCCGTGGGTGTGGGACCCTCCCGGCCAGGTGTGGGATATGATCTCCTGGTGTGCCTGATTGCTCAAAGCGCAGTATTGGGGTGGGAGTTACCCGATTCTCCAGGTGTTGTGTGTCTCAGTTCCCCTGGCTAGGAAAAGGGATTCCCTTCCCCCTTGCGCTTCTCAGGTGAGGCAATGCCTCGCCCTGCTTCAGCTCTCGCTGGTCGGGCTGCAGCAGCTGACCAGTACCGATCGTCCGGCACTCCCCAGTGAGATGAACCCAGTACCTCAGTTGAAAATGCCGAAATCACCGGTCTTCTGTGTCGCTGGCGCTGGGAGTTGAAGACTGGAGCTGCTCCTATTCGGCCATCTTGCTCCGCCCCCCTGTATTTTTTTTTAAGTTATTGTATAGGGGTTTTCTATGTTGTTCAGGCTGGGAATCAACTGTTGACCATTACATGGACAACTCATTTTATAGATGGAGGCAATACTAATTATGGTGGGTGAAACTCACACCTGAGCTGTCTTCCTTCCTCTGTCTACAATGCCCTGCTTTACCTTCCATGTGGATAGAAATTTTAACCAATAATATATCCAATTAAATAATAATCAACATTTATATTTCCAATTAAACAATAACCAACATTTATTGAATGAATACTTTGTGTCACATACTGTATTGGGAATATAGTGATAAAATACCTCACAAGTTCTGTATAAAATATTGGAGCAAAATATAAGTGGGTAGTGCTAAAAGCAATGTGTTGTATTTTCAGTTCTTTATAATAGCAGGGTGCTTACTGGTGGTTGGGTGAGATGGAGACAAGTAGGGAGAAGACTCTCAGCGGCTGGCAAAATTTAGCTAGCATCAGGATTCGGACCAAGTAGGCTAGAGCTCAGGGAATGGTACATATACCATTATGTCATTGAAATGTTGGATAGGAAACAGATTAGTAATGTGAATGAAACAGTAAGGTAGGTGTCAGAGAAGACAGGGAAGGTTATTGTGATGCAGAGAACTATGGGTATGTTAATAAATGGTTAGCCAGCCTAATCCCATAAACAGACCCTAACCATTAAAGCTTCCACTTCCAACCTCATATATATAATCAAATGTTGATAGGCAGTGAGATTGGTGACTTATCTACTTGCCCTGGTGAGGACTGGTTTATGAACTGGACCAGGATGTCCTTGTTGTACAAACTAGTAAGTAGGAAAGAAGTTTGAACAGAAACAGAGATCATTTATGACTGGCTAATCTGTTGAATATAAGGGGTATAGACCTTGTATATCTTTAAATACAAGGATTTCTGCTTTCTGTTTTGTGGTAGAAAGTTGCAAAAGACTCCAACTGTATAAATGGCAGCAACTCAGCAAAGAGCTAAAGAAACATAGTGAATTAAATTCTAGAAAGGGATAGGCCCTTCCTAGCAGAGAAAGACTTATGGCTGCTCTCATCCTGGGGGAAAAGGTCAGTAGAGAAGGCAACTCTTTACTTCAAACTGGGTAAGAATAGACCAGAAGAATTTTTAATAAACATTTAACCATGTCTGTGGGTTGGTTTGTTGTATTATATCCCAAGAAGCCTGTCAGAGATCAAGGCCACACCTGCCCTCCAATTTTTGCTCACTGGGAGTATAAAAGCAGCATTGTAAGGGCAGGGGCAGATCAGGAACGTGGAGAGAAACCCCTTTGGCATCCAGTGGGTTTGCTGACTGCGAGGCAGTGGGCTGCTGATGGCTAGGGGAAGGGCAGTAGGTTGCAGAGAGGTCTTCATGTTACCTAAATCTTGATGCTACCTAAATTTTACCAGCCACCAATGCTTCCCCCTACTTGTCTCCCTATCACCCAACCACTAGTCAGAAGAGCAAAGGAAACTCCACAGACATCTTAAAAACTGGCGCATAGGCGATAAAGCATGGAGTGACCTCTGGAGCATTGCTGCTGTTCAAATAACAATTTCTGATTGCACCATGGAAATATTTGAAGGCATTGGTGACTAGAATTTAAGTAAAGCCACAACAAATCCAGACCCAGCTCAACTACACATTAGACCTACTCAGCCTGGAACTGCCACAGCATCATTTCTGTTGCATTCTGTTGGTCAAGCCAATTAACAAGGTTACTGCCAAGTCAAGAGTAAGAGAAATAATCTTCATCTCCTGATGTGAGGAGTGAGTAGCATGCACACGTGGAGAGGGGAGGGGTTGTTGGGACCTCTATTTGTAGATGAGTTACAATATTAAGCAATACATTTAAAAATAACCCATTGTTCTAGGAATAAACTACAGTTTTAAGAATAGGTCAAAATAAATTAGAAAATATTTTAAATTAAGTGAATATGCAACCTATCTAAATTTGTGGAATTTAGCCAGCACAGTTCTTAGAGGAAAATTTATAATGTTAAATGCTTATATTAGAAAAGACAAAAGGTTTAAAAATACTATTCTAAGTGTCCAATTTATGAAGGCAGCAAAACAAGTTAAATTCAAAGTAAGAACAAAAAAGTAATTAATAAAGAGTAGAAATCAATGAGTTACAAAATGGACAAACAATAAAGTCAATAAAGCAACAAAGCCAAAAGCTAGTTCTTTGAAAAGATTAAAAAATTGATAAAACCCTAGGAAGACAACTCAAAGAAAAAAGAGGGAAAAAAATCCCACAAATGAGTAATACTGGAAATAAAAAATGAGATATCACAAAAAGAGATAATAACTTTATGCTGGTAAATTTGGCTATTTAGATAAAATGAATAAATTATTTGATAGACACGTATTACCAAAGCTGATGCAAGAAGAAGAAGATGATTTGAATAAACACAAATGAATGAAAGAAACTGAATTTGTTATCAATCACAAGAAAACTTCAGGAGCATTTACTTTTACACATTTTTTCTATAAAAGAAAGGATGAGAGAACACTCTAACTTGTATTTTGAGCATATCCCTGATACCAAACCTGAAAAGGACATTTCAGGTTAAGAAAAATAGAGGAATATTTCTCATGAACATAGACACAGAATCCTTTGGTAAAATATTAACAAATCATTCCAACAGTGTATAAGAAAGTAAGAAATAAAAATGTTACCAAGTCCCCCACCGACTGAACAGACCCCTTCTTGGCCAAGGGGACCCCAGAGAAACCTTAAAAACTGTGTTTCCAGCCATGACAGAATGGGAGGTCAGATATGCCTCCCTTATTAACCTTCGACCAGGATTCTTTCCTAAGGAGTGAGCAGAGACCAGCTTTAGAAAACAAGACGTGAATGCCTTATTCCTTTATGGCCTTTAGCCAGTCATCTGAGGGCATGGCCAGACTTCCTTGCAATGCGTTGCTTCCTAAAAACTGACCACCATTTCCAGGCCGGTTTTGGCTGACTTGTGCAGTGGATGTGCAGTAAGCGTTTACATATCCTCTGCTTCACCTTTTGACAGCAGAGGGCTGACAGCTCCACCCTCAGATCATGCTAACACTGCCAGTTTTTTGAACATGTGACCTATGAAGAGGCATGTGCATGGTTTCTCCTTTCATAAATATTTATGACTCCTCTTGTAGCTTATTAAATATGTATATTTGGCCACCCTGCTCAGCCTGAATTCCTATTTCCTTTGCCCCTTCCTCAAAGTGCTTGTTCTTGGCTTTTACTGGAGACTATGCTTCCCAGCCAGTAGGATGGGCAATCTGCAGATTGTGGGCCTTTATGAGAAATAAAGCTCTCCTTTCCAAATGTACGAACCTTGTGATTCTTCAATTGATAAAAGTATAATAAATGTATTACATTAAAACATGCCATGGGCATTCATTAAACCAAGGTAAATATTATTGTGTTAATGTAAAATAGTCATTTTTTAAAAGAATTTGAGGCACTGTCTCACTTTGTCACCTAAGCTGGAGTGCAGTGGGCTGATCATGGCTCATTGCAGCCTCAACCTTCCCAGGTTCAGGTGATCCTCCCACCTCAGCCTCCTGAGTAGCTAGGACTACAGGTATAGGCCACCACACCAGGCTAATTTTTTGTACCTTTTATAGAGACAGCGTTTCGCCATGTTGTCCAGGCTGGTCTCGATCTCCTGGGCTCAAGCAATCCACCTACCTTGGCCTTCCAAAGTGCTAGGATTACAGGCATGAGCCACCACACCCAGCTTAATGTAAACTAATCTTAAAATGATTATATACTTTAAAAAATTGATGATGGAGGATGACAGATATGCTTTTCAGTATCACAATTACAGGATAGGTTGTTGGGTGTGACTTTAACATGCTTGAATCATTAATTCTATTAGGCATGTTAACTAAATTTGGCCTTCAGGCTGTCGAATGTTTAATAATTTGAAGTACAGTTACTGATAGAATTTCTGTCTGTATCTCTGTATCAATCTATGTATGTATGTATCTATCTACCTATCTAATCTCTCTATATGGTCAGCATTAATCCATTTTCTTTAATCATATTCTTGTTATTTATCTTTCTACACTAGTGCTTCCTAACATGTGTTGATCACAAATTCTACAGGCTGTTAATAGTTTAAGTGAAACCAAACAGGCTTCTTTAAAGCCAGAAATTGCAAAGTGTTAATGGCCCTGATGCATGTAATAATACCAGAGGTGGCCTACTTGGGAGCTGCCTGTGACTGTTAATGCACTCCCCAAACTCACCACTCTGACTTCAGACACCTTAAAGAATAATGTGGATCTTAATCATTGGTATTCTTGAAGAGATAAACATAGTTTATGTGGTAAATTACAAGGCAGAACATTCCTTTATCCATCATTTAAGCAGCTACTCAAAAAATACCTTCTCTTTGCCCCATAATCTTCCTTTCTCCTTCCTCCTTTTCCCACTTACCTGTCAGTCTATCCATCATTCTGTGTTCATCTGTCTCTCCACCCATTAATCTGTTCATTCTCATTCTTTTTCTACTCCTTTGTGTTTCTACTCCCCACAGTTCTTCTTTTTTCTTCTTTCTCCTTATTTGCTCTCTCTCTCTATATATATATACACACACACATACACACACACACACGTGTGTATATATACGTATATATGTGTGTATGTATATATTCTGTTCCTAATATCTTTGATAGCAACCTTGGAATTTTAACACAGTCTATGCTGTGTTTTCTTTTTTCCCTTCCTTTTCCCTTTCTTTTCTCTGCCTCTCCTTGCCTCTCTTCTCTCTTTTTGCCTCTTCTTTCTGTAGAAATAAGAAGTACCTTCAAGTCCTGGTGAGAAAAATGTTCGATCTAATTATATTTCAGTTTTCTAAGAGAGGCGTATATATGTTATATAATGTGTACTGTTTCCTAAGCTTATTTAACTACATAATTTTTTGAGGGGCATTTTTGAAATTGGTTTTATATTAAAAAATTGGGATACCCTGCTGTATTTTAATAAATTATATCTTCCTTTTTTGCTTTTAAAATAATAAAAGGAAAATAAATACTTACTATAAATGAAAATTTTGCAGAAGTGTGTAAAGTAAAAAAGTTAAAATTCTCTATACATTTCAACTAATGGTATGCTCCATAAAGGGAGGGGCCAGGTTCTATCAGGTTCACCACTGTGTCGCTGTGCCCAGCACAGTGCTAGATACTGAGGAGATCCTAAATAAATGCATGTTGAATCTTCTAAACTGACACAAACATATATGATGCATTGGTTGTTTATCAGGAGCTAAAATGTATTTCAACTATTTTGCATTTACATGTCATATAGTTTTTAGTCAGTGACTCACAATGAACTCATAGTTAATCCAGTTACTCTATATGATGTGAAAGTCCTTGTCGAATAGAGCAAATGCAATCCAAGGCTTTAGAGTGAATCATTGAACAATTTAGGACTGCATTCTCAGAAGTAATGAGCTACTGGGAATCTCCCTGCCCAACCTTCATTTAGAAACCCAGGATTGTATTATATGCAGCAGTCTCTAGAGTCACCTGCTATCTATTGAATGCCAATCACATTTTCTCTGCATCACCACTGGCAATGGTAGCTATACTCTCATTCAGGAACAATATTAGAAACCTTCAAATCACAGTCTCAAGTAACTGCTCTTCTGTCATCTGCCAGTGTTGGCAGATGTCTTATAATTTACAACCATGTTACCCCACATATTATCTATGCAGATCATAATTTAAACTTATTTTGATAACCAGTTCTTTAAACTTGAAAACAAATTCATGCAAGTTGTAAAATGGTTAAACAGCGTGGAAGATAATACAGTATAAATAAGTGTAGTGACCTCGACCCACCTAACCTGCCCTTTCCAGAGATAAATGCTCTGATAATTTCCTGTGTTTCCGTCCAGACTTTTTTTGATCACAACTTATATCTTCCAAGATTGTTTTTTGGGAAAAAGTTAAAGGCATATAGAGAAAACACATAAGAAGAGATCTTTAAGAATAAAGAAAGAAAAAAGGAAAGAAAAATAAAAAGAGCCTATTAGATTCTGTATACTAAAACAGGAGATAGAGATTAGAAGAAACACACATACATACCCACCTTTTGTAGCTCAAACCTCTTGCTTTTCATGTTCTTCATGGGGTGCTGAGAATCCTAGCAAATTGTTTTGTGAATAAAAACTCATGGAATGGGAGGTGTCTTGGCTGTTGTCTTAGAGGTTTCGCGTTTGATCACTCCTCCTAAGAAGGAGTCATTTTAAGAAAAATTCCTTTCTCTATTCATAACTTCTTGTGTCATATTATAATCAATCAAAGATGTTCTCAATGTGACAATGATAGGTGGGGTGATACAGGTTTGGAACTGGGCAAATTTATATGAGCTGTCTTTAAACCAGCAATTTTATCTTCCCACGGAACATTAAGGAGCAATTTTGTCTTCCCAGGAAACATTAGGCAAAGTCTGGAAACATTTGGATTGTCATGGCTGGGGGTGGTTGAGCATTGCTGGCATCTAGTGGATGGAGGCCAGGGATGCTGCTAAACATTGTGCAAGGCACAGGACAGCCCCTACAGGAAAAACTTATTTGATTCAAAATGCAATTGTGCTGAAGTTAAGGAATTCTACTTTCTCCTTATTTTATTTTTTTGAGACAGAGTCTCACTCTGTCACCCAGGCTGGAGTGCAGTGGCATGATATTGGCTCACTGCAGCCTCTGCCTCCTGGGTTCAAGCAATTCTCCTGCCTCAGCCTCCCAAGTAGCTGGGATTACAGGTGTGTACCACCATGCCCGGCTACTTTTTGTACTTTTAATAGAGATCGGATTTCACCATGATGGCCAGGCTGGTCTTGAACTCTTGACCTCAGGTGATCTGCCTGTGTTGGCCTCCCAAAGTGCTGAGGTTACAGGCGTGAGCCACCACACCCGGCCAGGAACTCTACTTTAAATGAACTCTTTTGCAACTTTTTTCTTTTAGGGACAGTGATTTTCATCAGAGAAACAACTCAAAATAAGCATCAATATCAACAGCAATAAAATCTTAACCAGTTTTCCATTGGGTTTAAAGTTTGGGCTCTTGAACCTCAGAACATAATGGATGAGTTTGGTGTCCTGCTGATTCATCCAGAAAAATAATTTTTCATAGCATTACCTATCCTTGGCTTTTTCCCTTTTTAAACTTTCTGATTATAATGCCTATGGAAAAAGCCAATTTGTTTCAGTCAGATGAAACTTGAACAGCAGGGAATAATAGCAAATAACTATATATTTGTTTGGAAAATAGTAAAAAATAGACAATAAGTCCCATGTTCATTGTCTTTTGCCAAGTTTTGTTACCAGCTACTTTAGAATCTTTTATTATTATTATTAAGGGTGATTACATAAATCTTTATTAGGGTGAAGCCTGATAACTGGGTTCTGGTGGGATAATTGTATTTAATCTGCTCATTTCTGAATGCCAGAACAGATTAAAGCATATGAAAAATTAAGTAATGTGAGATTGCAATGACTCTGGGTTAGAAAGATTCTTGACCCATAGTAAATCCTATCATTGCTTCATTAGAGTGGAGTTTATGGCCTAGAGAAAAATGTGGAATATTCAACATTAAAGTTGTCTTAGTGAATAAGGGAATTAGACCATTGGAACTGCAATAAAATGGTTTAGAGGGTGTGGAACTTACTCCTTTAAGTTGTTGACTAGAAAGTAGAGGCTCTAAGCTGGTAAGTGACTGGCCCTGGGTCAAGGTTAGTGGCACTCCTGGGGCTAGAGTTCAGGGCCCCTCATCTGAGTCCAGTGTTCTTCTGGCACTGTTTCTATGCTGCAGCTCATAATTGTCTCTATGTGGCCAGAGCTACCCAGAATAAAATATACCAAAGACAGACCATAATACCTTACATGTGTTCATCACTTCAGAATATTCAAACTACTTTCACACATATTCTCTCACATAAAAATCAACCTTATTACCTAAATAGGACAAGAATCTTGTCTCCATTGATCAGAGAAAATTAAAATTCAGAGATATGAAGTCACTCATTTGAAGTGACTATTTAAATAGCTATTAATAATAGACCCAGATGTTTCAGCCCAGGACTCTCCTTATCATTTAATTGCAGGTTTATTACAGGCACAAACTAGTATACAATTAGCCTCTCTTTATAGGTGGCTTACCATGTGCCTGGTACTGTGCTAAGGGCATGAATTAGCCCATTTATTCCTTACAATGACTCTAATAGGTTGATATGATTTTTATCTCACTTGTTGATGAAGAAACTGAGGTTTAGTGAGGTTCACTATCATTGATTTAGCTTAAGTCTGTATTAATAATAGCTTTAGACCAAGATCCGTTTCATGCCAATATGCATGTTTTAGTCATTATAGTATACTACCAGCATTGTTCAATATGGTGTTTCTGTGTCTATTTTGGTAACTAATACAATGTTTGATTGAAATAGCCATTGTGCATTCAATTTTATGTACTGATGTTCTGATTTTCACCAAAATCTTTTCCCCTTTTTAGCC